>NC_133335.1:95895357-96235357 GCF_042186555.1 Aquarana catesbeiana | reverse complement strand
ACACTTTTAGTCTGATCTTGGAGCATTTTATAGAGGTAGAAGGTAAAATTACCAGTTTAATTAGGTGCAGCTGTTTCTATTTAATTATCAATATACCTTATCTGAGAATTGATACCACAAGATAAAACATCACACAGCTTTCCTATGAGTATCTGTTATAAGACATTGTTGTTCAAAGTGTCCATTCGAACTGCATATTTATACCCTAAACTTGCTATGTCCGTAAAGTATGTATTTTTTCTTTTCTTCTCAATAAAATCTCTTTCCAACATGATAATGACCCCAAACACACCTCCAAGACAACCACTGCCTTGCTAAAGAAGCTGATGGTAAAGGTGATGGACTGGCCAAGCATGTCTCCATACCTAAACCCTATTGAGCATCTGTGGGGCATCCTCAAACGAAGCTGGAGGAGCACAAGGTCTCCATTATCCACCAGCTCTGTGATGTCGTCATGTTGGAGAGGAAGAGGACTCCATTGGCAACCTGTGAAGCTCTGGGGAACTCCATGCCCAAGAGGGTTAAGGCAGTGCTGGAAAATAATGGGGGCCACACAAAATATTGACACTTTGGGCCCAATTTGGACATTTTCACTTAGGGGTGTACTCACTTCTGTTGCCAGTGGTTTAGACATTAAAGTGGAGGGCCACTATACCAAAAATCAAAAAAAAAAAATAAAAAAAAACATTTGAAAATTTTGTTTTAAACTTACCTAAACCCTTGTTGCTTGGCAGTCTTCCTAATCTGCCTCTTCCTTTTCCGCAGCTTCTTCTGCTCCTCGGTGAGCGGCCCCGTTGTCTTCTGGGAACTGTGTGTGTTCCCAGAACACCACGGGGCCATTCACAGAGCGCCGCAGGAAACTGGCAGTGAAGCCGCAAGGCCCCATTGCCTGTTTCCCTTACCTAGGATGGCGGTGCCGGGACCCGAGAGCCGAGGGACGGGTCGGCCTCGGGCGGCCGACATCGCAGGCACCCAGGATAGGTAAGTACTTATTTAAAGTCAGCAGCTACAGTGTTTGTAGCTGCTGACTTTTAATTTTTTTTTTTTAGGCCGGAATCCCGCTTTAATGGCTGTGTTGAGTTATTTTGAGGGGACAGCAAATTTACACTGTTATACAAGCTGTACATTCATTACTTTACATTGTAGTAAAGTGTAATTTCTTCAGTGTTGTCACATGAAAAGGTATAATAAAATATTTACAAAAACGTGAGGGGTGTACTCACTTTTATGAGATACTGTGTGTGTGTATAGATATAGATATATATATATATCTATATATATATAATTGATATATTTATGGGGTGCCAATTTACACATTTAGTCTGATCTTGGAGCATTTTATAGAGGTAGACCTATTTTGGTAACTGCTGGGAAGGTAAAATTACCAGTTTAATTAGGTGCAGCTGTTTCTATTTAATTATCAATATACCTTATCTGAGAATTGATACCACAAGATAACACATCACACAGCTTTCCTATGAGTATCTGTTAATAGACATTGTTGTTCAAAGTGTCCATTTGAACTGCATATTTATACCCTAATGCCGCGTACACACGAGCGGACTTTACGGCAGACTTTGCCCGGCGGACGGGATTTCGTCGGACAATTCGATCATGTGTGGGCTCCAGCGGACTTTGTTTTCTCAAAAGTTGGACGGACTTAAGCCCCATACACACACGATAGGACTTTGTACAAACTTTCCCTTGGATTTTTGTACAAAGGGAGTTGGCCAGAAGTTTGTCTTGCATACAGACGACAGGACTTTTCCAGCCAACTTTCACCATATCACGTGGTTTTTCAGCTCTTTACCACCACCCTTTGGTCAGCTTGTGTATTGTTGTCTGATATTGTGTCAATCTCGCCAATAAAGGTGTCAATTGGCGAGATTGACACCTTGCGAGCCGGGTTGACACTGGTGCGGGGATCGGACTTGGATCCCCGCCAATGCCAGGCACTGTTTGGTATGAATCTTGAGGGGGAACTCCACGCCAAATTTTAACTAAAAAACTGGCATGGGTTCCCCTCCAGGGGCATACCAGGCCCTTAGGTCTGATATGGATATTAAGAGGAACCCCCTACGCCGAAAAAACGGCGTGTGGGTCCCCCCCAATCCATACCAGACCCTTATCCGAGCACGCAGCACGGCCGGTCAGGAAAGGGGGTGGGGACGAGTGAGCGCCCCCCCTCCTGAGCCGTACCAGGCCGCATGCCCTCAACATGGGGGTGGGTGCTTTGGGGGAAGGGGGCGCCCTGCGGTCCCCCCACCCCAAAGCACATTGTCCCCACGTTGATGAGGACAAGGGCCTCTTCCCGACAACCCTGGCCTTTGGTTGTCGGGGTCTGCGGGCGGGGCGCTTATCGGAATCCGGGAGCCCCCTTTAATAAGGGGGCCCCCAGATCCCGGCCCCCCACCCTATGTGAATGAGTATGGGGTACATCGTACCCCTACCCATTCACCTAGGGAAAAAAGTGTCAATAAAAAAAACACAGTACACAGGTTTTTAAAGTAATTTATTAGGCAGCTCCGGGGTCTTCTTCCGACTTCGGGGTCCTCTTCCGACTTCGGGGGTCTCTCCGGCGTCTTCTCCCGGTGTCCGCATCTTCTGCCGCCTCCACCCCTATCTTCTGGCGCTCTTTTGCCAGCAGAGGTCAAGACCCCTTATGACCTCACAGTCCCAGCATGCCCCGGGACTGTGATGTCATAGGAGGGCGGGGTCACCGCCTATATAAGTCCGTTGCGGAGCGCACAGAGACCATTCAGGCTGGAGAGAGCGTCGTGCCAACATCTCTGGAAGAGAAGAGGGAAGAAGACGATCCAGAGGTCCGGACCACCGCTGGCAAAAGAGCGCCAGAAGATAGCGGTGGAGCCGGCAGAAGATGCGGGCACCGGGAGAAGACGCCAGAGAGACCCCCGAAGTCGGAAGAGCGCCCCGACCCGCAGACCCCAACAACCAACGGCCAGGGTTGTCGGGAAGAGGCCCTTGTGCTCATCAACATGGGGACAAGGTGCTTTGGGGTTGAGGGCATGCGGCCTGGAACGGCTCAGCGGGGGGGGGGGGCGCTCGCTCGTCTCCACTCCCTTTCCTGACCGGCCAGGCTTGCGTGCTCGGATAAGGGTCTGGTATGGATTTTGGGGGGACCCCCACGTCCACCGGGCAAAGTCTGCCATAAAGTCCGCTCGTGTGTACGTGGCATAAACTTGCTATGTCCGTAAAATTTGTATTTTTTCTTTTCTTCTCAATAAAATCTCTTTGAAAAAAAAGAAAACCCTTTTGATCCTCACCATAAAGAATATAAACTACTATATTGTCACTTTAAAATGTATTATATTAATTTATATAGTGTCCAATGCACTATCTTATAAATAAAAAATGGCTTTTATACAAGCTTCATATAGAATATCCTAAAGGAATAAAAACCTCTGCCCTATTCTGTCTAAATTATGCTGTATGCAATCTTCAAAAATTAGCATTTTGGATTTTAATCTACATTGACATGTATCAGTATATACGAATGGAAGCACCTAATCTATTATTATCTCTATAGAACTATACAATTAAAAATGTGGTATTTCCTATACTGGAAAGAAAAACAGAATGGGTTAAACACAGATGGTAAGGGGAAACTTTAACACTGTTTCACAAGATTATTTAGTTTTCCTTTGTTCCCTGATATAATGGATTCATTTCAGGTTTACCTGTTCTTCTAAACTTTTCTTAATAAAGAAAGAAAAAAACTCATCTATCCTTGGCCAGAAGCGTCTGAGCTAACATTATATTAGCAGATGTTTGATGAGAGTAACGTTAGGTCATGCTCTCAGCTTTCCCCCAACTTGCAGCTGCAGAGCCAGACTTGAAAGTCTCCACTAATGGAATATTCTGGCATACGCTTCACAATGTAATGTACAGTAGCTGCACAGTTTCTTCTGAAGCATACACTATATTTAACAGTAAAATGGCTTAAGCCCCATATAACTGACAGCTTGTAAACATTTACATAACAGATAGGTCCGACTTACTATTAAAAGTACTTACATTTCCAGAAATCACAGTTTTTTTTTGTATATACAATAATTCAAATGCAGGAGCACTACACACACAGCAAGGGTTAACTTCTGCCCTGGCACACATAACGTATTCCCCTATATTCATTTCACCATTAGGGATGAGCTCAGTTTTTGATTGGAACATAAGTGCAGACCAAATACCGGCTGTTAAACATTTGTCCAAATGTTTAGGGTGCTCAGCATGGACAAACAAAACAGCTTCCTGCTGTCAATGGTTGCTAAAGACACGGCAGGTGCTTGCACCTGCCGTGTCCTTAGCAACCACTGACATCACTTATATGGGCAATGATGTTGCCCCTATCCCTGCATCTTACCTTATAACTAATGACAGGGAGCTGTCATTCAGCTAGTGGTACCATCTGTAGCGGTCATCAGGTTTTTTCTTTTCAGCGAGGTTATGGGCATCATGATTGACAATGGATTTATGATAATAGACTTTTTTTGGGATTTGTTGCATCTTTATTATGTACCCCTTACTCAGTCATGTTGGGGAGTGTGGTCTCCCATGGTAAAGGTACAGTATGTGGGCTGGTATGGTTTGTCAAGGGGAAGCTGCATGCACGTCCTTCCACTTTCTTGGCCAGCCAGGCTGCATGCTCAGGTTAAGGGTTTGAAATGGGTTTTTAGTGAGACCTCACACTTTTTTTTTGCTTGAGTTAGTCCCTTTAAATTCATACCAGACTCCGGTATATATTTGGGGGGGAACGCAACACAAATGTTTTTTTTTTTCATTTTTGCTCTAGGATGTGCTACATCAAAAGTGACATTTAGAAAGAAACAAAACAGCATACAGAGCCCTCCAAAGTTCCCCAAAATACATAGCAGACACTTGTTGTCAATTACATGTCATTTGCTGGCAATTTTAAACACTTTTTCTTTTGTAAATGGCAGTGCTTCTGAAGTACTTCCTGTACATCACAAAGCTGTGCCCATTCACAGGCAGTATGGCAGTACTAGGAAACCCCCAGGCATGTTATCTAAAGGAATTAGACATTTTTAATGTTTCACTTTAAGCATTTAAAAACCACTGCTCCTGGTCAAATGGATTTTTTTTTGCATTGGTAAAGTTACACAGGGCAGTGCAAACCCAGGGCAGGCAGGGCATTTTTCTGGCACCCCCTTACCTATTAGAAAATGGGCCTGTGTTCCATGTTTTCCATGCTTGCCTGACAGCACGGCTCTCCATCATGGATCAGAGATACAGTGTTTTCCAACCCCTAGTCGGCTGGAATTTCCACCTGCAGCTGTCTTTACTCCCAGGAGGCATCCAGCTGGATGTTATGGATTCATTTATATGCCTGTTTTTCACCTCCATCTTGTAAGTGTTTTTAACCCTTCCTTGTTGTAATGGAACGTCCCACACTCCGCTTGAGAGCTTTCGTTATATACCGTTTCCTCCCAGTCTGAATATAGATATCAGATATTCCAACCGCTGCTAACAACCAACAAAACAAGGCAATTCTCATTTGGTTGCTGAACATGGACTGTTTATTGAACACACGGGTACACCGGCAATACTCTGGACGATCCCCCCCCTTTGCATTCAGGGCGGGGTAGACTGTACAATCAGCAGAGAGCTGATGGAGAAATTCGCCCCCACCAATCTCACAGCTAATCTACATACACGTCCCATAATAATATCCAAGGCAGACAGACACAATAGAACATTGAAATACAGCCACACGCCAAATGACCCAGCAAAAAGTACACAACAAAATGAGACAATAAACTATTGGGTGAAAGACCCGGGCTTTCCAGATCTCATTAATCAGCATTCCTTTCACATATATCTGTCCACTGAGTCCCAAGCTGGCAGAGACCATCATGGCCTCCTTAATAATGTCCTTTTGCATTACACAACAGAATATCTTCCTAAATGGTCGTAGCTCCCTCAAATGCCAGGGCCCATAGTCGGTAGGCAAGAGGCCAGCATTCAGTCCCACCAGTGAAGTGAACAGCCTCAGCCGTCAGGCCCACAGGTGAAGCGACAGTCTGGTTCCGCAGGTGGAGGGCCTGGTCGGAATCCTCTGCATTGGCGGAGCTCGGCGGGCAGGGTTATGGCGCGCGCATGCGCCTCTCCCCTGCTCGCACTGCGCCACTATCGGGAGCAAACGGATGCCCCCCTCTGATGTTCTGATCCAGGGGACCCAGAGGCCTTTCGGGTCACCTCCGGCCTCTGGGTCAGCAGGCGCTGCGTCAGGGGAGAAAGCGGGATTGTCGCAGGATGGTGCGGGGAAAACAGATTTGATTTGTATTGCAGATGCAGCAAAATGCGAGGTTTACGTCTGCTTTAAAGGGCCATCAGGGGCACATTTGAAGCCAGAAGTCAGGGAAAAGATTTGCAAAGGTGAGTACATGGAGATCTTCTCTTTGCTGCCCCTAGAGAAATTTAACCTGAATATAGGGTTAAGCCCGACGACAGCAAGAAGGAGGATGAGGAAAAATGGCGGTACAGATTGATTCCCTGCACGTTCTCTAACTGGCTGCAGGTGTTCGCCATTATGGCGAGCGTGATTGGGGAGAAGAACCCTGAACACTGTTCGGGACTTTTCTGTTACATGGACGCCGTCGGTGAGGCCCACAGAGTCTACAGGGGATCTGCATGGCTGCGGTACGATGAACAGTTTCGGCAGCGTAGAGCCATTTAGCGGTCGTTGCGCTGGGAGGGCCCCGAACCAGTTTTTTTTTTTTTAAGGTGCAGCTGGTGGTGCAGCGCCCCCTGGACCACTGGCCTAAAAAAAGTGGGGTGTCTGCTGGCAGTACAACGAGGGATCTTGTAGGTTTGGGGGGACATGCCGTTTTAAGCATGAGTGCTCCAGTTGCGGGGGTTCTCATCCCGTGTCCCTCTGCTTCAAAAAAGGCAAGGGCCGTCCCGGAGAGTTTGTGAACAAGAGGGACAATGCCAGTGAGGGGGGAAAGGATGCAACCTTTCCTAAATAGATATTCGGATCAAGAGGCCACGCGACTATTGCGTGCGGGATTCTCTGAGGGTTTTCGGATCCCATGTTCCTTGTCTACTGTTCCGCCTATAGCGCAAAATTTGCGCTCAGCCTTGCTTCATCCAGGGTAGGGATGAGCTTCGTGTTCGACTCGAACATCGTGTGTTCGGTCATTCGCCGAATCATGAAAGATATGGGCCGTTCGTGCCAAATTCGAGTGGAGCGTCACGGCCCATAATTCACTGCGGCATCGCAGTGCATTGCTGGCTGATGATTGGCCAAGCATGCACTATGACCACAGCGCCATCTGAACAGAGAGCCGTAATTGGCCAATGCCAAGGAGGCTTTGGCCAATTATGGCTCAGGGGGCCATTATGGCCCCACACTATATAAGGCCGCCTACACGGCAGCCCTGTGTAGTGTGTTCCGGCATTCAGAGATAGAGAGAGAGAAAGACAGTGTCATATGATTTAAGTTAGAGTAGGCAGGATGAGTCAGTTAGCTACAGTGTATTGTGTATATATATGCATCCCAGGTGTTATGTATATATATATATATATATATATATATATATATATATATATACTGTATTCAGTTTAGCTAGATCCTGTTCTTCTCTTCCTAATATACTGACAAGCAGGCAGGTGTTTTTACAGTATTTCCAGATACTGTACCATGTACCCTGCACAGTCTGACCTACAGTATAGCAACCTGCAGCCAGGTGCTTGTGTAGGCTCATTGAAGTATTTCCATCTACTGTACTGTGTACCCTGCACAGTCTGACCTACAGTATAGCAACCTGCAGCCAGGTGCTTGTGTAGGCTCATTGAACTATTTCCAGCTACTTTACTGTGTACCCTGCACAGTCTCACCTACAGTATAGCAACCTGCAGGCAGGTGCTTGTGTAGGCTCATTGAAGTATTTCCAGCTACTGTACTGTGTACCCTGCACAGTCTGACCTACAGTATAGCAACCTGCAGCCAGGTGCTTGTGTAGGCTCATTGAAGTATTTCCAGCTACTTTACTGTGTACCCTGCACAGTCTCACCTACAGTGTAGAAACCTGCAGCCAGGTGCTTGTGTAGGCTCATTGAAGTATTTCCAGCTACTTTACTGTGTACCCTGCACAGTCTGACCTACAGTATAGCAACCTGCAGCCAGGTGCTTGTGTAGGCTCATTGAAGTATTTCCAGCTACTTTACTGTGTACCCTGCACAGTCTGGCCTACAGTATAGCAACCTGCAGCCAGATGCTTGTGTAGGCTCATTGAAGTATTTACAGCTACTTTACTGTTTACCCTACACAGTCTGACCTACAGAATAGCAACCTGCAGCCAGGTGCTTGTGTAGGCTCATTGAAGTATTTCCAGCTACTTTACTGTGTACCCTGCACAGTCTGACCTACAGTATAGCAACCTGCAGCCAGGTGCTTGTGTAGGCTCATTGAAGTATTTCCAGCTACTGTACTGTGTACCCTGCACAGGCTCACCTACAGTATAGCAACCTGCAGCCAGGTGCTTGTGTAGGCTCATTGAAGTATTTCCAGCTACTGTACTGTGTACCCTGCACAGTCTCACCTACAGTAAAGCTACGTGCAGCCAAGTGCTTGTGTAGGCTCATTGAAGTATTTCCAGTTACTGTACTGTGTACCCCGCACAGTCTCACCTACAGTATAGCTTCCTGCAGCCAGGTGCTTGTGTAGGCTCTTGACATATTTCCAGTTACTGTACTGTGTACCCTGCACAGTTGCACCTACAGTATAACTACCTGAAGACAAGTGCAGGGGTTATCATACTAATAATACTACAGGCAGGCAGTTGATTCTGCTAGCTGCAGTATAATCGGTGTATATATATATATATACCAGTTTTGTGCAGCTCACTGCAGGCTAATAGTATAATAGGCTGACAGTCACAAGCCAATAAAAGAGGGCAAGCAGGCTCTGTGTCTAGAGGCAACAGTGCTGGTCGTGGACACGGTGCATCCTCATCAGCATGTGGCCGTGGGACATGCTTGTCCTTTTTTTCGGCAGCTGGCCGTGTTGAGCCGCAACATGCGGAAGACTTGGTCGAGTGGATGACCAAGCCGTCCTCATCCTCCTCATCCTCTCTCACCCAGGCTCGGGGTACTTTGTCTGGCACAGCAGCTGCCAATGCGGCCTCTTCCCTCAGCTCAATGGCATCAGTGACTCCTTCCCTAGCCCCACCATGTCCTCCTGAGGAGTCCCTCGAACTGTTTGACCACAGTGTTAGGTACATGCTCCAGGAGGATGCCCAGCGTTTTGAAGGCTCTGATGATGATACTGAGTTAGATGAAGGCAGTAACATGAGCACGGACAGAGGGGGTGGCCAAGAAGGACAGCAATCTGGCAGTCATGTTCCCCCTGCTGCAGCATACTGCCAGGTTTGCTCCAGTGATGAGGAGGGAGGGGATGATGAGGTCACTGACTCAACGTGGGTGCCTGATAGGAGAGAGGAGGAGGAGGCACAACACCAACGGGGCAGGATGCCCTCCAGGGGCCAGCCTAAGGGCAGCCCACTGACTGCATCACACCTCAGAGCTCCGCATGTGCAGGGCGCTGCTGTCTCTGCACATTATTCCAAAAGTTCTTTGGTGTGGGCCTTTTTTGAGACTAGTGCATCAGATCGCACCGCTGCTATTTGCAACATATGTCTCAAGCGTATCTCGCGTGGCCAAAACATCTCCCGCTTTGGCACCACATGCTTGACCAGACATATGTTGACCTGCCATGCAGTTCATTGGCAAGCGTACCTAAAAGACCCACACCAAAGAACAAAGAGGACCTCTCCTTGCTCCTCATCAGCTGGGATCTCCAACCCCACTATACCTTCAGTCCTCTCTGAGACCTGCATTGAGAGGAACGAAGGTGTAGAATTAGGTGTGTCACAGCCAAGTACTTGTGGGCAATCTGCTATCGGTACACCAATGTCAGATTGTACCAGGCAAATTTCCCTGCTCCAGCTGCTGCACCGCAGAAAGAAGTTCACTCCCAGCCATCCACATGCCCAGCGGTTGAATGCTAGCTTGGCTAAATTGCTAGCACTTCAACTGCTATCTTTTCAGTTGGTAGACTTTGCCCCCTTCCGTGAGTTTGTGGAATGTGCGGTTCCTCAGTGTCAGGTTCTTAAACGGCACTTTTTCTCACGTAAGGCGATTCTGGCTCTCTACCGGCATGTGGAAGGCAATGAACAGGGACGTTACCTAAGTTTCACAGCGCATTGGGTGACTCTGCTGGCGGCTGGGAAGAATGCAGGACAAGGTGCAGTAGTGTTGGAGGTTGTTCCGCCACCACACCTCCAAAATGCCACTACTGGTGATTCTGACACACCTCTCTCCTCCACCCCCTCCTCTTCTCCTACCTCCATGGCCTCTTCCTGTGCTTTGTCCTTGGAACCAGCGGTACAAGGGGCTATGCAAGTACGCAGGCCAAAAGATGCCATGCGGTGCTTGAGCTGGTGTACTTGGGGGGACAGGAGCCACACTGGGGCAGAGGTTCTGTCAGCTCTGCAGGGGCAGGTTCAGAGGTGGTTGACGCCACACCAACTTAAGGCAGGAATGGTGGTTTGGGACAATGGCACCAACCTCTTCTCCGCCCTCCGAAAGGGACAAATGACCCATGTGCCCTGTTTGGCTCACGTCCTTAACTTGGTGGTGCAGCGGTTCTTGGGCAGATACCCGGGCTTACAGGATGTCCTGAAGCAGGCCAGGAAAGTCTGTGTGCATTTCCGCCGGTCATATAATGCCAGTGCTCGGCTGGCAAACCTCCAAAAGGAATTTAACCTGCCCAAGAACCGCCTAATCTGTGACATGCCCACCAGGTGGAACTCAACGTTGGCCATGCTGCAACGGCTGCACACGCAGCAGAGGGCCATCAATGAGTACCTGTGCGACTATGGCACCAGGACAGGGTCAGGGGAGCTTAGTTTTTTTTCCCCACGCCAGTGGGCCATGATCAGGGATGCATGCACTGTCCTGTCACCATTTGAGGAGGCCACGAGGATGGTGAGCAGTGACAGTGCATGCATCAGTGACACTGTCCCCCTTGTCCACCTGTTGGAGCATACGCTGCATGGAATAATGGACAGGGCACTTGAGGCAGAACAGAGGAAGGAAGAGGAAGGCTTCCTTAGCTTGCCCGCCGATCACACAGGAAGAGGAGGAGGATTGTGTCAGCATGGAGGTGGAGCCTGGCACTCAGCATCAGCAGCAGTCTTTAAGGGATCATTTACAGTCCCAAGACTGTAAGTCGTGGATTTGTACGTGGCTGGGAGGAGGTGGCTGCGGATCATGTCGTCCTTAGTGACCCAGAGGACTCCAGACCGAATGCCTCAGCAAACCTACGCTGCATGGTCTCCCTGATCCTGCAAAGCCTGCGGAAGGATCCTCGTATTCGTGTTATCAAGGAGAGGGATCAATACTGGCTGGCAACCCTCCTTGATCCACGTTACAAGTGTAAGGTTGCGGACCTTATCTTGCCGTCGCAGAGGGAGCAGAGGATGAAACATCTTCGGGAGGCCTTGCAGAAAGGTCTGTGCAACGCGTTCCCAGAGACTGGGAGGTTACAAACTCCTGTTCCTGGACAACGTATTGCTAAGGCTTTGGTCAAAGAAGGAGCGGTGGACGAGGTGGCCGTCTGACCGATGCGTTCAGACAATTTTTTAGTCCCCAACCCCAAGGTATGATCGGTTACAGCAACCATCGCCAGCGTCTGTTTTACATGGTGCAGGAATACCTAGGGGCAAGATCTGACTTGGACACCTTTCCCACCGAAAATCCTCTGGGTTACTCGGTCTTGAGGATGGATCACTGGCCAGAACTTGCACAGTATGCAATTGAGCTACTGGCCTGTCCTGCATCCAGCGTTCTTTCTGAACGCACATTCAGTGCTGCTGGAGGCTTTGTAACCGATCACAGGGTGCGTCTGTCCACCGACTCGGTCGATCGACCGACCTTCATAAAAATGAATGAGTCTTGGATCACCACCAGCTACCAAGCACCTGATGCTGATGTAACTGAATATTTTTTTTTGAAATGTCAGATCCCTTCAAAGACTGCCTATGCTGATGCTGAGTGACTATCCTGTTATGCTGAGTACCGTATTTATCGGCGTATAACACGCACAGGTGTATAACATGCACATTAATTTTAAGAGGGAAGTTTCGGGGAAAAAAATTACATTTTAAATAAGGAACTTTGAAGCAAAATAAGGGTCAGTGCCCATCTGCAGTCTCACCATTGCCACCAATGCAGCCCCATCAGTGCCCATCTGCAGCCTCACAAGTGCCATCAATGCGACCTCATCAGTCCACATAAATGCAGCAGCCTGACCATTGCCATCAATGCAGCAGCCTGATCAATGCCCATTTGCAGCCTAGAGGGGACAGGGAGGGGGGCGGGACGAGCGCCAAAAAATTATATACAGTGAGAATCTCCTATGATAGACAGAACAGTGGTCCAATGGCGGCCCAGGAGACGGGACTTCCTATTACAGAGGCCACCAAGTAAACAGGAGATTCTCACTGTATGTAATCTGACAGCGCTCATCCTGCCCCCCTCCCTGTCCCCTCCGAGGCATCTAAAATTGAAGTATTGGCGTATAACACGCACATACTATTTGCACCCAATTTTTAGGGTGAAAAAGTGAGTGTTATACGCCAATAAATACAGTAATTATCCTCTTTCTTCTCAATGATCATACTGATAGCTTGTAAGAACATTTTTGGTTCTGGGCACCACCACCAGTGCCTCAGGCCCAATTTTTCTGCCCCTGTTTAACAGGTGCGTGTAATTACAATTTTTGATGCAATTCTTTGCAGCAGGGCTAGTTCCTGCGCTTCAACTAGAGTATCTGTGAGGGGTTGCAGTGTTGTGGCACCAGCACCAGTGCCTAAAGCCCAATTTTTCTGCCCCTGTTCAACAGGGAAATGTAATTAGAATTCTTGACCTAATATTTCACAGCAGGGCACGTTTCTGCGCCCACCAAGAGTAACTGTGAGGACTTACAGTGTTGTGGCACCAGCACCACCACCACCAAAGGCCCAATTTTTCTGGCCCTGTTCAACAGGGGAATGTAATTACAATTCTTGATAAAAGTTTCACAGCAGGGCCCGTTCCAGCACCCACCAAGAGTAACTGTGAGGACTTACAGTGTTGTGGCACCAGCACCACCACCACCAAAGGCCCAATTTTTCACAGGGGCATGTAATTACAATTCTTGATCTAATATTTCATAGCAGGGCCCTGTGAGGGCTTACAGTGTTGTGGCAGCACCAACTGCTAAGGCCCAAATTTCTTCTGAGTATATAGGGCAGGCCCCTACTTTCAAACATCTAACTTAACTTACAAATGACTCCTACTTGCAAACGGAAGGAGACAACAGGAAGTGAGATGAAATCTACCCCTAGGAAGGGAAAAATGTTTCTCATTTCCACTGATGCTTTATCACCAATCCTTGTTTCACTAAAAAACCCAAATTTTCAAAAAACATTTGTCATTGGGACAAAAAGTTAGGTGAAATCTTCTGAAGAGGAGCACAGACAGCAAAACAAATGTCACAGGGGTGATAACCCTTCCCTATGTTTTCCAAAAAGCTTAAAATAGATTTTTTGGCTGGAGCTAAACACGTTAAAAATGTACCAGTTCAAAATTACAAACAGATTCTACTTAACAACAAACCTACAGTCCCTGTCTTGTTTACACCGCCTGTATACTGCTGTTCAGAATATATAGGGCCTGGTGTCCCCACACCTTTCCTTTTTTTAATGTGGGTGCGGGGTTCCCCTTAATATCCATACAAGACCCAAAGGACCTAGTAATGGACTGGGGGGTACCCATGCCGTTTGTCTCACTGATTTTCATCCATATTGCCAGGAACCGACATTACATTAAAGCCGCAAGCAGTTTTAAATGACTTTTATTCCTTTAAAAATGTCATTTTGTACAGGGACTGTTCTAAGCACGGGAAACACGCGCCACTTTACAGGCATACTATAGACAGCACCCAGGTACGATATTTAAAGGAATATTTCACTTTGTCCCATAGACGTCAATGGGGTTCTAACGTTCGTGCAAATTTTTGGTCCGTTAGCAGGTTCTGGTGCGAACCGAACCAGGGGGGGGGGTGTTTGGCTCATCCCTAATCCAGGGGTGGTTTCTGACAAGTTGCGTAGGGAAGTTGCGATGGGTCGCATGGGTGGGCCTTTTGCGGTTAAGCCTTTTACAGATCTGGTGATTTCTCCTCTAGGGTGGTGCCCAAGAAGGAGTCACATACGTTTTGGCTTATACACCACTTGCCTTTTCCGAGGGGCGATTTGGTCAATGATGCAATAGATCCTAAGGTGTGTAGGGTGTTGTACACATCTTTCGATGCAGCAGTTGGTTTTGTTCGCCACTATGGAAAAGGGGCGCTGATGGCAAAATCCGATATTGAATCAGCATTTCGCTTGCTCCCGGTCCATCCGGACAGCTTATGGCTGTTGGGGTGCTGCTGGCAAGAGGAATAATACGTCAATCATTGCCTGCCTATGGGCTGCTGCATTTCCTGCGCATTGTTCGAGACATTCAGCTCCTTTGTTGAATGGGTGGTTCGTAACGTTTCGGGACTTAATTCCGTCATTCATTACTCAGATAACTTCCTGTGTGTGGGGCCACCTTCATCTAATGTGTGTGCAGTTCTTTTATCCACATTGCAGCACATGGCGGGTATATTCGGTATTCTTTTGGCTGAGGATAAGACGGAGGGCCCGACTACCACTCTCGGCTTCCTGGGAATAGTTATCGACTCGGACGATATGGAGTGTCGTTTACCAGAGGAGAAGCTGATGATGCTTAAGATGGAGATTCGTGGGACTTTGGGACTCTGCAAGATTCAGCTTTGGAAGCTACAATCTTTGCTTGGTAAGTTGAATTTTGCCTGTCGCATTATTCCCATGGGCAGGGTATTTTGCCGGCGGCTATCGCCAGCTACCGCGGGTGTCCGGTCCCCCGCCCATTTTATTTGCGTCACTAGGGAACATCGGGAGAACTTGAGGGTGTTGGATGACTACAATGGAAGATCGGTGTGGATGTCAGGCCCGGTGAGTAATTTTGATTTAAAGCTGTTTACGGACACAACCAGGTCGACGGGATATGGGGCGTTCTACCAGGGGCATTGGAGAGCAGGGCCTTGGCCGAATTTATGGTTAGAGGTGGGTCTCTGCTGGAATCTGGTGCTCCTGTAGCTTTTTCCAGTGGTGCTGGCTATGGAAATCTGGGGTGAGTCGTTCAGAAATTTGAAGGTGCAATTAAATTGTGACAACATGGGAGTGGTGCAAGTCATTAAACGCATCTCAGCTTCGTCACAGCATGTAGTATGGCTGCTACGCCACCTGGTGCTGCGTTTCCTACAGCTGAATATTTTTCTGGATGCGATAAATCTGCCGGGGGTCGACAACACTTTGGCTGACGCCTTGTCTTGCTTTCAGTGGGACAGGTTTCGAGAGCTGGCACCAGCGGCCGATCAACAGGGGGATCTGTGTCCCCTATGGCTGTGCGGATCGCCTTGGAGTCATCGCTGGATGAATCAGGAGGTCGGTGAGTGAGGCCACGTGGGCAGCCTACGCTAAGGTATGGCAGGAATGGTGGGAAATGGTTAGGCTGGTCGGGTGGATCCAGATGGCGCGGAGGTACGGTGGCTGGTCATCTATTTTGTCTCCAGGAACCTGGAACAGGTGGTGTCAGTGTCTGCCATGGACCAAAAACTGTCGGGTTTGGCATTTTTGTTCAAATTACGGGGCTGGGTCAATTTTACAAAAGATTTTTGGGTGCGACAGGCTTTGAAAGGATATTGAAAGGACACATAAGTGCAGGGATGCTAGGCGGCCCGTGTCCTTTAATAATTTGCAGGCCATTATTGTTCGGTTGGGTTCATCAGCTTATGAGGTTTCCTTATTTAAAGCGGCATTTTCGCTGGCCTTTTTTGGAGCCTTCCGGATTAGTGAGCTGGTCAGCCCATCCAAGAGGGTTCTGGGGGGCTTATGGGCTCAGGATGTAGTCTATGGGGTGGACGGCATTCAGTTATTGCTCTGCAAGTTTAAGGCAGACCAGGGTGGTAAGGGTGTCAAAGTACATCTGTTTTTTCTCCCGGGTTCTCCTGTGTGCCCGGTGGGGGTGGTAAGGGAGTTCTTGGCGGTTCGCCAGGTTTCAGACGGGCCATTTTTGGTGCACAGGAATGGGTCTCCGTTGTCTAAATTTCAGTTTGTGTCAGTTTTTCGAAAATGCCTGAAAGCAGCGGATTTGGATTACACACAGTATGCTTCGCACTCCTTCCGGATCGGGGCGGCCACAGAGGCAACGCGGTGTGGGTTGGATAAGGAGGCTGTTAAGCAGATTGGTAGATGGAACTCCAGGAGATTCTGTACCTATATTCACCCGCATTTGGTGACAGAGTAAACAACGGCAAGGGGGGTGTCTTTGCTGGTATATGTGTATCTGTTTTATCTTGTGGGGTGAATATCTGTTTGTCTTGTGGTTATCCCGTGGTGTTTGTTCTTTTCTTTCAGGTGGAGTACAGCTGCGCCTCATCTGGATCATGGGCCACTCATATGTGTTTTGGAGGGCCAGGCGAGCAGACGTTAGACCTAATGGCAGGCAGATATGTTGGTCTTGTGGTCCGACATTGTTGCCCGGACAACTTGGCGCATGGAAAGGTCAGTGGACAGGGTCAACAAGGCCCATATTAAAGTGAATAAAACGGTGGGCCACTCCGTCATTCGTAACAGGAGTCTGGTTACCCACCATCTGGAATTGGAGAGAGATACCGGGCTTTACCTCAGGAGGGACGGTGTTCATTTGTCTGCTGTGGATATTGATCTATGGTCCCTGGGGTTGCAGTATGGGATTCAGCTTGCTTTGTGGGTGTGGAGGGGCTCTCAAGGCTAAGGGGTCACCCTTGATAGTGGTGGTGATGGGTGGTCTTTGATGGTGGCAAGAAAACCTACAAGATGGAAGTGTGGGGGACTCATTGGTGGTATTTGCCCCTCTGGTGTATTCCAGTTAACATGGTTTTGCTGGAATATGGTAATAGTTGCACTGCGGGTAGTGGGTTGTCTCCGAGCTGGTGTGTTACGGCTGGAGGCCTATCACGGTAAAAGGCCCGCAGTCTAGTGCAATTGGGGGGGGTGCCGTCAAAGACCACCAGACTGAGCGACTGATAGTTTTTTGTTTATGTGTTAAAGAATGTTATATTTAATATTTTGTTAATAAAAAGGCTGCTATAACCATTTATACTCCATTACAGGTGTGGTCTCTTTAATCATAGGTAACATTAAGGGGGTTAGGGCGGTAGTATATTTTATGGTCTGGCAATCATGAGAAGATTGGGACAGCTTATCTACACTGGTCAAGTGAGGCCTGGAGCGAAAGGAAAGAAGAGGAGCTAGCAAAGGGCCGGCATGACAGGGTAATGAGGGAGACAACAAGGGGTTAAAGTTTAATAGTGGACAAGTGGAGGGAATCAGGATTGGAGGAGAACAGTCAGAGGGAGGGGTTCTACTTATGTAAAGGGATGCGGGGTGCCCCGGGCAGCATAGGAGGGGAGCTGAGACAGGAGCAGTTTCCCACCCAGCCTTCTTGTTTGTGTGGTCAGTTTTTCTCTATTTGCAGCTGCTGTGCGAGCTGGAGACGGCATGGCAGTGGAGAGTTTGGCGATGGGTGGTCTTTGACGGTGGCAAGAAAACCTACGAGTTGGAAGTGTGGAGGACTCATCAGTGGTATGTGCCCCTATTGTGTATTCCAGTTAACATGGTTTGGCTGGAATATGGTAATGGTTGCACTGCAGGTAGTGGGTTGTCTCCAAGCTGGTGTATTACGGCTGGAGGCCTATCACGGTAAAAGGCCCACAGCGTAGAAGTGGAACATAGTCTAATTTTGGGGAGTGCCGTCAAAGACCACCAGGCTGAGCGACTGATAGTTGGGGTTTGTTGTTTATGTGTTAAAGAATGTTATATTTAATATTTTGTTAATAAAAAGGCTGCTATGGCCATTTATACTCCATTTCAGGTGTGGTCTCTTTAATCGTAGGTAATGTTAAGGGGGTTAGGGCTGTAGTATATATTATGGTCTGGCAGTCATGAGAAGGTTGGGACATCTTATCTACACTGGTCATGGTTCCCCCTTGTTTCAGTTTACTGCTCCCTTTCTGCAGTGTTGAATGTGCTGAAATAAAGTGTTCCACTTCTGGGCGGAGGGGAGAGAGAGCTTTTACTTAGGGCATGCTACACCCATCTGAGACTGTGGGGTTGATTTACTAAAACTGGAGAGTGCAAAATCTGGGACAGCTTTGCATAGAAACCAATCAGCTTCCAGGCTTTTTTTTTTTGTCAAAGATTAAAGCATTTGTTAACCCCAAAAAAAAATCCTGTTCCCTTAAAGCATGTTATACAGCACAGTGCTTGTGCTGTGTCATTTGGCCCCCTGTAACACATGAAATACCTGGCTGATCCTGCCTGGCTATGCCCTGCCCCCTGTAAACTGACCACAGTGTATCATGGCTGCTGAGCCCTGACACCATGGTCAGTTTATGGTTTATGTGCCTCCATCATCCGCAGCTCTGCTCTGTCTCCTCTGTTCTCCCCCCTCCCTGCCTGTCAACTTTGTGCCTGTGCCACTCTGCTCCCCACCCCCCTCCCCTCCTGCTGCTCAAATTATGGTTAACATTACACTATCCTCTCTAAGTATTCCTGTAATGTGCCCTGTGTCTATGCCTTATAAAAATAATGCTGGTATACCTGTTTCAGAGCGCTGATCGGCGGTCACATGATCCGCTGCCTCTCTCTCCTCTCTTGCATGACAGCTGCAGTGGGCGGGGCCGCCTCTCTCCTCCTCCTCTCCTGTCAGTGGGGGATCCTCGGTCCTTTAGGTCTGGTATGGATATTAAGGGGAACCCCGTGCCAAAATAAAAAAAATGGTGTAGGGGTCCACCTCAAAATCCATACCAGACCCTTTAGGTCTGGTATGGATTTTAAGCGGAACCCCGCGCCAAAATTTAAAAAAAAATGGCGTGGGGGTTCCCCCCAAAATCCATACCAGACCCTTATCCGAGCACACAACCTGGCAGGCCACAGGAAAAGAGGGGGGGACAAGAGAGCGCCCCCCCCTCCAATCCGTACCAGGCCACATGCCCTCAACATGGGGAGGGTGCTTTGGGGTAGTGGCCCCCCCAAAGCACCTTGTCTCCATGTTGATGGGGAGAAGAGCCTCATCCCCACAACCTTTGCCCAGTGGTCGTGGGGGTCTGCGGGCGGGGGGCTTATTTGAATCTGGAAGCCCCCTTTGACAAGGAAACCCCCAGATCCACCCCCCTATGTGAATGGGTATCAGGTACATTGTACCCCTACTCATTCACCAAAAAAAGTGTCAAAATTATAAAAATGACAGTCAACAATGTGCTCCCACTGTGTAGACTCTAGAGAACTCTAAAGTTAGAGTTAGGGTCTGCAGGATACAGGGTGCCTTGTCGTGGCCTTCAGCTTATGCATGTATTTGCAAATGTGTGCAACTAAACCCCTGTTTTTAACGCATACTGTTAGACAGGTTAATTCGGTTAATCGCAGGCTGGTTTGTAAGTTGAGCTTGGAAATTCTTTGGTTTTATTTAACATGCGTCTGCCCTTCCAGTGCTCCTCGCTGTGAAGACCAGTTATAGGTGGGGGCAGTGACCTTTTTTCGTATAGCTGATAAGTGTGCTGGGAAAATTTTTGTTAGTTTTTGATCAACTTATAGCATTTTATAGCTTGCATCAGTTAGCAGGACAGAACTGCTTCAGGCTCTGGAAGGACACCAACAATATTGTCAGGATTTATCCCACTATCCGATTGAGAGCTTGCTTCACCTTTCAGCACATGACTGTGAGTCAGTGCCAGCCATGCCTGCCCCCTCCCCAGCCCTGAAATCCACTGAAGGCTGGTGGAGCAGAGCGGTGACTGACAGTCACCACTCTCTGCTCAGAGCTGACCAAGAACTGAGTGTTCAGTGGTGGTCATGTGATCCCTCAGTTCTTGGTCTTATGCCCCGTACACACGGTCGGATTTTCCGACGGAGAAATTTGTGTGATAGGACCTTGTTGTCGGAAATTCCGACTGTGTGTAGGCTCCATCACACATTTTCCATCGGATTTTCCGACACACAAAGTTTGAGAGCAGGCTATAAAATTTTCCGACAACAAAATCCGTTGTCGGAATTTCCGATCGTGTGTACACAAATCCGACGCACAAAGTGCCACGCATGCTCAGAATAAATAAAGAGATGAAAGCTATTGGCTACTGCCCCGTTTATAGTCCAGACGTACGTGTTTTACGTCACCGCGTTCAAAATGAACGGATTTTCCGACAACTTTGTGTGACCGTGTGTATGCAAGACAAGTTTGAGCCAACATCTGTCAGAAAAAATCCTAGGATTTTGGTGTTGGAATGTCCGATCAATGTCCGACCGTGTGTATGGGGCATTAGTTGGCATGGAACAGCTACAGCATTACACTGATGCTGCAACATGGAGGTGAGTATGGATGTTTTTTTTGCTATCTCAAACGTCTCCTTTAAGTAGGCTTGGGAATTATTTAGCCAACGTATAGGGAAGTTTGCCAGTGGGGCAGAACTAGAAACTGCAAGTATTACATCACCAGTTTCTGGTCACCATATAGATAGACATCTTCACAACTTATGGAGTGGAGTAAAACGGGACTGATGCTGGTATTGTTGCCCAGCAACTAGTTACCGTAATTAATCCTGGTTGCAGAGGGAAATGGGGCAGCATCATGAAAGAACAGACTGGACATGTCATACAAGGGAGTTTGAAAAACAAAACATGCTACCATGACCTCAAAATACAGAAGAAGAGAATATAGTAGTAAGCAACAAAAAAACTAAAAAAACAAAGATAAATTGAACGCTAAAACAGGGTGGTAGTCTAAACAAAAAAATGACACACACACACAAAAAAAGAAAAGCAACAATACAAAAGAAATGGATAAAAAAGATACCAGGGAATAAAGGCACAACTGAACCAAAGGGTAAGTCATTGAAAGCAAAAAAACAAAAAGTAAAATAAAGATGAAAAAACCCTCCTAAGGCAAATACACATGTAAAAGAACTGAGCTTAGGACAATGGTTGGGAAAAAAAGAATGAAACATAAACACAGAACAAATAAATTACAAGCAGCAAAAAAACAAAAAAAACAAACAAAAAAAGCTGAAAACATAAACACCAAAAACAAGCACAGAGTGCTATTAAAGTGAAAGAGATAGGTATTGGGGCAGAGCTCTGGTGGCCTGTGATTTAAAAAAAATCTAAATGTAAATAAATTTGTGTAAAACAAAATACATAACAACAATCATTGCTTTATGTGTTTTGTTTTACATTTTGGTTGAAAACCCTCACATACTGTACATCCAGTGAAATGACTAGCACCAGATGATACACAGAGATAAAACAAATCTTCAAAAAAAAAATCAAAATTTTACTTGTTTATCTGTAGCTACAGTATATATCCTCTACAGACACTCAGCATTTGAAATTTACACAGGATCTTTCAGTTCTGAAAAGCAGGGGGTGGGGATCTAAAGTGACACTTCAGATCTCAGGGGGGACAGCTCTGAGCTGGAGGGAAAGGACAGCCCACCACACACAATACACAGAGAACATATAGAACTAAGCAGATCAATCACAGGCCCTGTGCTGAAGCTATCCCCCCAATCAATATAGAGGAATGTGCCTTGATCATATTTCATGGCTGAGGTTTACAACCACTTTAATTAAGCTTGGAATAAAATTGTAACTTTTTTAATCATCAAAAATAAATAAATAAACAGGTTCCAGTGGTGTATCATCCATGGGTGCAGGATGTTTACTGCACATGGGCCCTAAGGGTTGGGCCCACTGTGGTCTGACCCACCCTTCAATGAAGCAGCTGAAAGCCACTTCTCAGATTTCAGCTGCTCATTGAAAGCCATACAGGGAAATCGGTGCCTGTAATTGCCCCCGTCGCCACACCAACCACCCCCAACTGTCCATCGGATTGCCCTTCCTGGGCCCCCCTGTGTGCTCCTTCAGCCCCCCTCGTACTGGATCAGTCAGGATGAAGAGCAGAGGAAGGGGTCGGTAAATGTGTAATTTACCGGCCCCTTCCTTTTCTGAATGAGCAGAGTCAGCGATCACTGACTGTCCATTCATAACTGAAGCATTGTAAACTGTGTCCTCCTCTGCTAAAAAAGGGAGCGGCGAATCTGTGTCCTCAGTCCCTTTCTGTGCCTCAAAGGGGAGGTGCCAGGGGTCTGTTTGGACCCCTGACATCTCACCAAAGCCCCCCCCCCCCCCCAACAGGGCTGATAAAAAAAAGAATTGTAATAAATATTAAAAAATGTAATTGTAAAAAAATAATAATAAAAAAAGAAACTACTGTCATAATCCACCCCCCCAGCAAAAAAAAGCATGGTAAAAAAAAAAAAAAAACATTAAATTGTAAAAAATTATTAAGCAAAAATAAATTGTAAAAAATAAAAAAACTACTGACACTGTCCACTGCCCTACTGATATGATACAGTGCCCCAATCCTGTTCCCCCAAAAAAAGAATTGTGTAAAAAAATGTAAAAAAATAACACATTGAATTACATTAAATAAATACATTTGTAAAATAAATACATAATAAAAAAAATTACTGACACTGTCTACTGTAATTCCCCAGCCCCCAGCCCCCCCCCCCCCCCAACACACACACCAAAAGCACTGTGAAAAAATATATTAAAAGAAAAATTTAAAAAATTATAGAAAATTAAATATTAAAAACAAAAAACTACTGACCTTCTCCACTGCCCTATTGACACCGTCCACTGTGCCCCCCCTCCAAAAGCATTGTGAAAAAATAGAGAAAATAATACAAAAATGTAATTGTAAAAAAGAATAAAAAATAAAAATAAAATGATAAAACTATAAAAAAAAAAAACTGACACCATCCAATGCTTTACTGACACCTTCTACTGCCCTACTCATACTGTCCACTGCAACCCCCCCCCCCCCAAAAAAAAAAAATCTTTGTGAAAAAATACAAAAATAATATTGTAAAAAATAGTAAATAATAAAATGTAAAAAAATCTGTCTATTGCTCTACTGACACCATTCGCTGGCCCCTAAAAAGCATTTTGAAAACTGAAAAAATAGAAAATTTATTTGTAAAAAAATAATTAAAAAATAAAATTGTAAAAAAATATATATATATAAATAAAAAATAAAAGACTACTGACACTGTTCACTGCCCCACTGACACCATCCTGCACATACTACTTACCGCCATACACTCCACACTCCTCTCCTGCACATACCAGCCATGTCCATACACTCCACAATCCTCTCCCTGCACATACTACCCACCACCAAATTATCCTTAATTCAAACATAAATGGGCCTAAAAGTAAAATCCCAATGGATGGTCTGGTCACCCTTAGCTGGAAGTATTCTCCTTGTCCTCCCAAGTAGACTGCTCAAGCTGGGGTACTGGTCCCTTTAAGAGGCCATTACTTGCATTCATTCACATGTTACAATAAGGCATATGCAATGCCTCCCATAGTGTAGTAGTTTAAAATCTCAAATGTATTTAATTAAAATGCCACTTACAACAATATACTGTACTGTTAAAACCGCATTCAAATGGTTAAATACTTGACAGTGTGTCAGGAACCATGAATTAGACTGAGACAGAAGTACAGTTAAATCACAATAAAAAAAATTACTGACACTGTCTACTGTAATTCCCCAGCCCCCAGCCCCCCCCCCCCCCCCAACACACACACCAAAAGCACTGTGAAAAAATATATTAAAAGAAAAATTTAAAAAAATTATAGAAAATTAAATATTAAAAACAAAAAACTACTGACCTTCTCCACTGCCCTATTGACACCGTCCACTGTGCCCCCCCTCCAAAAGCATTGTGAAAAAATAGAGAAAATAATACAAAAATGTAATTGTAAAAAAGAATAAAAAATAAAAATAAAATGATAAAACTATAAAAAAAAAAAACTGACACCATCCAATGCTTTACTGACACCTTCTACTGCCCTACTCATACTGTCCACTGCAACCCCCCCCCCCAAAAAAAAAAAAAATCTTTGTGAAAAAATACAAAAATAATATTGTAAAAAATAGTAAATAATAAAATGTAAAAAAATCTGTCTATTGCTCTACTGACACCATTCGCTGGCCCCTAAAAAGCATTTTGAAAACTGAAAAAACAGAAAATTTATTTGTAAAAAAATAATTAAAAAATAAAATTGTAAAAAAATATATATATATAAATAAAAAATAAAAGACTACTGACACTGTTCACTGCCCCACTGACACCATCCTGCACATACTACTTACCGCCATACACTCCACACTCCTCTCCTGCACATACCAGCCATGTCCATACACTCCACAATCCTCTCCCTGCACATACTACCCACCACCAAATTATCCTTAATTCAAACATAAATGGGCCTAAAAGTAAAATCCCAATGGATGGTCTGGTCACCCTTAGCTGGAAGTATTCTCCTTGTCCTCCCAAGTAGACTGCTCAAGCTGGGGTACTGGTCCCTTTAAGAGGCCATTACTTGCATTCATTCACATGTTACAATAAGGCATATGCAATGCCTCCCATAGTGTAGTAGTTTAAAATCTCAAATGTATTTAATTAAAATGCCACTTACAACAATATACTGTACTGTTAAAACCGCATTCAAATGGTTAAATACTTGACAGTGTGTCAGGAACCATGAATTAGACTGAGACAGAAGTACAGTTAAATCACACTTGTTTAATATTAATAAAAAAAGGTAAACAGAGTAAACGTAGTCAAAACATAGCCAGAGTTCAGGAACCGGAATGGATACTCAGACAAGCCAAAATATCAGGGAGCCAGAGATGAGCATAGTAGAACAGCAAGCAGGATCTGGAGCCACAAGGAATGTCAGCCAATCAAGTCTCTAACAGGAACACAGGAGAGCATCTCTAGAGATGTGACCAAGGTGAGGGTAACTCCACAATTAAATCCATAGACAGGTGGGTCAGGGGCCTCTCTCCACTCGGTATCAGTTGTAGGAGGCCCACTGGAAGGTGTTGTGGAGTCTTACTCTGAGCACACACGGAACAGGCAGCTACAAAGTCGGTTACATCAGCACGTAGACTAGGCCACCAGAATTGTTGGGAAATGGCCCAAAAGAGTTGATTCTTCCCAGGGTGGCCAGCAGCCTTGGGAGAATGGTAAGTCTGGAGCACGGCAGTACGGAGACTCTCTGGGACAAAGCAGCAGTCACAAGGTTTCTCAGGAGGAGCATGAACCTGAGCAACAAGAATTTTGTCACCCAAAGGAGAAGTGAGACTGGTGCGAACCGTAGCCAGAATACGATCAGGAGGAATCACAGGAACCGCAACTGACTCCATCTTGGAAGTGGAGGAAAATTGTCGTGACAAAGTGTCAGCCCTTACATTCTTAGTACCGGGTAAGAATGAGACAATGTAATTGAAATGAGACAAGAAAAGAGCCCATCGCGCCCTTCTGGGAGAGAGGCGTTTTTGTTTTTTGTTTTCAAAAGATTTTATTGAATTTTACAATAACAGAAGCATGAATAACACGGTTACAGCGTTACAGGTGAAAAGAATCAAGATTGTACAACAAAGCAGTAATATAAATTACATGTATATTATAAGTATTCAATCACCTAACTTTTGCATTTACAATGCACTAAGTAAATTCATTAGCTTCCCGAAGGACAACTGTAATTATATATGGGGAAGACTGTAAATAGGCGATAATCCAATATCTCCAAGGCTACTATGATGTAAAGGATATTGTGTATTCTTATGAACAGACGGGGCAGTGTATGTGATATAGAGACAAACCTTAACAGACCATATATTCGGAGAAAGCCAGAAATTAAAAATAAAAAATAAAATATAAAAATAAAAACAACAGTGACTTAAAAAGTATTAAATACTGCTTAATTAGAAATTAGAATTATATCACCCCAATAAGAGAATTGTGTCTGCCATGTAAAAAAAAAGGTAACTAAAGTGAAAAAATGATACTATAATTAGTTAAATTAAAATTAACCCCAGAGTTCAAAAGTATTGTGACAATATGGCGCCAAAGAAAAAAATTCCTATTTGCGTTCCAGCCTGCACTTCCGGGTATGACGTGTGAGCGGAGTCACGCTCACACGTCATACCCGGAAGTGCAGGCTGGAACGCAAGGTGGGACGCACGCTAACAGTTCGCTTCTGGTCCCATCCCTGCATACAGCGGTGCCTGTTTTTACTATTACCTTACTTTGGAGCTTCTTATTGTGGACTTTTTGGCTTATGTGCAATAATAAACTAGACATACTTCACGAAGGAAGCCCCCTTGTGTTTCTCTTTTCTCTGGTACTCTGGAGAGTTTAACAGATAAAGGTGGTATATGATGGAGTAGCCTGGTCTATTTGGAGCACATAGCTTACCCTGGAACAGTCGTAAGGATCGCACATAATCAGAGGAACAGCAGCATTACTGGAATGAATATCAACCACCCCAAGGCACCCACTCTGTCGCTCGGTACCCCTGTAGGGGTGATTAATTCTGGTGAGTGGGGGAGCACTGGGGGGCGAGCACTTCAAGTCACCATCTGAACAATACGCACAGAAGTCACTGGTGTATGCTTTCAAGGCTGAAACAAACAGCATATACATTGAACTTTGCTTTTCCACCTGGCTAAAATTACTCTTTTACATGGATTATATATATATTCTTTAGAAGTTAATTATCACTTGCTATAAAACATAGGAGACTGGAAATAATCTTTTATGCATGATATCTTTGGGATTGAATATTCATTGTATCTAATGCTCAGGGAGCGATATATTTGCACTTTATTTTATATAAGCTTTACACACTAAAGGAAATTTCACCTCTAGCAGGCGCCATATTGTCACAATATTTTTGAACCTTGGGGTTAATTATAACCAGATCTAATATTCTGTATATAATATGGGAGTGGCAAAACAGTTCTTGCACTGACACTTTAATTCACTTATGTTTTTTCACTAAATAGGATTTTTTTTCTTTGGCGCCATATTGTCACAATACTTTTGAACTCTGGGGTTAATTTTAATATAACTAATTATAGTATCATTTTTTCACTTTAGTTACCTTATTTTTTACATGGCAGACACAATTCTCTTATTGGGGTGATATAATTCTAATTTCTAATTAAGCAGTATTTAATACTTTTTAAGTCACTGTTGTTTTTATTTTTATATTTTATTTTTTATTATTTATTTTTTATTTTTAATTTCTGGCTTTCTCCGAATATATGGTATTATTTGATCTAGACCGCAATACGGTACTTAGCGATGGAGTTCTTATATGTTGCAGTCATCTGAACATAGCTTGTAGTTTATGACATTCGTACCCACAACTAATTAACACATAGGGCAGCGCCTCTTGTATCCCCATAATATCTATCTACTTATGTAATTAGACCCCTAGGGGCACTAATTAGGGATAGGCAGCAGCTCTTATACTGTCCCAAGCGCGGATTTATCTATTTATATCATTAAAACCTTAACAGGCTACCCCATTACCCGCACATCCCTAAAGGGAACTATCTGTGAATGGGCGGGGGGCAATAGGAAGCATAAAGTATTAAGCTCACATGTGGTTTATCTGTAGTCAGGTAATGGTCCTTGCAAATTGGATTACTTCCCAAATCTGGGAAGATGCTGATAGGACCTTTGCCGGTCATGATGGCGTGATACACCTAACAGGGTGGGTGTTGTGGTCTTCACACCTGTTAGTTCAGTATGATGTATCTGGGTAGCAAAAGGTATTGGGTAAGGTGAGCTTGATAAGGGGGTAATGGGGGATAGAGGGGTGACGGATTGCCTACGTGACCCAGTAGGGTACTGATTATCCTTCCGTATGTGAGAATTCAAGTACTGGTTTGGGGGTTGCCAGCGCTTGTGGAGTGTCTGTAATGTGTCCAACAGGCCCATGTGGTTTGAAATTTAGTGAGGTTTTTTTTGGCTTGGTGGATGAGTTTTTCCATTTCGGCCATTTTGTCTACCTGGACAATCCATTCGGCGACTGTAGGTGTGTCAGTGGTTCTCCAATGAACTGGTATACACTGGGTGGTAGCAGTGATAAGGTGTAGGGTAAAGGATTTTTTATAAGATGACAGTGGAAGGGATGTGTGGTGGAGTAAGTATTGTTCTGGGGTGAAGTCTGGGGTGTAGGTTGTGATTTCAATGATCAATTTGTGCATTTTCTTCCAGAAAGGTTGTATTAGTGGACACTCCCACCAAATGTGGAGTAATGAGCCGTGGGCGACGTTGCATCTCCAGCAGAGCGAGGGGATGCTCAGAAAGTATTTGTGTATCTTGCCTGGTGTCCTATACCATCTGGAGTAGAGTTTATACCTGTTTTCTTGTGCAGAAATGTTTATGGATCCTTTGTGTGTGTGTTCAAATATGCGTTCCCAGTCTTCTATGGATATATCGATGGCTAGTTCAGTCTCCCACTGTTGGTTTATCTTCGTGTTTGGGTTGTCGTCAGTAAAAAGTAACACATAGATCACTGAGATTAGGTGTCTCTGGGGTTCCGAGCTGTTGCAGATATGTTCGAAGGGGGTAAGATCCCTACACCATTGGGCGAGTGGTTGTGTGTTTTGAAAAAAGTGTCTGATCTGAAGATATTTAAAAAGGGGCATTTGGAGCTCCGGGAGTGGGACAGAGGCGTTTAGCCTCAGACAAGAATGTGAGATTCTTATGGTCAGTAAGAATGAGAACCGGCACAGTGGTACCTTCGAGGAGATGTCTCCATTCTTTCAGGGCTAAAATGATCGCTAACAGCTCTCTGTCACCAATCTCGTAATTGCACTCCGCAGGTGACAATTTCTTAGCAAAGTAGCCACAAAAGTAGCCACAAGGATGCATAGTGCTCTCAGAGGTAGGACGTTGAGACAGAAGGGCACCAACTCAAGTCTCTGGAGCATTAACCTCAGGGATAAAAGGTAACATAGGATCAGGATATGCCAACGCAGGAGCAGAAACAAAGGCAGCCTTGAGACTCTCAAAGGCCTTAATGGACTCCGGAGACCAACTCTGTGGGTTACCGTCCTTTCTGGTCATATCAGTCAGGGGCTTGACCAGAGACGAGAAGTAGGGATGAGCCGAACACCCCCCTGTTCGGTTTGCACCAGAACATGCGAACAGGCAAAAAATTTGTTCGAACACGCGAACACCGT
The DNA here is from genome assembly GCF_042186555.1 of Aquarana catesbeiana. Taxonomy (NCBI): domain Eukaryota; kingdom Metazoa; phylum Chordata; class Amphibia; order Anura; family Ranidae; genus Aquarana; species Aquarana catesbeiana. The sequence continues at coordinate 96,206,050 of NC_133335.1, read as the reverse complement.
TAAAGTCTATGGGACTCAAACATGAATAATCAAAAGTGCTAATTTTAAAAGCTTATATGCAAGTTATTGTCATAAAAAGTGTTTGGGGACCTGGGTCCTGCCCCAGGGGACATGGATTAATGCAAAAAAAGTTTTAAAAACTGACTTTTTTTGGGAGCAGTAATTTTAAAAATGCTTAAAGTGAAACAATAAAAGTGTAATATTCCTTTAAATTTCGTACCTGGGGGGTGTCTATAGTATGCCTGTAAAGGGGCGCATGTTTCCCGTATTTAGAACAGTCTGACAGCAAAATGACATTTCAAAGGAAAAAAAGTCATTCAAAACTACTTGCGGCTATTAATGAATTGTCGGTACGACAATACACATAGAAGTTCATTGATAAAAATAGCATGGGATTTCCCCACAGGGGAACCCCGAACCAAAATTTAAAAAAAAATGGCGTGGGGGTCCCCCTAAATTCCATACCAGGCCCTTCATGTCTGGTATGGATATTAAGGGGAACCCAGTGCCAAAATTTTTTAAAAATGGCGTGGGGTCCCCCCCAAAAAGCCATACCAGACCCTTATCCGAGCACGCAACCTGGCAGGCCACAGGAAAAGAGGGGGGATGAGAGAGTGCCCCCCCTCCTGAACCGTACCAGGCCACATGCCCTCAACATTGGGAGGGTGCTTTGGGGTCCCCTTGATCACCTTGTTGATGGGGACAAGGGCCTCATCCCCACAACACTTGCCCGGTGGTTGTGGGGGTCAAGGGGACCCCCAGATACCGCCCCCCCATGTGAAATGGTAAGGGGGTACTTTTGTACACCTACCATTTCACAAAAAAAGTGTCAAAAATGTTAAAATTGACAAGAGACAGTTTTTGACAATTCTTTTATTTAAAGTCTTCTTCTTTGCATCTTCTTTCTTCTATCTTCCTTCAGTTTCTTCCTCCATCTTCTTCCTCTGGTTCTTCCTCCAATCCTCTGCTTCTTGCTTCGGTGTTCTTGTCCGGCATCTTCCTCTGCGGCGTCTTCTTCCCTTCTTCGTTCTCGGGCTGCTCCGCATCCATGATGGGAGGCTCCCGCTGTGTGATGCTTCTCGTCTTCTGACACTTCTTAAATAACGGAGGGCGGGGCCACCCAGTGACAAGGGTCTGGTATGGATTTTTGGGGGGACCTCCACGACATTTTTTTTTAAAACTTTGGCATGGGGTTCCCCTTAATATCCATGCCAGACCTTTGAAATGTCATTTTGCTGTGAGACTGTTCTAAACACAGCTAACATGCGCCCTTTTACAGGCATACTATAGGCACCCCCCAGGCACGAAATTTAAAGTAATATTACACTTTTAATGTTTCACTTTAAGCATTATTAAATCACTGCTTCTGAAAAAAACGTCCGTTTTTAAAACTTTTTTGCATTGATCCATGTCCCCTGGGGCAGGACCCAGGTCCCCAAACACTTTTTATGACAATACCGTGCATATAAGCCTTTAAAATTAGCACTTTTGATTTCTCCCATAGACTTTTAAAGGGTGTTCCGGGGCTTTCGAATTTGCCGCGAACACCCCAAATTGTTCGCTGTTCGGCGAACTGGCGAACAGCCGATGTTCGAGTCGAACATGAGTTGGACTCGAACTCGAAGCTCATCCCTAACGAGAAGTTATGAATAAACTTCCGATAATAGTTGGCAAAGCCAAGAAAACGCTCCAGAGTACGTAAACCCACGGGTTGGGGCCACCGTAAAACCAGCAGTGGAAATGACATAACTCAGGAATTTAACCTGCTCACGATGGAATTCGCACGTCTCCAGTTTACAGTAGAGATTGTTCTCTCTTAGTTTCTGAAGCTTTGAAGGCTTTCCAGGGACTTGGAAAATATGAGGATATCGTCAAGATAAACCACCACACATAACTGCAACAAATCTCGGAGGACATCGTTAATAAATTCCTGGAAAACTGCTGGGGCATTACAAAGGCCAAAAGGCATTACGAGATACTCATAATGGCCTGTTCTGGTATTAAATACAGTTTTCCACTCGTCGCCCTCCTTAATGCCCCTCTCAAATCAAGCTTTGTGAAAACCGTTGCTCCCTTGAGGCGGTCAAATAACTCCATAATCAATGGAATCGGATAGGCATTCCTAATCGTGAAACGACTGAGACCCCTATAATCGATACAAGGTCTCTGTTCACCACTCTTCTTCACAAAGAAAAAAACAGCACCTGCAGGAGACCAGGATTTGTGGATGAAACATCGAGAAAGTGCATCTGCAACATACTCCTCCGTGGCCTTATCCACCAAGACCGACAAAGGGTAAACCCTAAAACCATGAGGGGGTATGGCACCAGGTTGAAGGTCAATTGCGCAATCATACGACCGGTGTGGAGGCAAACTACCTGTCAGGGTACTCACCAAAGCCGAGCGGCTCCCCTTGCAGCTGTTACAGAGGGTATAGGGCACAAAGAGGCACGAGTCACCAGCAGGTAAGAATGGACTTGAGTGAAGATCACAGGTAGAGCTGGTACACCGAGCAGTGGTAGGCTTGGCACCTATCTGAAGTAAGACGCCCAGCAGGGACTCTAACCCAATGGATCAGGAAGTAGAGACTGGGGATGAGTCCTTTGGAGAAAGCCGGGGGTCAAACACAGGTAATCCAGCAGAAGCAAGTCCTTAGTACTAGCCGGGGTCAAACACAGGTAATCCAGCAGAAGGCAGGCAGATGAGAGAGTCCTTAAACAAGCCGAGGTCAAACACAGGAGGCAGGTAGAGAAGAGGAGTTCTTAGGGCAAGCCGGGGTCAAAGTACTGGAGGGGATCAGAGCAAGTCAATCCGGGTCACAACAGGGAATCACAGGATAGCCGAATTTGAGGCAGGAACACAGGAAGCTGAGAGACAAACCAGCAATTAGGCAAGAGGATGAACAACCTTTTTTAGGCCAGAAAGGAGGTTTCACGTTATGCACGTTACAATGCGCATGCGCCATCAAGCTGTATCGCGCACTCGTATACGTTGTTCTGTTGCATCGCGCACCCACATGCGCCGGAGCGCCATTCTAGAGCGCAAGGTGGCGCTACTGGCAAACCGGCTTCTGCTATTTCTCTGACAGTGCCCCCCCAAGGGGCAGCCTCCGGATGCCCAACTTGGCCAGTACTTCTGGGTATCTTTTGTGGAAGGCTTGTACCAAACGTGGGGCATGTAGGTTATTTGAAGGTTCCCAAGAGTTATCTTCTGAGGGGTACCCCTTCCATTTTATAAGGTACTGGATTTGCCCACCCCTTTTCCTACAGTCCATTATAGCCTCCACCTCAAACTCGTTTTCGCCCTCAATTTCAACTGGAGGAGGTGGTAATTCTTCTCTTCCTGAAAAAGGGCTGGGGACCACTGGTTTCAACAATGATGCGTGGAAAACAGGATGCACTTTGTAGGAGCTAGGTAGTGCTAATTCAAAGGTCACGAGATTCACCACTCTCTTAACCTTGAAGGGGCCGATGAATTTGGGGCCCAATTTCTGCGATAGACATGGTAGTCTAAGATTGATGGCGGATAGCCAAACCTTGTCTCCCACTTTGAAGTTGGGGGTACCCCTTCTCCCCCTGTCATAGTACCTTTTGTAGCTGTCCTGAGCCTTCTGCATAGCTTCCTGGATCTGTTGAAAATTAGTTTGAATGAAACTTATTCGGTCTTGCACTGCAGGGACTGAAACTTCAGGGATAGAATCAGGGAGAAAGGAGGGGTGAAACCCATAATTGGCCCAAAAAGGAGTTTGATTGGTGGCTGTGTGTATGGAATTATTGTAGGCAAACTCTGCACAAGGGAGAAGAGAAGTCCAGTTGTCTTGGGAGCAAGAACAGAAGCAGCGAAGGTATTGTTCTAAGGTCTGATTCGTCCTTTCTGTTTGGCCATTATTTTGAAGGTGATATGCTTAGGAAAGGCAGATTTCGACTTCTAAAGACTTGCCGAGGTCTTTCCAGAATGTGGAGGTAAATTGAACTCTCCTATCTGACACGATATTGTTAGGTACTCGGTGAAGTCTCACCACTTCTTTAATGAATATGTTTGCCATATCCAAGGTAGGAGTGCCAACCATTGGCAAAAAAGTGCCATTTTTGAAAGACGATCGACTATTACCCTAATGGTAGGGAACCCTTCAGAGGGAGGCAGGTCAAAGATAAAGTCCATAGAGACTTCCTTCCAGGGTTGTTCCGGGATGGGTAAGGGTCCTAGCAGGCCCCAGGATTTAGTGTTGGACCCTTTGCTGCATTGGCAGGTAATGCATGATTTGACATAGTTTTTACAGTCTTGTCTCCAACCCGGCCACCTAAAAGAACGATGTATTAATTCATATGTCTTTTGTACTCCAAAATGTCCTGCAAGCTTGTAATCATGGAAAGTGTTTAGGATTTGGAGTCTTACTTGCTGTGGGATAAATATTTTATTCTGGACCCATAGCAGACCATCCTGTTTCTTCAAGGAAGATACCTCTAGTTCTGTACACTGGCTGGAGGCCTGTTTGATGGCAGTCTTTAGGTCAGGCTGAATGAGAAAGAAAAAATTTTGTGGAGACTGTATGGTACTAGGTTACGCTGTCTGGGGGGCCTCTGGGAATGTCCACTTTTCCATTATGGGAGCCAGATCGATATGAGATGTGAAAGTTGAACGTGGAGAAAAAGAGTGCCCTCAAGTATCGGGCTTGTTGGGGTCTTAGACATTTTGCTGTCCTGAGTTACTCCAGGTTCTTATGATCCGTGAAGATCATGATAGGATGGAACACACCCTCCATTAGATATCTCCACTCTTCCAGAGCAAATTTGATGGCCAGCAGCTCTCGGTCACCTACATCATAGTTCTTTTCAGGTAGGGTTAACTTCCAAGAAGCGAAAGCCACAGGGTGAAGAAGGGCTTTATGACCTTGTCTTTGGGACAAAATTGCTCCTGTAGCTGTCTCTGAAGCATCCACTTCCAGCACATAGGGTAAGGCTGGGTCTGGGTGCTGCAGTATTGGAGTGGAAATAAACAGATTCTTTAATTTGGTGAAGGCTTCTTGGGCTTCTTGGGACCACTGGAACCTATTCTGAACCAACTGAGTAATGGGAGAAATGATTGACGAGAATCCTTTTATAAATCTGCGGTAAAAATTGGCGAAGCCCACGAACCGCTGTACTCCTTTCTTATGCAAGGGGGCTGGCCACTCCTGGGTTGCTCTTACTTTTTGCGGGTCCATTGCGACCCCCTCTGTGGAAATGATAAGCCCCAGGAACTGAATAACTCTTTTAAACTCACATTTCCCCTTTGACATAAAGTCTGTGTTTTCTGAGAATTGTGAGTACCTTTTTCACATGGATTCGGTGCAGCTCCACTGTGGTGGAAAAGATAAAGATATTGTCAAGATAAACGATTACGAAATTGTCCAGGTACTCTCGGAAAATGTTGTTTACCAGAAGTTGAAATGTGGCAGGGGCGTTACACAGCCCAAACTGCATCACCAAGTATTCAAAGTGTCCAAACCTGGACCTGAAGGCTGTCTTCCACTCGTCCCCTGCAGGAATCCGAATGAGGCTGTAAGCACCTCGTAGGTCTAATTTGGTAAAGATTTGGGCAATTCAGAATCGTTGAAACAGTTCTTAATGATAATTTTGTTGAGTTCTCTATAGTCTACACAAGGTCTTAAGGTGCCATCTTTCTCTTCAACAAAGAAAATACTCGCTCCAGCCGAGGAAGAGGATGGGCGGATGAAGCCCTTTTCGAGATTTTCATCAATGTAAGACCGAACTTGGTTTCAGATAATGGAAATATATGGCCAAAAGGAATCTCAGAGCCTGGTAAAGTTTCAATAGGGCAGACATAAGTTCGATGAGGCGGCAAACTATCTGCTTTTTTTTTATCAAAGATGTCCATGAATTTGTGGAAAGCCAGGGGAACATGCTGGAGGTTATCAGATACAGGCTGTATAGTCAGGCAGGAGGATGCGTTATTGGAAACTGGAACAAAGCAATGTTGCCAGTATTGGCACGGGAAAGTGCCGATACTGGCAAATCTGGCTTCTGCTATTTCTCTGAAACATCCAGCTTGACCTTTGTCAAAGACATTGCTAAAATTACGGTACTCCTTCGGCAGGAAGGAGAGTGAAGAGGTGCACAGGACCTTTGCTACCTTCTGGAAGCATGTCTTACTGCATTGTGGGGACCAGGAGAGAACCTCAGCACGGAGCCAATCAAAAGAGGGGTTGTGCCTCTGTAACCAAGGATAACCAATAACCAGCAGAAACTTAGGTGAGGAAATAACTTTGAATTGGATTATCTCATGGTGAAGAGCCCCTACAGCCATGGACAATGAAACAGTCTCATAAGTCACATGGGCAGGCTGTAGAGGTCTCCCGTCAAGAGCCTCAATGGCAAGTGGAGTGTCACGCAGCTGCATCAGAATTGAGTGCTTTGATACAAAGGCAGCATCAATGAACAGGCCTGCAGCCCCAGAGTCGATTACAGCCTGTATCTCAACGGACGACTCAGCCCAAGAAAGGGTAACCGAAACCTGGGGCTTATCCTTCTGGATAACTGGGAACTAAATAACGCCACCTAAGGTCTGTCTGTGACAGGACCTCAAGGTTCAGGCGTTCCCTGGATGGGTAGGACAAGACTTCAAAAAGTGACCTGCCTGGCCACAATAAAGGCACAATCTCTCCCTCCTCCTAAGGGTTCTCTCATCCGCAGAGAGACACGTGAAGCCCAAGTGCATGGGTTCATCTTCACAGACCGAATCGGTACCAGGAGGCATGGGAGGTAAGGCAAGGGTGGGAATGCAAAGTTCGGAGACAAATGTACACAAGGCTTCTGCAAACGCTTCCTAAAAGGGAGTCATTCTCTGAGTCTGGAGTCAATGAGGATGGCAAATGTGATCAACTTCTCCAGCTCAGTGGGTATATCTCGGGCTGTTATCTCATCCTTGATGGTATCCGAGAGACCATGAGAAAAAGCAGCCACGAGGGCCTCATTGTTCCAAGCAACCTCTGCTGCCAGAGTACGGAATTCAATGACGTAATCGGCAACAGTTCTCGTACTCTGTTTGATGGACATGAGGCAATTGGCAGCAGAAGCAGAGCATGCAGGAACGTCAAATACCCTTTTAAAAGAAGCCGCAAAATCAGGGTAATTCAGGACAACAGGTTTTTTCGTCTCCCATAGAGGGTTTGCCCAGGCCAAGGCTCTCTCAGAAAGCAAAGATATCACAAAACCTACTTTGCTTCTGTCTGTGGGAAACGCCAGGGGCAGCATCTCAAAGTATATCTCAACCTGGTTCAGAAACCCTCTGCATTGGACTGGATCGCCCCCAAATCGCTGGGGAAGCAGAGCAAAATCAGACATACCTCTTATAGAGGTAATACTCTAGGTGGGTGCCTGCACAGAAACTGGAGCAGCAGAAGGGATGGCCTGCAACACAGGTTGTACCAGAGCAGCCACAGTGAGAGATTCCAGGTGAGCCGTGCGACTCAGGAGCATTTGTAACTCCATGGCAAACTGATCCATGCGGTGATCCTGCTCATCCAATCTGGAAAAAAATATTACCAACAAGTGGATTGACTGCATTTTCTGAATTCATGGCCTTCGCCTACTGTCAGGAACCATGAATCAGACTGAGACAGAAGTACAGTTAAATCACACTTGTTTAAGAAATAATAAAAAAAGGTAAACAGAGTAAACGTAGTCAAAACATAGCTAGAGTTCAAGAACCGGAATGGATAGTCAGACAAGCCAAAACGCCAGGGAGCCAAAGGTGAGCGTAGTAGACCAGCAAGCGGAATCTGGAGCCAGAAGGAATGTCAGCCAAGCAAGTCTTTAACAGGAACACAGGAGAGCATCTCTAGAGATGTGACCAAGGTGAAGGTAGAGATCATATGGACTGGACGGCTTAAGTAGGCAGGACTGACGAGCAGGATATCATCAACAGGTAAGTCACTGTGGAGAGATAGGAGCTGGCAATTAGCGGCCAGCTTTGAGAAGAAAGGGCGGAGCCCAGCCCTGACACAGTGCCTGCCTCTCAAATCACTTCCGGTCCGCTGTCTGCTCCGAGGTACCCTACGCATTGCATCACGTGACTTCTTCAGGGTAACTGGATTGGTTGTTTGTATTGTGTATTTTGTTGAAGCCGCTACCGAGCGTACTGGGTGGCCATTTTTGATGTGACCAACACTGTGTAATCCATACACTAGAGGACCTTGATGCTACTGTTTGGTGACCATTTTATTGTGGACTCCGCTATACTTTAACAGTATATTGATGTAAATTTGAGATTTTAAACTACTACACTATGGGAGACACTATATATGCTTTATTCTAACATGTGGATGAATGCGAGCAACGACATCTTGAAGGGACCAGTACCCCAGCTTGAGCAGTCTACTTGTGGGGACAAGGAGAATACTTCCAGCTAAGGGTGACCAGACCATCCATTGGGATTTTACTTTAAGGCCCATTTAAGTTTGAATTAAGGTGAGAGTTCTGTGAGCACTACGGTGACCAGCAATGGTGGAATTGCACAGTATACAGTCAGGTACATTAAATATTGGGACATTGACACAATTCTAATCTTTTTGGCTCTATATACCACCACAATGGATTGGAAATGAAACGAACAAGATGTGCTTTAACTGCAGACTTTCAGCTTTAGTTTGAGGGTATTTACATCCAAATCAGGTGAACGGTGTAGGAATTACAACAGTTTGTATATGTGCCTCCCACTTTTTAAGGGACCAAAAGTAATGGGACATATTAACAATCATCCATCAAACTTTCACTTTTTAATACTTGGTTGCAAATCCTTTGCAGTTAATTACAGCCTGAAGTCTGGAATGCATAGACTTCACCAGACGCTGGGTTTCATCCCTGGTGATGCTCTGCCAGGCCTCTACTGCAACTGTCTTCAGTTCCTGCTTGTTCTTGGGGCATTTTCCCTTCAGCAAGTGAAATGCATGCTCAAGTGGATTCAGGTCAGGTGATTGACTTGACCATTGCATAACATTCCATTTCTTTCCCTTAAAAAAATTCTTTGGTTGCTTTTGCAGTATGCTTCGGGTCATTGTCCATCTGCACTGCGAAGCGCCATCCAATGAGTTCTGAAGCATTTTGCTGAATATGAGCAGATAATATTGCCCGAAACACTTCAGAATTCATCCTGCTGCTTTTATCAGCAGTCACATCATCAATGAATACAAGAGAACCAGTTCCATTGGCAGCCATACATGCCCACGCCATGACACTACCACCAGCATGCATCACTGATGAGGTGGTATGCTTTGGATCATGAGCAGTTCCTTTCCTTCTCCATACTCTTCTCTTCCCATCACTCTGGTACAAGTTAATCTTGGTCTCATCTATCCATAGGATGTTGTTCCAGAACTGTGAAGGCTTTTTTAGATATTGTTTGGCAAAATCTAATCTGGCCTTCCTGTTTTTGAGGTTCAAAATGGTTTACATCTTGTAGTAACCCCTCTATATTCACCCTGGTGAAGTCTTCTCTTAAATGTTGACTTTGACACACATACACCTACCTCCTAGAGAGTGTTCTTGATCTAGCCAACTGTTGTGAAGGGTGTTTTCTTCACCAGGGAAAGAATTCTTCGGTCAACCACCACAGTTGTTTTCCATGGTCTTCTGGGTCTTTTGGTGTTGCTGAGCTCACCAGTGCGTTCTTTCTTTTTAAGGATGTTCCAAACAGTTGATTTGGCCACACCTAATGTTTTTGCTATCTCTCTGATGGGTTTGTTTTTGTTTTTTCAGCCTAACGATGGGTTACTTCACTGATAGTGACAGCTCTTTGGATCTCATATTCAGAGTTGACAGCAACAGATTCCAAATGCAAATAGCACACTTGAAATGAACTCTGGACATTTTATCTGCTCCTTGTAAATGGGATAATGAGGGAATAACACACACCTGACCATGGAACAGCTGAGCAGCCAATTGTCCCATTACTTTTGGTCCCTTAAAAAGTGGGAGGCACATATACAAACTGTTGTAATTCCTACACCGTTCACCTGATTTGGATGTAAATACCCTCAAATTAAAGCTGAAAGTCTGCAGTTAAAGCACATCTTGTTTGTTTCATTTCAAATCCATTGTGGTGGCGTATAGAGCCAAAAAGATTAGAAATGTGTTGATGTCCCAATATTTATGGACTTGACTGTATGTTTACATCATCCTCAGTGGACTGAAGTGTATCACAGAAGTGAAATATATTTCTAATCACATATGGACATTGATTTATCACCATTATATACACAATATTGATGTGTTTTGTGACACTTATTCAATCTTATATATGTTTTATTATTCACTTATTTGAGTGATTTATTTTGAATATGGCAATTGTATGTTAATATGTTCATAGGCTGCACAACTCCATTTACACTTATTTATTTAATATTGGATGACCACCCAACTCTTCCAATATCTTCACTGTAGGTCCCCATAGGTTGTTTCTCCAACAGACCCTGTTCTGGGCTTACCCCCAAGAGTTCACTTCTTAGGGCTACAAGTTTACATGGCATTATATTAGGGATAGCCTTTTGTCATCAGCCTCAGCCCCAGGCTCTTGATTTAAAAAAATGAAGCTAACCCCAACCACAATAACCACTCAGGGAAGAGGTCTCACTAAAAATGCTTACAAGCCTGTAAATATCCAATAATATTACTAACAATGGATAATTGTATCCCTCTGTAAGGGATGGAGGTGCAGAACTATTTCATGGCTGAGCTGCAAATGAGGTGTGGTATTTTCAGAAAAACTGCTGAGTCTTGGATGGAAAGGTAGGTAATGTAGCTGGGTAAAGTACAGTATATGAAGGTATAATGCACTGCTAAGCCAGGGAAGAAGGCACAGGAATCCCTTCAGGGGTAACATGGTTTTATGCTGAAATATGCAGAGTATCAGCATCTGCAGGGTACATTTTCAGAATTATCAGTTCCATATCCAATGTGCTACTGAGGCTGGGATGGTAACACAGGGACATTTCCTAAAATACCATATTGATGAATAGAAAAAAAGCCAAAAAATGCAAAAAAAAAAAAGTTAGTGAATAGGTGTATTTTTATTTTATACATACAAACACACTTTTATTTCTCTTCTATACCATTCAACTTATAGGAAGACATCTAATATATTTTATTTTATTTATAGATCAGATTATGTTGCCGACTGCGCAATGCATATATATGGTGGCAGGACAAGTGGACTTTAACACCCAGTCTCCGTACATATGCATTCACAATGGCCTGGAGTTGGAGTTGTGTGCTGAGAGCTCTTGGTTATGGCTTCTGGTTGGCTCTTACAGCAACAGCTCTCTGTCACGGCTTCTGATTGGGTCTCACAGCAGTCACATGATCAGGATCATGTCCCTCTAGCTCCCAATCATGTGACCCCTGTGAGAGCAAAACACAGCGGTCATATAATAAAGAAGCTGTACAGCCGCAGAGTGTGATGGCCGTATATTAGTGTAGCTCCAGCAGCACAGGGGACATAATGGCTCAATTCAACCTTCCAGGAGCCGCATCTGATCACCTACCATCCGCGGATCAAAAGCCAGTCACCTGAAACACCCGCGATTATGACAAAGAGAAGGAAGGAGGCAAAAAAGCCTCAGAAACTCACTGCCTTCTTCCCTCAGCAGCAGCGTGGGAGCCAGCAAGATGGCTTGAAGTGGCCTGCCCCAGTACCATCTTACCACCACAAAATTTTTTGCTATTGCAACCCGGTTTAAAATCAGCTATCCAGCAAGCTTCTGCTCAGTGTTCGGAGTCTGAAGTTTGTTCCCTAAGGAAACAAGATGTTATTTTTTGGCAAAATTACAACATTTTCGAACCACAGGAAGAAAGGATCCTAGGCCTGAAGGCATGTCACGACCACCAATTGTCATTTCGGGGTACACAAGACCATCAAACTTATCCAACAATCTTTTTGGTGGCCAGGCCTGAGTCAGGACTGTCTAGATTACGTCGGCTCCTGTACAATGTGCCTTCGCAACAAGGGAAGTAACACTAGAGCCTGGGGCCTGCTAAGGCCCTTAGCAATTTCTGATTTGCCCTGGAAAATGTTGTCCATGGACTTTATAGTTGACCTGCCTACCACTGAAGGATTCACATCTATCTTTGCAGTCATGGATTGATTTTCTAAGATGTCACAATTTGTGCTTATGGTGGGTATGCCTTCTGTCACAGACATGGCTCACGCTTTTATTAGAGAAATAGTGAGACTTCATGGCCTGCCCAGAAACATTGTTTCAGACAGAGGTGTACAGTTCATCTCCAAATTTTGGAGAACTCTTTGCAAAGCCTTAAATATTGATGTCTGCTTGTCCTCAGCCTACCACCCACAAAGCAATGGTCAGACAGAGAGGACCAACCAGACCTTGGAGCAGTATCTTCGCTGTTTCTCCACCTTCTCGCAGGACAATTGGGTATCTCTGCTCCCCTGTGCTGAATTTGCCTACAACAACTCATAAAGCCACTAACCAAACCCCATTCTGGGCTAATTTTGGCTTTCACCCATGCTTTTTCCAAGATCCCCTGCCAGAAACCGCTGTACCCGCAGTGCAAGACAGATTAACCTCTATCTCTGCAAACTACCAGATCCTGCAGGAGGCAATACAAAAGGCCCAGGGTGACTACAAAAAATACTTTGATAAGAAGAAAGAGAACCCAGCCTTCAAGGTTGGTGACAAAGTCTGGTTCTCTACTGCCAACTTAAAACTCCCCTGTCCTTCCTGTAAGTTGGGATACAAAAAACACAGTCACTTCCAGCGCTAGTAGGTCTTCCAAGGTGTGGAGTAACAGATGTCAGATAAAATGGTGGTGTGAAAGGTATATATGGTATCCAAAACTGGGTGGGTGCTGCCTTCCTCAGATGGGGTAATCCGAAAGGAACTACAAGAAAAACAGAAATGGAAGGTGTGCACACCTAGTGCATTACCAAAGATAATTTAATAATAAAAATGTTTTATATAAAAACGGGTACTCACAAAATGCAACTGACAAAAGGCCATAAAAACAATGCATGGACATTCACAGATCACGGGGAACAGCTAACGCATTTCGGGGGCACACTCTCTTTCTCAGAGCTAGGCTATTGGTAAAAACAAGGTTGTTAAGTCCAAAATTTCAACCATATAATCAGCCTTTTTTGCGGATGATATCATCCTGATGTTAACTAATGTGGAAACTTAACTGGCTTCGGTGCACTCGACTCTAATGTTGTTTAATCGTATCTGTTACTAAAAGGTTAATGAATCCAAGTCACACATATTGGGCATGAATATCCCCAATCCTATACAAACAAAACCACAGTATCTCTTCCCCTATGTGTGGCAGCGAGAGGAAATTAAATACCTTGGTATCACTTTAACACGCTGATTCACTAGTGGCAGCAAATTACTCTTTCTTCTTGAACATGATGCGTTCTAAGTTGCAGGATTTAGCAAAGTCAGAATTGTCCTGGTCTGGTAGACTTTCTGCTTTCAAGATGGTGATGCTTCCCCAATTAATCTATCTGTTCAGAACAATGCCTATGCTGGTACCATTATCTTTCTTCTTAGCAAACTGGTGTCAACAAGAAGAGCAGGCGAAATAGGCCAGGTGGTGATTAGAGAGTATTATCTGGCCTCTGTGTTGACATAAATGAAAGCCTGGTTCCCACAGTCCTATTGTACACCATGGTCATTACTGGAGAGCTTCCAAATCCCTGGTAACAATCTATACTACTACCTATTCATTAGTCGCTTCCGACAAAAAGTCAATAATAAATTATCTCCTACTATCAGAGCTACAACACAAGCATGGCACTTTTTATTAAATAACCCCTTGGATGACCATGACTCGCTCACTACTACTATACATCTACCTATTATGAGTTTTCCAAACATCTTTCCCAACTTGGTAGTGGCACAATAGGAATCTAAAGGGATTTGTTTACTGGATGACATTATGGTAGGCCCAGCCATTAAAACATTCAGAGCTTTACAACTGGAATACGGGATATCACCCTCTGAATATTTCACATACTGGGAACTATCACATTTCCTAGGCTCAATTTAGTCACCCAATGTCTCACTGCCTTAGATAATTGTCCAATTCTTCACCTCACCTAATTCCAAAGTCAAAGGAATCTCCTTACTATACAACACGTTTAACAAAAAGATTAATTTCAGTAAAACGCCACATATCATAGCCTGGGAACAAAAAATGGGATTAGTATACTTAAAGGAACAATGGCAGGTTGCACTCCAATCCACCTACCTTGCCTCTAAAAGTATTAACATGTGAGAACTAACCCAAAAGATACTATTAAAATGGTACCTGACCCCCTATAAGTTATCCAAATTCTCATCACAGACATCCCCACTATGTTGGAGGAATTGAGGCAACACAGGCACATTGTACCACATATTGTGGTCCTGCTCAAAACTCCCAATTCCCAAATCTTTGGATTGCAGTGTTTTGTTTGATCAATACAATATATGGGCTTACAGTCCCCTTCTTTTCTGAAGCAGCTCTTTTTTCCCTAGGACTAGACAAAGTCCCTCCAAAAATTAGGGGCCCAATAATCCATATACTACTGGCGACTCGTTTATCATTGGTCAGACATTGGAGAGACACCCACCCTCCATCCATTAATGAAGTGATACAACTAACCCACACCCACGCCACATACAAATTGTCTTTTGCCTCATCTATTGGTAAAAACTAGGTTGTTATACCCATATGGGAGAAATGGAATGAATGGTATGACCTATCGCAGCGCCCTTAATCTTTTCTCATTCTCATTCTAATGGAGCAATATTGATATCACTGACTCATGCAATGACTGTGTACTCATTTTCATTCTGTTATTCTGTTAAGCTCAATGTTTTGTTCGACAACCTTATGCCACACATATGCAAGCCTCTCTGCATGCCGCATATGCATAGCCTTGTATTGTTCATGCGCTAGTTGACGCACTGTCTGTATTTTAGCAAATTTTGTTGCTTTTATAACTTTAATAAAAATGGATTTAAATTAAAAGGTCAGAGTAAAGGGGTGAACATATCTGTAAACACAATATTTACTTTTGATCTTTTTGGTTCTTTACCAGTTAGTACATAAAAAGAAAACAGTACATTGAAGTTGGGTTATTTCAAGTACTGTAACTGAATGTTTTTGCAGTGCCTCTCCCGTAGTGCACATCTATATATATTGTATTTTGCATCTGTTTTTAAACTTGGCCGAATTTAGTGAAGCAGAGCCAGCTTTAGACTGGGTTATTACAGTTTGCTGAAAATCAAACATCTAGAATTTCAATCTGGAAACAAAGTTAAATAGCCTGCAACTATACGCCTCTTCACCACTGCTGCTGTGGAAGTGAAGTCATCGTGTTTACATGACATAGTGGTCTACTTTTATTTATATAAAGCAGAATTATGGCCAGCTCATGAAGCAGTAATGTTGTGTGACAATTCATCAACCTGTTACAAAAATAGGAATCATATTACATCTTCATTGTAAAAGAAACAAAATCCAGCATTTATTTTAAAATGTTTAAGTCCAACTCTGGGTGAAAATCTAAATTTGTGTATTGGTAATGAAGTGCCTTTCTCAGCTGTGCTTTCCACCAACAGATATTACCAACACATATGGAGATATACCCTCTGAAATGCAGTTTCTTCCTAGTCCACCTAGTCCCAAGAACACTGAAGGAAATTGCATGGTGACACTGCACAGACCCTCCTTCGGGTATACAAAAAATTCACTGATGGATGATGATGTCACAGGTAATAAGATATCAGACCAGTGGTGGCTGGTGCTCAAAATGTGTGGGGGGGGTGCAAACAAGCTGAAAAATTCTGAAACAAAACCCATCAATTGCAGCCTCACTGTGCCCATCAAACGCAGCCACTGTGCCCATCGATTGCAGCAACTGTACCATCAAACGCAGCCACTGTGCCATTAAATGCAGTCACTGGGCCCATCAATTGCAGCCACTGTGCCATCAAACACAGTCACTGTGCCATCAAACGCAGCCACTGTGCCCATCTAATGTTGCCACTGTGCCCATCAATTGCAGCCACTGTGACCCCCCCCCCCCACCCTGGCACTTACCCTGTCTCGGTGGGGCAGCGGGTGATGGCGGGGAGCAGTGTCCTCCATGCGTCCCCTCCCGTCCTCTCCTCCCATCCTCTCCTCCTGATAAGAGTCCAATCACAGTCATTTCAGCCAATCAGGTGACGGGTAACAGACCCGAGCACCTGATTGGCAGAGATGCGGTTCAGTGTTAGGAAAGCAAATATTCATTTGCTGTTTTAACACACCTGGGTGAACTGCGATCGCCAAGCACGGCGCTTGCAGGTCACTTTTTTTACGCCTATGAAAGCCTACGGCTCTAATTAGGTGCTTCAAAAACACCCCCTCGCCACTCTAATTCAGGTGCCCAGCGCCCAAAAAGGGGCCGGGCGCCTGAATAGGGGGTGGCAGCAGCGGCCATGGATAGATTCATGCTATGCATGAATCTATCCATTGGTCATAGAGGGGGTGGCTGGAGAGAGGGGACGACGCCTGTGCGCCCTTATGGATGCGATCATACATTCTCAACCAGGGTACCATGAACCCTAGGTTCCTTCGGAGATTGTTCGGGATCCCTTGGACTTTGGCTGATTGACCTCCTATTTGAGGATGCCTACATCATTTCAGGGACATTATCCTTGGCAGAGCTAGCAGCAGCTAAAAAAAGAAAGGAAATATACTGACAAACAAGTCATCATAAAAACATTTCAAAGTCCACAATGGACACAAAGCGGCCAGGTCAACGGGACCGTGTCCAGCACACCGGAGGACCTTCCAGGTGGCTGTCACATTTCGAGGGAAGATTGCCTTTTCCTCAGAGCCGATCTGTAATGATGCATTGACACGCTTAATATAACAAATGGGTCTTGTCACAAGATCTCGAGATCCCACCCATTGGTGGGTGGGAATGGGAGCAGTGAAAGAACAAGCCACACTCCTGAGCATTAAAGGGGTTGTAAAGGTAAAAATTTTTTCACCTTAATGCATTCTATGCATTAAGGTGAAAAAACTTTTGACAGTACCGCCGCCCCAGCCCCCCCCCGTTTTACTTACCTGACGCCTCGAATCTTCGCTCCTCGTCCTCGTCAGCTTCATTGCAGCTCAGCCTGGTCGCTGATTGGCTGCAGTGGATGGATTGAAAGCAGCGCAGCCATTGGCTCGCGCTGCTGTCAATCACATCCGATGACGCGGCGCGCCGGGGGGCGGGGCCGAGTGATACAGCGAGCGGCTATAGCCGCCGGCTGTATCACGGGAGCGCGCCCGCAAGCACTCACCACCGTGCGAGGGAGCTCGCATGAAGGTGGTAAATGCTTGCGGGGAGGAGCTGAAACAGCCGCCGAGGGACCCCAGAAGACCAGGTTCGGGGCCACTCTGTGCAGAACGAGCTGCACAGTGAAGGTAAGTATAACATGTTTGTTATTTTAAAAAAAAAAAAAAAACATCTTTACAACCCCTTTAAAATGACGGTGATGCTAGCAATGACAAAACATAATATTAGTAAAATGAATGCATTATACACATCAGGAAAAGTTATCAGAAACAGCTACCTTAAAATAATCAACTAGTACTGGCAATATAGTACCTGCACATGGGCACCTGCCGAACACAAGTATGCATAAAAAAAAAAAAAAAACATCAAAAATGAGAGAAATATGACTCATATTTTTTTTAGCTTAAAATATCCAAAAAGGACCATCTACCAAGTGTGGCTACATGTGGCTGATGATCCTGGATGCAAATGAGCTGTATGGGCTGCACTGAACCGCATAGTGTAGAGTGAATGACTGCTGAGTGTGGAATGGAATGCACGCTGGTGCGTTCCACCCACCACTTCCTTCTTCCGGTAGGCACCAGCCCTGGTATCTAGGAGCCAGAACATCAGGCTCTCATCGATTAGATGGGAGTGGCAGAACAAGCAGTACAGAAGCATGCCCTCCTGGGAGATAGACAGCTACCCCCATGACACCGGAAGTGTGATGGGCTCTGTAGATGTCTGTAAGGGCAGCATTCTGACCACCACTGTAATGCCCCGTACACACGGTCGGATTTTCCGATGGAAAATGTCCGATCGGAGCGTGTTGTCGGAAATTCCGACCGTGTGTGGGCTCCATCAGACATTTTCCATCGGATTTTCCGACACACAAAGTTGGAGAGCAGGAGATAAAATTTTCCGACAACAAAATCCATTGTCGGAAATTCCGATCGTGTGTACACAAATCCGACGGACAAAGTGCCACGCATGCTCAGAATAAATAAAGAGATGAAAGCTATTGGTCACTGCCCCGTTTATAGTTCCGACGTACATGTTTTACGTCACCGCGTTTAAAACGATCGGATTTTCCAACAACTTTGTGTGACCGTGTGTATGCAAGACAAGTTTGAGCCAACATCCGTCGGAAAAAATCCTAGGATTTTGTTGTCGGAATGTCCGAACAAAGTCCGACCGTGTGTACGCCCTATAAGGGTACATTCTTCCTATTGACAAAGGGGCATTTCCCCAATGACACCAAAGAACTGGATTTAATAAGGGTTCCATGAAATTAAAAGTGTTTTCCACTGGGGAAAAAAATGCTGAGAAAGGTTAAGATATATAATGTCTAATGTATGCAGCTGTTAAATTGCACTATTTATATGGGATAGAATGCGCATAGGCAGAGGTCAAAAAGCAGCGTCATAATTTAGGCTTCAACCTTCTGTGAAAGTAATGGATTGTACACAAAATATTTTTATAGCATTATTATGCCTAAAAACAGATTTCCCTCTGAATGTAAAACTTTAAGTTCTTTAGTTTATAAAGTGGTTGCTATCCTTAAAAGAATGACTCCACTTTACTAAAAGACAAGACTTGACACTTGCAGGAGACAAAGCAGAGTAAAAAACAGAGTTTAATAAAACCACAGCACACCTAGAACCAGGACAATTCATGTGTCACGGCCTCCTTCTTGTTGGCAGCCTTGGCACCTTGTTTCGGCTGCTGGAACAATCATAGTTGTGCACAGCCGATTGCATTAGGGTGTGCACCCCAAAGCTCAAACACATATGTGTGTGCATGTGTATATATGCTGACAGTGTCCATAGAGCAGTGGACAGTGTTAGTAAGGCAGAGATTGGTGTCAGTAGGGCAGTGGACGGTGTCTGTAGTGTTCTTCTTCTTATTTTTTTCAATTATTTGTTAGTTTTCTTTTTTTAATTATTTTTTTACAATATTTTTAAGAGCCCCGTTAGTGGGCTTTGGTGAAATATCAGGGGTCTAAACGGGGTATCTACGCCGAATACGGTGATTATGGTGTGCCCAGGCACACCTGGCACACCCTGTGCACCCGTCTATGAGAACAATGCTGGAATGATTACTTACCACTCTGAGTGACCTGTTTCAACTGTTGTGTCAGGGTTGAAATTATGGGTAAAATCCAACACCTTTATTTATAAATCAAAACAATTCAGTAAAAGGTTCATATTGATAAAGTCAATTCTTCTTTGTGCTTTCACCAATATTTAAAAAGAAACTGGACTGTAGAAGCTTTGCATCGAAAAAAGATAGATGGAGGGCAAATAGACTGTGGTACTAATGGTAGCTGCTACTAGTAGCTCTGTTATATCTCCTTGATGTTGCTAGATGCCCAGTCCTACCCAATACATAAGCGGCAGTGACAATGTTCAGTTTTGAACATACCTCCTCTGTTTGAATATACCTCCTCATTCCTGAAATGAAAAGGACTGTGGTCTTCCTGCTAGGGAAGTTTGGACTTGCCACTACCATGGATCTGCGATGAACCCTCAGGGTTAGCAAAGTTTGCAGGACACACATTTTTTGAAGAAAACTTTCCAGGTTTGCTGTAGAATTAGGAAACATATATAAAACAGTACATAGCCTTTGCCCTTTTCAGCTGAGCTACACACTATATTACCAAAAGTATTGGGACACCTGTAGAACAGCAGGAGACCCAACAAGGTTCTCTCAGCCACTCTGGGCACCAAGTCCTCCACCAGCCCCAGTAGGCATATTTTTGGGGAAGGAGTAATAGAGATACTTAGCAGCTCGCTCACCTCTGAAAGAATTTGTGACCATAAACCGGCAATTACCGGGCAGGACCAAAAGATATGGATATAATCCCCGGGGGCATGATCACAACGCCAGCACTCCGGGGAGAGAGAGGACCTCATCTTGTGTACCCGAGCGGGAGTAAGATATTCCCTATGGACGATCTTGTATTGAATGAGGCGGTCTCTCAAGGAAACCAGTATTTTAAATGGGAAGTCCCACACATCCTCCCAATGCTCAGAGTCCAACTCCGGAACATCCCGGCCCCATTGCTGATGGAGCCTGGACAGTTCAGGAGAAGAGACCCGAAGGGGATGTGCATATAGCACTGAGGTAAGTCTTTCGGTACAATCAAATCGCAAAATCCGCTCCAGGTCAGATTGTACTATCTGCCCCTCCCCTGGCAGGAACCAAGCCCTGAAAGCATGGGACAACTGTAGATATCTAAATTTGTGTGAGAGCGGGGCATTGTGATGAGACATTAAGTAATCAAAGGAGAATATTGTTAGATCTGCTGTAATGTTCGAAAGAGCCTTGACATGGTACCTGGCCCATATCACAGGGTCTGGGATCTTGAGAAAGTGCTGCAGGTTGGGATTGTTCCAGAGTGGGGTGTTCGGGGATACAGCAATCAGAGATACTTTTCACAGATCAGACCCTCCCTCCAGGCCCTAAGGGTAGTAGGCATGGAAGGGGTTAGGTCGTATGGAGCTTTTGGACCCCGCAAAAGGAGATTCGACAATGCCTCCGCAGATCACAGCACCGCAGCCTCAGTGGCCCAAGCTGAGATGGATCTATGTGGAACAAGCCACCAAAATGCAGTGATTGAGCCGCTATGAATTATTTGTGACAATAATGCTAATCCCCCTGCGAACTAGGGCGCATTAGGGTGGTTAGCTTAAAGCGGGGGGGGGGCGTGGACCCCAAAGAAAGGAGGAGAACATTTTGTTTAGTTGGGAAAAGAATGACTTGGGGATCCACTGAGGGGAGTTACGAAACAAGTATGTGAACTTGGGAAGGATTTTCATCTTGATGAGGTTAACATGACCCAGCAGGGACAGGGGGAGGTTCTCCCATGCTTTCAGCTTGGCTTTGACTGAGTTGATTACTGGAGACAAGTTCAATGGAATGAAGTCAGTCACATTCCCTGAGACACACACTCCCAAGTAGGTAAACTCGTCCACCCATTGCAGCTGAAGTGAAGCCGAGGCCCCTTTTTTAGCATCAGCATCGATGGCCAGAAGCTGTGACTTACCCCAATTTACCTTGAGCCCCGTCACTACAGAGAATTCTTCCAGGACTGACAATGCCCCCTGCAGTGAAGGGCCAGCATCATTCAGGAAGAGGAGGAGGTCGTCTGCATACAAGGCCACCCTCTCCTCCAGCCAGCCCAGCCGTAGACCTTTAATGTGTGGCGACGCGTGTGACACGTAATGCCTCCGCCACCAGTTCCATGGCAATGGTAAAAAGTGCCAGAGAGAGAGAGGGCAACCCTGCCGCGTACCCCCAGAAAGTTTAAAAATAGAAGACAGATGACCCCCTAAGCGAATGGCAGCCGCTTGCGAATAATATATAGTCCGTAACCAATGAATGAATACCAGGGGAAACCCCATTCTCCGCAGAATCTCCCACAGGAAAGGCCATTCAATCGAGTCGAAAGCCTTCTCAATATCGAGAGAGGCAACCACTCTAGAACCCTGATTGTCATGTCGTGCATGGAGGTTAGTAAATAACCTACGAAGACTCATGTCTGTAGACTTTATGGGACATGAACCCAGTCTGATCCGAGTCAATGAGAGAGGGGAGTAATGGATTAAGTCTAATGATAAGAAGTTTAGTTAGGATTTTTAGGTCAGTATTAAGGAGTTATAAAAATAAGTGTGGCGCTAAAAGATGTCCGTTATTGGGCAAAGCCAAACAGAATGATATCTGGAAGGCGATATGCGCAACAAAGAATATTAATGAAAATAGGTCCTATGAGGACTGTTAGTTGACACCAACAGAGGTAAATAAATAATCCAAACCGTAAGGTATATGGGTGAGCTATATAAGCGAATCATATATAAACTATTAAGTGGCACCTGAAGTGAATAGGTAGGCAAAACAATGTATGTGAATATATGAAAAAAAAAGCGAAATAAGAAGGACTACAAATCCCAACAATAGGGAGGAGTAGTTCTAGGTATGAAGACCAAAAATACTGTGAGAGTTTTGCACGTCACAAAAGTGTACTACACACAAATAAAATTAATCGTGTAAAAAAAATGGACTAAAAATAAAAATGACATAAACTAAATGACACAAAAATAATAGACTGCTAATGAGACTGAAAGTCCATCCGGAACTCATATGTAAATAATAATAATTTAAAGTCCAAATAAATACAAATAAATGCAATAAGGAACAATCAACAGCCGCCGGAATTAATGATGAGGGACCATTGAATCCAAGGATGGCATCCACAAGATACGGTGACAAACATCTGTATGAAAGGGGTAGGCATAAATACCCTTACCGGAGATGGTGGACTCCCAGCCAACGGCTTGGGAGTCAAACGGGCTTGTATTGGAGCAGGGGGGGTAGCTCCTGGTTGCCAACGGCTGAAGATGATGAAGGAATGGCAGCACTCACCGACTCGACCACTCTGATCTCACTGACCTGTTGCATCAAAGATGTCAGTAGTAGGTGCTCATAACAGATCCAGCTCCATAGACAGGATGTCAATCCTCAAAGGTAAAGGGAAAAAAACAAAGACTTCCCCATAGTGTAAATCGGCTAAGAACCAGCTTTATTAAAACAAAGTGATAAAAACACT
Source organism: Aquarana catesbeiana (assembly GCF_042186555.1). Lineage (NCBI taxonomy): Eukaryota > Metazoa > Chordata > Amphibia > Anura > Ranidae > Aquarana > Aquarana catesbeiana. Next base: position 96,183,129 of record NC_133335.1, on the reverse strand, counting down.
CTGGCTCTTCAAAAAGAAACAAACAGTGGAAATAGCGCTAAAATTCAAATGGTGGCAAGACAGGCATAACGAACCCTACGCGTTTCGTCCGATAGGACTTCGACTGGGGTATATGCCTGTCTGCCACTTGTGCCTGTATATATGTAAAGTAGTGATAAACAAATGGTAACAGCTGTTCGCGCCATGTATACCGTTGTTTCCGGTTGCGGGAAAATGGCGTCCGCATCCATCATGATCCAATCACAGTGGTGCTAAAATCGGCCTGTGACCAAGCCTCAATGTGGGTAGCCCAATGAGAATGGTGCCGTATGCCGCGTCACCATACCCCTGTCGGTGCCTAAGTCACATGGTGTCCCCCCTCCTATAGGGCCTCGAGACGGGAAATGCGACATCCAGTCAAACACGTCCATCCCCTCGACCTATCACAGGCAGCAAGGATGAAGTGCAACCTCCAATCCGAGAGTATAGGGAGGACGTGTGACATCACTCCGGCGTACGGCCGGAAGTGACAAAGACGGGAGCGATAGTGAAACGCAAATGCGTACCACGTCTCGCTCTAATGGGGATTAATGGGTGGAAGTACAGGAGCTTGGAGCGCAGATGCGGTCCAGCTATAACAATAAGAAAACAAAAACCATAAATATATTTGAAGACGCTGACGTGGCACGAACATTGTTAGACTTAACAGCAAAACGGCTATGCAATAAGAGTGGACAGTGTACTGTATCACTACAGTCAAAATCCATATTGAAATATACATATCACTGTCATTATATCAAAATACTACTGTCTAGCTAAAAAGGGTATCTGAATTAGGGATGAGCTTCGTGTTCGAGTCGAACCCATGTTCGACTCGAACATCGGCTGTTCGATCGTTCGCCGAATTGCGAACGTTATGGGCCGTTCGCGCTAAATTCGTGTGGCGCGTCACGGCCCATAATTCACTGCGGCATCGCAGTGCATTGCTGGCTGATGATTGGCCAAGCATGCACTATGACCCGCATGCTTGGCCAATCACAGCGCCGTCAGTAGAGAGAGCTGTAATTGGCCAAAGCCAGGGTGGCTTTGGCCAATTATGGCTCAGGGGATTTAGTACACACCCCACACTATATAAGGCCTCCTGCACGGCGGCCCTGTGTAGTGTGTGTTCCGGTGTGCTGAGAGATAGAGAGAGAGAGAGACAGTGTCATTTGATTTGAGTTAGATAGATTAGGCAGAACAGTCAGTCAGTTAGCTGCACTTACAGTGTATTGTGTATATATATGCATCCCAGGTGTTGCATATATATATATATACACTGTATTCAGTTTAGCTAGATCCGTTCCTGTTATCTTCTATCTAGACTATTTACATTTAATGCAGTGCGTCCTGCTCACAGTGTTCAGCTAGATCCGTTCCTGCTATTTACATTTAGTGCAGTGCGTCCTGCTCACAGTGTTCAGCTAGATCCGTTCCTGTTATCTTCTAGACTATTTACATTTAGTGCAGTGCGTCCTGCTCACAGTGTTCAGCTAGATCCGTTCCTGTTATCTTCTAGACTATTTACATTTAGTGCAGTGCGTCCTGCTCACAGTGTTCAGCTAGATCCGTTCCTGTTATCTTCCTACTGACAGGCAGGCTTGTCTGGTTACAGTATATAAAGCTACTTGAAGAAAATTACAGGTGTTCTATCCCAGCTTAGTGCAGCTACAGGCCATTAGTATGTCTGGAAGGCCAAGAAGGAGAGGCAGACAGTCACAAGCCAATAAGAGAGGGCAAGCAGGCTCTGTGTCTAGTGCTGGTCGTGGAGACGGTGCATCCTCATCAGCACGTGGCCATGGGACACGCTTGGCCTTTTTTTCGGCAGCTGGCCGTGTTGAGCCGCAACATGCGGAAGACTTGGTCGAGTGGATGACCAAGCCGTCCTCATCCTCCTCATCCTCTCTCACCCATGCCCAGGGTGCTTTGTCTGGCAAAGCAGCGGCCTCTTCCCTCAGCTCAATGTCATCAGTGACTCCTTCCCTAGCTCCACCATGTCCTCATGAGGATTCCCTCGAACTGTTTGACCACAGTGTTGGGTACATGCTCCAGGAGGATGCCCAGCGTTTGGAAGGCTCTGATGACGATACTGAGCTCGATGAAGGCAGTAACATGAGCACGGACAGAGGGGGTGCCCAAGAAGGACAGCAATCTGGCAGTCATGCTCCCCCTGCTGCAGCATACTGCCAGGTTTGCTCCAGTGATGAGGAGGGAGGGGATGATGAGGTCACTGACTCAACGTGGGTGCCTGATAGGAGAGAGGAGGAGGAGGAGGAGGAGGAGGAGGCGGCGGCACATCACCAACGAGGCAGGATGCCCTCCAGGGGCCAGCCTAAGGGCAGCACATTGACTGCATCACACCCCAAAGCTCCACATGTGCAGGGCGCTGCAGTCTCTGCGCGTTATTCAAAAAGTTCTTTGGTGTGGGCCTTTTTTGAGACTAGTGCATCAGATCGCACCGCTGCTATTTGCAACATATGTCTCAAGCGTATCTCGCGTGGCCAAAACATCTCCCGCTTTGGCACCACATGCTTGACCAGACATATGTTGACCTGCCATGCAGTTCATTGGCAAGCGTACCTAAAAGACCCACACCAAAGAACAAAGAGGACCTCTCCTTGCTCCTCATCAGCTGGGATCTCCAACCCCACTATACCTTCAGTCCTCTCTGAGACCTGCATTGAGAGGAACGAAGGTGTAGAATTAGGTGTGTCACAGCCAAGTACTTGTGGGCAATCTGCTATCGGTACACCAATGTCAGATTGTACCAGGCAAATTTCCCTGCTCCAGCTGCTGCACCGCAGAAAGAAGTTCACTCCCAGCCATCCACATGCCCAGCGGTTGAATGCTAGCTTGGCTAAATTGCTAGCACTTCAACTGCTATCTTTTCAGTTGGTAGACTTTGCCCCCTTCCGTGAGTTTGTGGAATGTGCGGTTCCTCAGTGGCAGGTACCCAAACGCCACTTTTTCTCACGGAAGGCGATTCCGGCTCTCTACCGGCATGTGGAAGGCAATGTCCATGCCTCGCTGGACAGGGCGGTCAGCGGTAAGGTGCATATTACCGCTGACTCATGGTCCAGCAGGCATGGACAGGGACGTTACCTAAGTTTCACGGCGCATTGGGTGACTCTGCTGGCAGCTGGGAAGGATGCAGGACAAGGTGCAGTAGTGTTGGAGGTTGTTCCGCCACCACGCCTCCAAAATGCTGATTGTGACACACCTCTCTCCTCCACCCCCTCCTCTTCTTCTTCCTCCATGGCCTCTTCCTCAGAACCAGCGGTGCTCTGTAGGCGTTCAAGGGGCTACGCAAGTACGCAGGCCAAAAGATGCCATGCGGTGCTTGAGCTGGTGTGCTTGGGGGACAGGAGCCACACTGGGGCAGAGGTTTTGTCAGCTCTGCAGGGGCAGGTTCAGAGGTGGTTGACGCCACGCCAACTTAAGGCAGGAATGGTGGTTTGCGACAATGGCACCAACCTCCTCTCTGCCCTCCGACAGGGACAAATGACCCATGTGCCCTGTTTGGCTCACGTCCTTAACTTGGTGGTGCAGCGGTTCTTGGGCAGGTACCCGGGCTTACAGGATGTCCTGAGGCAGGCCAGGAAAGTCTGTGTGCATTTCCGCCGGTCATATAATGCCAGTGCTCGGCTGACAGACCTCCAAAAGGAGTTTAACCTGCCCAAGAACCGCCTAATCTGTGACATGCCCACCAGGTGGAACTCAACGTTGGCCATGCTGCAGCGGCTGCACACGCAGCAGAGGGCCATCAATGAGTACCTGTGCGACTATGGCACCAGGACAGGGTCAGGGGAGCTTGGTTTTTTTTCCCCACGCCAGTGGGCCATGATCAGGGATGCATGCACTGTCCTGTCACCATTCGAGGAGGCCACGAGGATGGTGAGCAGTGACAGTGCATGCATCAGTGACACTGTCCCCCTTGTCCACCTGTTGGAGCACACGCTGCGTGGAATAATGGACAGGGCACTTGAGGCAGAACAGAGGCAGGAAGAGGAGGACTTCCTTAGCTCTCAAGGCCCCCTTTATCCAGACAGTGTTCCTGCGTGCCCGCCGATCACACAGGAAGAGGACGAGGAGGAAGAGGAGGAGGAGGAAGATTGTGTCAGTATGGAGGTGGAGCCTGGCACTCAGCATCAGCAGCAGTCTTTAAGGGATCTGTCCCAAGAAACACATGGACTTGTACGTGGCTGGGAGGAGGTGGCTGCGGACCATGTCATTCTTAGTGACCCAGAGGACTCCGGACCGAATGCCTCAGCAAACCTACGCTGCATGGCCTCCCTGATCCTGCAAAGCCTGCGTAAGGATCCTCGTATTCGTGGTATCAAGGAGAAGGACCAATACTGGCTGGCAACCCTCCTTGATCCACGTTACAAGGGTAAGGTTGCGGACCTTATCTTGCCATCGCAGAGGGAGCAGAGGATGAAACATCTTCGGGAGGCCTTGCAGAAAGGTCTGTGCAACGCGTTCCCAGAGACTGGGAGGTTACAAACTCCTGTTTCTGGACAACGTGTTGCTGAGGCTTCGGTCAGTCAAAGAAGGAGCGGTGGAGAAGGTGGCCGTCTGACCGATGCGTTCAGACAATTTTTTGGTCCGCAGCCCCAAGGTATGATCGGTTCCAGCAACCATCGCCAGCGTCTGTTTTACATGGTGCAGGAATACCTAGGGGCAAGATCAGACTTGGACACCTTTCCCACCGAAAATCCTCTGGGTTACTGGGTCTTGAGGATGGATCACTGGCCAGAGCTTGCACAGTATGCAATTGAGCTACTGGCCTGTCCTGCATCCAGCGTTCTTTCGGAACGCACATTCAGTGCTGCTGGAGGCGTGGTAACCGATCACAGGGTGCGTCTGTCCACCGACTCGGTCGATCGGCTGACCTTCATAAAAATGAATGAGTCTTGGATCACCACCAGCTACCAAGCACCTGATGCTGATGTAACCGAATAATTTTTTTTGAAATCTCAGATCCCTTCAAAGACTGCCTATGCTGATGCTGAGTGACTATCCCTGAGTAATTATCCTCTTCCTCCTCAATCATCACGCTGATAGCTTGTAAGAACATTTTTGGTTCTGGGCGCCACCACCAGTGCCTAAGGCACAATTTTTCAGCCCCTGTTTAACAGGGGCGTGTAATTACAATTTTTGATGTAATACTTTGCAGCAGGGCTCGTTCCTGCATTCCAACTAGAGTGTCTGTGAGGGGTTGCAGTGTTGTGGCACCAGCACCAGTGCCTAAGGCCCAATTTTTCTGCCCCTGTCTAACAGGGGCGTGTAATTACAATTTTTGATGCAATACTTTGCAGCAGGGCTCGTTCCTGCGTTCCAACTAGAGTGTCTGTGAGGGGTTGCAGTGTTGTGGCACCAGCACCAGTGCCTAAGGCCCAATTTTTCTGCCCCTGTCTAACAGGGGCGTGTAATTACAATTTTTGATGCAATACTTTGCAGCAGGGCTCGTTCCTGCGTTCCAACTAGAGTGTCTGTGAGGGGTTGCAGTGTTGTGGCACCAGCACCAGTGCCTAAGGCCTAATTTTTCAGCTCCTGTTCAACAGGGGCATGTAATTACAATTCTTGATCTAATATTTCACAGCAGGGCCCTGTGAGGGCTTACAGTGTTGTGGCCACAGCAACACCTAAGGCCCAAATTTCTGCTGAGTATATAGGGCAGGACCCTACTTTCAAACATCTAACTTACAAACGACTCCTACTTGCAAACGGAAGGAGACAACAGGAAGTGAGATGAAATCTACCCCTAGGAAGGGAAATTCTTTCCTGTAAGAGTTAATATGGGAAAACAATTTCTCCTTTCCACTGATGCTTTCCAATCCTTGTTCCACAAAAAAACCCAAATTTTCAAAAAACATTTTTCATTGGGACAAAAAAGTGAGGTGAAATCTTCTGAAGAGGAGGAAAGACAGCAAAACAAATGTCACAGGGGTGATAACCCTTCCCTATGTTTTCCAAAAAGCTTCGAAAAGATTTTTTGGCTGGAGCTAAACACGTTAAAAATGTTCAAAATTACAAACAGATTCTACTTAACAACAAACCTACAGTCCCTGTCTTGTTTGCACCGCCTGTATACTGCTGTTCAGAGTATATAGGGCCTGGTGGCCCCACACCTTTCCTTATTTTAATTTGGGTGCGGGGTTCCCCTTAATATCCATACAAGACCCAAAGGGCCTGGTAATGGACTGGGGGGTACCCATGCCGTTTGTCTCACTGATTTTCATCCATATTGCCATGACCCGACATGACATTAAACCCGCAAGCAGTTTTAAATGAGATTTTTTCCTTTAAAAATGACATTTGGTGCAGGGACTGTTCTAAACATGGGAAACACGCGTCACTTTACAGGCATACTATAGACACCCCCCAGGTACGATATTTAAAGGAATATTTCACTTTTTTTTTTTTTACTTTAAGCATCATTAAAATCACTGCTCCCGAAAAAACGGCCGTTTTTAAAAGTTTTTTTTGCATTGATACATGTCCCCTGGGGTAGGACCCGGGTCCCCAAACCCTTTTTAGGACAATACCATGCAAATTAGCCTTTAAAATGAGCACTTTTGATTTCGAACGTTCGAGTCCCATAGACGTCAATGGGGTTCTAACGTTCGTGCGAACTTTCGGTCCGTTCGCGGGTTCTGGTGCGAACCGAACCGGGGGGTGTTCGGCTCATCCCTAATCTGAATATGAGGGTATAAAATAAGAATACCCAAAAAAGTACAGTAAAAAGCCAAGTAGTCTGAAATTAGTTAAAATATATGAAGAGAGAGAAACCATAAACTATAATAAAAACTGAATGGGTTAAGACATATAAAGAAGACGGAATCATCAGTGTTGATTAGGAATGACCGTTGGACAGCTGCAAGCTAAATAAGACTTCAGGACTATGTATTGAATATGAAAATATGTTATACGTAAGAATCCTTCATCAAGTCCATCCTTAAAAAGTAATGCGGGGCTAATCCAGTACCCTAAAAGGGACAATAAACCCAAAAAGAATGTAAGACCGATTAATAAAAGAGTTTATGTCCCAATCAATATTAAGGCCAAAAGGCGAGTAGCACTTTAATTGGTGTATCCAAAAAGTTTCTAATCTAGATACGCCCCTCTTCATGGATTCACCCCTCCAATGAGGGGTGAATTTGTCAATCACTTGGAACTGAGTTCCATTTGGATTTTGGTTATAACAGTGCCGAAAATGTTTGGGTACACTGTGGTTTGTAAGGCCTTTTTTAATATTGGCTATATGTTCATTCCCTCTAACAGCAAATGTACGTATAGTACGCCCCACGTACTAGGGGATGGACGTGTTTGACTGGACGTCGCATTTCCCGTCTCGAGGCCCTATAGGAGGGGGGACACCATGTGACTTAGGCACCGACAGGGGTATGGTGACGCGAAATACGGCACCATTCTCATTGGGCTACCCACATTGAGGCTTGGTCACAGGCCGATTTTAGCACCACTGTGATTGGATCATGATGGATGCGGACGCCATTTTCCCGCAACCCGGAAACAACGGTATACATGGCGCGAACAGCTGTTACCATTTGTTTATCACTACTTTACATATATATACAGGCACAAGTGGCAGACAGGCATATACCCCAGTCGAAGTCCTATCGGACAAAACGCGTAGGGTTCGTTATGCCTGTCTTGCCACCATTTGAATTTTAGCGCTATTTCCACTGTTTGTTTCTTTTTGAAGAGCCAGAGTGTTTTTATCACTTTGTTTTAATAAAGCTGGTTCTTAGCCGATTTACACTATGGGGAAGTGTTCCTTTTTTTCCCTTTACCTTTGAGGATTGACATCCTGTCTATGGAGCTGGATCTGTTATGAGCACCTACTACTGACATCTTTGATGCGACAGGTCAGTGAGATCAGAGTGGTCGAGTCGGTGAGTGCTACCATTCCTTCATCATCTTCAGCCGTTGGGAACCAGGAGCTACCCCCCCTGCTCCAATACAAGCCCGTTTGACTCCCAAGCCGTTGGCTGGGAGTCCACCATCTCCGGTAAGGGTATTTATGCCTACCCCTTTCATACAGATGTTTGTCACCGTATCTTGTGGATGCCATCCTTGGATTCAATGGTCCCTCATCATTAATTCCTGCGGCTGTTGATTGTTCCTTATTGCATTTATTTGTATTTATTTGGACTTTGAGTTATTATTATTTACATATGAGTTCCGGATGGACTTTCAGTCTCATTAGCAGTCTATTATTTTTGTGTCATTTAGTTTATGTCATTTTTATTTTTAGTCCATTTTTTTTACACAATTAATTTTATTTGTGTGTAGTACACTTTTGTGACGTGCAAAACTCTCACAGTATTTTTGGTCTTCATACCTAGAACTACTCCTCCCTATTGTTGGGATTTGTAGTCCTTCCTATTTCATTTTTTTTTTTTCATATATTCACATACATTGTTTTGCCTACCTATTCACTTCAGGTGCCACTTAATAGTTTATATATGATTCACTTATATAGCTCACCCATATACCTTACGGTTTGGATTATTTATTTACCTCTGTTGGTGTCAACTAACAGTCCTCATAGGACCTATTTTCATTAATATTCTTTGTTGCGCATATCGCCTTCCAGATATCATTCTGTTTGGCTTTGCCCAATAACGGACATCTTTTAGCGCCACACTTATTTTTATATCTTCTTTGCAATTTGTCTGATTGTGGTGTTGGCTGCTTTGCCCTCTGGTTGGCGCATTATTTTTTTTGATTTCTCAGTATTAAGGAGTGCTATAGGTCTATAGGAGGCACATAATTTGAGGTCTTTGCCCGTTTTAGGGATGAGGATAACATGTGCGTGTGCCATGGAAGGCAGGAGAGAGACCTGTTCCAGACAATGTGTAAATAGGGCGGCCAGTCGGGGGGCCAACGTATTACCATGTGCTACATAGAAATCAGTTGGGAGACCATCTGGGCCAGGAGATTTGCCAGTGGATAGGGAGTTGATTACAACTTGAACCTCTTCTGCGGTGATTGGAGTAACTAGACAGGCTCTCAGAGAGCCACCCAAGGGCTATTGGATCCAGGAGAGATGCCAACCTCCCTGGGCCTAAACCCGAGGGTAGTGTGGTGGTATATAAAGATTGATAAAAATCATGGAAGGCTTGTAAAATAGCCTCTGGGGAGGAGATGGCCTCACCCGTGGAAGAGGTAAGCTCAGGGATCATGGTATTAGGGGTGTCATGGTGAGACATCATCGCCAAGAGCCTGCCATTCCTGTCCCCCTGTTCAAAAAACATTTGTTTCGTGTTATACATTTCAAGTCTAGTAACCTCTGCCAAGTGTAAGTGAAGGCTGCGTTTAGATGCCTGCAGAGCTTCAAAGTTCGAGGCAGAGGGATCTAACCCATAATGGTCAGAAGCCAACCCCACCTCGTCCTCCAAAGCTGCTGTGGCAGCAGTTTGTTGTAACCTGACCGCCTTGATGGCCGAGATGTAATGGCCCCTTTTATATGCCTTGAAGGTGTCCCATACTATCTCCAGAGAAGATGACCCTTCATTAGAATTCCAGTAATTGCGTAGGGCCAGTGGTGTTTGATTGGCTATATTGGGTTGGGAAATCCATTGAGCCCCCAGACGCCACATAGAGCCACGTAAGGCAGAAGTGCGCAGGGTGACATCAAGGGGGCTGTGGTCAGACAAGCTGCTGGGCAAATAGGTAGCTTTTAGAACGTCTGTCAGCATAGAGGGGTTGGCAAACGCATAGTCAATTCTGGAGGCGGTTTTGTAGGAGGTAAAAAAACATGAAAAGGTTTTGGTGGAAGGGAATTTCCACCACCAGACTTCCGTGACTCCTGCAGATACCGCCCAGTTTGACAACTTCCCGGTGAAAGACTTAGGTGGTGAGGGTCTATCTAGGTCTGGGTCTACCCAGCAGTAGAATTTTTGCAGGACAATAGGGGGCGATCCTCTCCAGTATGACATATAGCACCTCAGCTTTAAAGGGCGGCGGCACATATATGCCAGCAAGGATATACCTGTGCTGCCATAGCGTGAGCACCAGTATGACATACCTACCCAGCGGGTCCGTGTGAACCGCCTCTTTGACACATGGGAGAGATCTATGCACTAATATGGAAACCCCCCTTGTGTATGTTGAGTAAGAGGCATGAAAAGCCTTTTGTACCCAGGGCCTGTTCAGAGCCCTTAGCTTACTGCCAACCAGGTGCGTCTCCTGCAAAACCAGAATAGCTGGATTATGTTGTTTGATATATTGAAAAAGCGCTCTCTTAAATTTCGAGTTGGGGCCACGTATGTTCCAGGACACCACAGAAAAGGAATCCTGATCATGTGATGCCATGTTCACATTGGCCATTAGAATTACAGGGGATTAATAGTAGTTGAACAAGTGACACCTGGTGAGCAGCAGTGGCGCAAGAGCCATTGTACGTCAGACACAACAGAAACATATATAAAAACAATCCAACCAAATTAAACTTCCCCAAACATCTGGTGCCTATTCGACCAGGTCCCAACTCTCTCCAGAGCAGCATGGGAGGGATCGGGAGACAGTCTACTCCTAAAAACAAAAAACCACTGAACACCCTACTACTTCGCCAACACCCCAACATAACCGGCTTGTAGTTTAATTCCTGAACTAGTTTAGCAACCAAAAATCGCCTACGTGAGGCTCAAAGTTCCAGGGGGAACCCTGATAGTATCTGGCCTTTAACCGTAGACGAGTGCGGGGGGACGTGGATCTCATCCCATCCATTGGGAGACCGGATAGTCCACCGATACCCTACACGGGCATCGTGTCTTCGGAAAGGTGTGTTGGAAGCGTCTTGCTATAGCTCCGATCATCATAGATCAAGTAAAATTAGGGGGAAAGCATTGTTCCAAGTGGGGGGGGGTCACCCATTGCCCGCTATGCAGGGGGCCCACAGTGAGACTCTGGGAACAACATGAACCCGCGGATGGGAGACCAGATCACCCCCAGATGACATTCAGGCAGTTCCATTAGGAGGGCCGTTGGAAAGTAAGGAAAAAGGATCAGTGCAAAGACAGTAGCCAGGTATCTGCTTCTTCAGGGGATTCAAAGAACTTCACCGATCTGCCATGTTGAACTCTCAGGCGACTTGGGTAGAGCATGGAGTATTTGATCTCTCGCTCCCGGAGTCATCTCCTGACATCCGCAAAGGTTTTGCGACGCCTCTGTAAGTCAGGATAGGGATGCACCGCTATATTCTCGTAACGGAGAGTGGGATGTTTGTGGGCTTCGCTGAGGATGCAATCTCTGTCTCTGTAGTTGAGAAACCGCACCAGGAAGGGTCTTGGCGGGGCCCCAGGGTTGCTCCGGCCAGTTGGGAACCTGTGGGCCCTTTCCACCACATAGGTCGGGGGGACCTCGGTCAGATTCAGGAGTGATTTAAAGAAGGCCTCCGCAAATTCAGCTGGGCAGTCCCTTTCTGCCCCCTCCGGGAGACCCAGGACCCTGACATTATTCCTCCGAAGGTGGCTTTCGTCAAACTTGGCCACCAAGGATTGGACTGTGCGCTGAAGTGTATGTAGGGCATCATCATGATGGGCAGTAAGATCCTCATTGGCAGAAATCCGCAACTTGGACTCAGAAAGTCTGCCTCGGAATTTATCCAAGTCCGCCCTGATGAGGTTACATTCCTCAGCCAGATGGTTGATGCGGACCAGTAAGGAGGTTCTACTCTGCTCTATGGCCGTGAGGATAACATTAGTATTGTTTGCATGCTGTGACCCCTGAGGGGGTGGAGCTGACGCCGGGCCCGCCGCCTGCTTCATGTCCGCAATTAACACTCTAAGCTGGTCCAAAATGGTGCTAGGACACTGGTCATGTTGTGTTGGCGCCTTCTTGGTCGCTGGTTTGCTCTTTGAGGGCATGAGTGAGTGTTCTGAGGGACTTTTTGGACACAACTGCAGGGAGGCATGTATACCCCTTTAAGAACTTGTGGTGTGCAGTGTGTGAAACTGCCAAATAGTAACAGCAGGCACCTGAGGCTGGTATAGTGCTGAGTGTCCACACTAACGTCCAATGGGACCCACTGACCGTCTCACTATTGTGTGCCCTCTCCAGCTGTAATAACCCAGGGCTGGGGGTGTGGAGCGGCCTCCGTCTCCACCGCACACCTAGGCACTTAAGCAGGGAGGATGCTGCAGGCCGCACAGGCCTCAAAATGGCGATGGGCAGCGGGAGTGTGGAGCCAGCGACCGGGACCCTCCGGCACCCCCCGGATCTATGTGTGCACACAGCCCCTTCAGGAGATTAGGCCCCGGGTGAACAGTGGAGCAGGCGCCCGCTCGTTCCCCGGATCCCGAGCTCTAAGGGATCTGGAGGCTCTGCAGGCCTCAAAATGGTGGCGGGCCGAGGGGGTGAGGAGCTTGCGACTGGGATCCTCCGGTCGCCCCCCGGATCAGTACCTTCAAATATTCCCCTCCGGAGGTGATGCCTCGGATGTATGGAGGTAGGATGCCTGCCCGTTCCGCAGATCGCGGGCCCTTAGCACGGAGGACGTTGGAAGCTGCTCATGCCTCAGGATGGCGGCGGCCTCGGGTGTTTGGAGCCAGCCACGGACTGGGCGGTGGCATTGTCAGCCAGCCAGACTCCGCAATTCCCGCTGGGATGGATGCAGGGGATGACCGGGAACAGGTAGGGGTGTTTTGAGGCTCACCAATGTGTAGTAAAGTGCAGGATGGCGGTGAATTCTGTCAGGATCTTCTGAGCTCTTAAACAGCATGTCTTTCCCTGTCTACATCCGGACATGCCCCCCTAAGAAAATTAGTGATGTTCTTCTGATCCTATTAGTACAGTACCGCAGGCAGCTGCAGTATTTACAGGTTAGTGTAGTGCATCCTCTGCACAGTGTGCACCTAAAGCTACCTGAAGAAAATTAGTGGTGTTCTGATCCTATTAGTACAGTACCGCAGGCAGCTGTAGTATTTACAAGTTAGTGTAGTGCATCCTCTGCACAGTGTGCACCTAAAGCTACCTGAATAAAATTAGTGGTGTTCTTCTGATCCTATTAGTACAGTACCGCAGGCAGCTGCAGTATTTACAAGTTAGTTTAGTGCATCCTCTGCACAGTGTGCACCTAAAGCTACCTGAAGAAAATTAGTCGTGTTCTTCTGATCCTATTAGTACAGTACCGCAGGCAGCTGCAGTATTTGCAAGTTATTGTAATGCGTCCTCTGCACAGTGTGCACCTAAAGCTACCAGAAGAAAATTAGTGGTGTTCTTCTGATCCTATCAGTACAGTACCACAGGCAGCTGCAGTATTTACAAGTTAGTTTAGTGCCTCCTCTGTACAGTGTGCACCTAAAGCTACCTGAAGAAAATTAGTGGTGTTCTTCTGATCCTATTAGTACAGTACCGCAGGCAGCTGTAGTATTTACAAGTTAGTGTGGTGCGTCCTCAGCATAGTATGCACCTAAAGCTACCTGAAGAAAATTAGTGGTGTTCTTCTGATCCTATTAATAAAGTACCACAGGCAGCTGAAGTATTTACAAGTTAGTTTAGTGCGTCCTCTGCACAGTGTGCACCTAAAGCTACCTGAAGAAAATTAGTGGTGTTCTTCTGATCCTATTAATACCACAGGCAGGCAGCTACAGTATTTATAGTTAGTGTAGTGCATCCCCTGCACAGTGTGCACCTAAAGCTGCCTGGAGACAATTGCTGTTGTTCTGCTCCTATTAATACCACAGGCAGGCAGCTACAGTATTTACAGTTAGTGTACTGTGTCCTCTGCACAGTGTGCACCTAAAGCTACCTGAAGAAAATTAGTGGTGCTCTTCTGATCCTATTAATACCACAGGCAGGCAGCTACAGTATTTACAGTTAGTGTACTGCGTCCTCTGCACAGTGTGCACCTAAAGCTACCTGAAGACAATTGCTGTTGTTCTGCTCCTATTAATACCACAGGCAGACAGTTACAGTATTTACAGTTAGTGTACTCCGTCCTCTGCACAGTGTGCACCTAAAGCTACCTGAAGACAATTGCTGGTGTTGCTCATACTAATAATACTACAGGCAGGCAGTTGATACTGCAAGCTGCAGTATCAGTATATATATATACATCCCAGCTTTGTGCAGCTACATCTCACTGCTGGCCATTAGTATTTCTGGAAGGCCAACAAGGAGAGGCAGACAGTCACAAGCCAATAAAAGAGGGCAAGCAGGCTCTGTGTCTAGAGGCAACAGTGCTGGACGTGGAGATGGTGCATCCTCATCAGCACGTGGCCATGGGACATGCTTGTCCTTTTTTCCGGCAGCTGGCTGTGTTGAGCCTCAACATGCCGAAGACTTGGTAGAGTGGATGACCAAGCCGTCCTCATCCTCCTCATTCTCTCTCACCCAGGCTCAGGGTACTTTGTCTGACAAAGCAGCTGCCAACCCGGCCTCTTCCCTCGGCTCAATGGCATCAGTCACTTCTTTCCTAGCCCCACCATGTCCTCCTGAGGAGTCCCCAGAACTGTTTGACCACAGTTTTGGGTACATGCTCCAGGAGGATGCCCAGCGTCTTGAAGGCTCCGATGATGGTACCCAGCTAGAAGAAGGCAGTAACATGAGCCCAGAGAGAGGGGGTGCCCAAGAAGGACAGCAATCTGGCAGTCATGTTCCCCCAGCTGCAGCATACTACCAGCTCTGCTCTAGTGATGAGGAGGGAGGGGATGATGAGGTCACTGACTCAACGTGGCTGAAGAAAATTAGTGGTGTTAGTTAAATTAGTTAGAAAATTAGTAGGAGAGAGGAGGAGGCGGACGCACATCACCAATGAGGCAAGATGCCCTCCAGGGGCCAGCTTAATGGCAGCACACCGACTACATCACACCGCAGAGCTCCGCATGTGCAGGGCGCTGCTGTCTCTGCGCGTTATTCCAAAAGATCTTTGGTGTGGGCCTTTTTTGAGACAAGTGCATCAGATCCCACCGCTGCTATTTGCAACATATGTCTCAAGCGTATCTCATGTGGCCAAAACATCTCCCGCTTGGGCACCACATGCTTGACCAGACATATGTTGACCTGCCATGCAGTTCATTGGCAAGAGTACCTAAAAGACCCACACCAAAGAACAAAGAGGACCTCTCCTTGCTCCTCATCAGCTGGGATCTCCAACCCGACTATACTTTCAGTCCTCTCTGAGACCTGCACAGAGAGGAATGAAGGTGTAGAATTAGGGGTGTCACAGCCAAGTACTTGCGGGCAATCTGCTAGTCAGATTGTACCAGGCAAATTTCCCTGCCCCAGCTGCTTCACCGCCGAAAGAAGTTCGCTCCCAGCCATCCACATGCCCAGCGGTTGAATGCTAGCTTGGCTAAATTGTTAGCACTTCAACTGCTGCCTTTTCAGTTGGTAGACTCTTGAAATGGAAATTTGGCTGCACACAGAGCACACAGCCCAATCTCCTGTTTCTAATAATAATAACAATTTCATCTAATGATATAAATGCATCTCACCTTCTGATCGTATGCCATCCTCTGGTGTAGCCCTCCTCTGGTGTGTGCCCCTTCCCCACAAACAGACACAACACATCCTTACGTTCTCAGCTCCAGCATCACACTGCCAGCAAGGCCCCCCCCTGCCGAGCAGTGTCCTGGCTTTTTATTAGCATAACAGGAAGTCCCAAAAACTCGAGGGTTGGGCTTCCAACAGCCAAACACCTCTTACAAAGCTTGTGACCTCACAGGAAATGAACACAGGATGTGAATGACCATATAAGGATTTAACAACACAACAAAATACATACAACCAAATGACGATGACTAGAGTTCCTCATGGATGGGAGATTATCTGCAGGTGTATGTCATGGCACCCCAAATATGTTGATAAGGCATACCGAGGTGACAAGGGCAAACAACCGCTAAATCGATAATGCCTTTGCAGAGCGAACACACCCCCACCAGACGATCGTTCTGTGCATTGCATAGGGGCCCCTTGCTGGCGGACATGTCCTCTCTCTGCAAACACCTCTCTCCAAACACCAGGAAGTTTTCCACTACCTAACAGGTCTCAACCAGCGTCAGTCTGCCCCAGTCAACTCTTTAGAGCGGGCTGCGAGAGAACAGACACTGGGAGACTCTTATGACAATACATTAATATAAAATTTTCCACAACAGTCCTTCCTCTTGTCATATGATTCCATGTGTCCCTCGATGAATCCTGATCTTCTTCTTAGTCCATAAAAAGTATCCTCTGTGTCTTGTATGTGGGTCTTGCTTCGGGGCATCTCAGGGGCATCTCATCAGGGAAGATGTGATCATCTGCTCAGGCTCTGGTCACGCGTCCAATCAGGAAACAGGAGCACCTCATCATGGCATAATGAAAGAATAGAAACAAAAACAACATGAGTATATATACCCTACTTCCTTCACTATGATCCGCTGCAAAAAAAAAATTAAATCCCCAACGATTCCCAAACCCTTAAAAAGGATTCCAACCTTCACTAGCTATAGCTCTGGCTTTGCCTTGCAGGGATCTAAGCCTTATCCATATGGGCCTGAACTTTGTCACTACTATCACCGATCCAGATATAACAATCTTTACTTATGAATTCCCACAAACCCCCTTGGACTGTGGGAACTTCCTTGTAGCTTCAACAGTTACATGCAAGCGTTTCATAAGCTCAAGCCCCCACCGTGTACAAGCAATTCCCTTCCAGCTGTCCCTGCCATTCTTACCTTCTCTTGCGCCATCAGATCCTCACGATCGGCTGCGACATAAGATGCTGGGATGAGTTTCACCAGCACACATGAACCTCTTGCCTTACTGGAAATTACCTTATAAGCTGTAGATCCGCATTAATACCAAACTACAGTTGAAGCACACTTGTGGGCTACCTAGTTATCCAAAGCTGGCAAGAACCAGAGCTATTGTTAAAATTATAATTAATTTTACCCTCTAGAAATGTTTTGTTGTTAAGTTCTATTGACAAGTGTCTGTTGATTTTACTAGTCTGTCAAAACTCCTCACACCAATATGAACGTCACGTATAGCATGTACAGCCGTCATCGCTGGTGCACTAATACCCGACCATGTGTCCTGTTATCTTTCTTAGCTAGTTGGGATGCTTTTTATCGTTACCCTTGCCAAAATTTATTAAACAAAAAATATAAATTAACGAAGATACTTCTCTACTCTTTGTGGTTCATCCGCTTCTTGCAGTGGCTGACGTGGTCTCATCCCTCAAGCTTCTTTACAATGACCCAGTCACCTGGTTGGAAAGAATGTAAACTGGTTATTGTGTCAGGGTCCAGGATGGACTTGTGAACCCTGTGTTGGACCTTTTGAAGTTCATGTTACAGTGATTGCACCTACCCCATCAGCTGAGAATGTAGGTGACAGCTAATGAGGAAAGTACAATTCTGTTTTTGGTTGACCTCCAAACAAACCTCATATGACAATAACCCAGACATCGGGACTGTGGTCACTGCATAACCTGTGCGTGGCTTACCATCTGGGGTGTAATACCTGGAACCAGTGACAAAAAGGTTCTTAGCATCTGGGGTGGGAGCCTACTTCACCAGACTGCTGCTTGCTGATTCAAATTATATCAAAGAAAGACAGTCTTGGCACAAACTTGGTTAGAATTATGCCCCGTACACACGGTCGAAATTTCCGATGGAAAATGTGTGATAGGACCTTGTTGTCGGAAATTCCGACCGTGTGTAGGCTCCATCACACATTTACATCGGATTTTCCAACACACAAAGTTTGAGAGCAGGCTATAAAATTTTCCGACAACAAAATCCATTGTCGGAATTTCCGATCATGTGTATACAAATCCGACGCACAAAATGCCACACATGCTCAGAATAAATAAAGAGATGAAAGCTATTGGCTACTGCCCTGTTTATAGTCCTGACGTACGTGTTTTACGTCACCGCGTTCAGAATGATCGGATTTTCCGACAACTTTGTGTGACCGTGTGTATGCAAGACAAGTTTGAGCCAACATCCGTCGGAAAAAATGCTAGGATTTTGTTATCGGAATGTCCGATCAATGTCCGACCATGTGTACGGGGCATTAGAGCGGTTAGTATTATTGGTTTGAAAATGTGTCATTTTCACCACTATCATCCCCCCTTTTCTTCCCTCCTCATTACAAACTGGAGGAAGACATGCAGGGTTTAGAATGGTGCAGAATAAAACAGTGAAATAGCCTATGATACTTTTACCTTCTTATACACCTGTACACACACTTCCAGAAACTCTTTGGACCTGAAAAGATACTTATAAACAAAAGTTATTACTCTATCCTTCAAAGAATGGTAAACAATAAAACATTCATGTACATTGGTAAATTGTCACTGACATTCCTCAAAACCGATAATAACTAAACCCTCTGTAAGTCTTACTTTCACGTTTTTACTTAAAATACAATTGTGACATGCAAGAGGGCTGTCGCGGTAGGTTCAAACATGTTACTACATACAAATATTGAAAAGAGACAAACATTTAGATACAAACATGGGGGAGATATTTTATAGTTCCCAAAAACGAAAATGAAAAAAATAAAAACGACCAGATGGAATACTGCCTTCACTCTTTTCATCTCAAAACAAAACCTTTCTATTGTCCACAGGGAGCAGCCAACTTTTCACCATTGTAAAATGCTTGGCCACCCCTCCCCCCTGGCCGCATGCCCACTTGAAAATGCAGCAGCCATCTTCAACAAAGTCTGTGCCTTGAGACAATTAAACACTCTACAAAAGTCATGAAATTTACTTGTCCCATACATAAGTAATAATTACAATTCATCCATTTCTGACATGCATTACAAACTTGTTACACAGCATCAGTCTCCTTACACAAACATTCGAGATACAAATCACACACACACACACACGCAGGCACACACCAGACATACGATCTAACTTCCAGCATTATTTTAAAAGACGAAAAATTAGCTCTTTTGCAGAGCAGAGGCTCCCCAACACATCGGAAAGAGATGTCCTGGACTGGGATCCGTTCTCCCCCCTTTTCTTGCTGATGTGGAGGGGCTCTGTCTGCTCCATAAAGTACCTGGCCCGCCATCCTGAAATGGAAATTTGGCTGCACACAGAGCACACAGCCCAATCTCCTGTTTCTAATAATAATAGCAATTTCGTCTAATGATATAAATGCATCTCACCTTCTGATCATATGCCATCCTCTGGTGTAGCCCTCCTCTGGTGTGTGCCCCTTCCCCACAAACAGACACAACACATCCTTACGTTCTCAGCTCTAGCATCACACTGCCAGCAAGACCCCCCCCTGCCGAGCAGTGTCCTGGCTCTTTATTAGCATAACAGGAAGTCCCAAAAACTTGAGGGTTGGGCTTCCAACAGCCAAACACAAAGCTTGTGACCTCACAGGAAATGAACACAGGATGTGAATGACCATATAAGGATTTAACAACACAACAAAACACATACAACCAAATGACGATGACTAGAGTTCCTCGTGGATGGGAGATTATTTGCAGGTGTATGTCATGGCACCCCAAATATGTTGATCAGGCATACCGGGGTGACAAGGTCAAACAACCGCTAAACCGATAATGTCTTTGCAGAGCGAACACACCCCCACCAGACGATCGTTCTGTGCATTGCATAGGGGCCCCTTGCTGGCGGACATGTCCTCTCTCCGCAAACACCTCTCTCCAAACACCAGAAAGTTTTCCACTACCTAACAGGTCTCAACCAGCGTCAGTCTGCCCCAGTCAGCTCTTTAGAGCGGGCTGCGAGAGAACAGACACTGGGAAACTCTTATGACAATACATTAATATCAAATTTTCCACAACACTCTGCCCCCTTCCGTGAGTTTGTGGAATGTGTGGTTCCTCAGTGGCAGGTTTCCCAAATGCCACTTTTTCTCACGGAAGGCGATTTCTGCTCTTTACCGGCATGTAGAATGCAATGTCTTGGCCTCGCTGGACAGGGCGGTCAGCGGTAAGGTGCATATTACCGCTGACACATGGTCCAGCAGGCATGGACAGGGACATTACTTATCTTTCACCGCACACTGGGTGACTATTCTGGCAGCTGGGAAGGAAGCAGAACAGGGTGTAGTAGTGTTGGAGGTTGTTCCGCCACCACGCCTCCAAAATACTACTAGTGGTGATTCTGCCACACCTCTCTCCTCCACCCCCTGCTCTTCTTCTTCCTCCATGGCCTCTTCCTGTGCTGATTTGTCTTCGGAACCAGCGGTGCTCCGTAGGCGTTCAAGGGGCTACGCAAGCAAGCAGGCCAAAAGATGCCATGCGGTGCTTGAGCTAATGTGCTTGGGGGAAAGGAGCCACACTGGGGCAGAGATTCTGTCAGCTCTGCAGGGGCAGGTTCAGAGGTGGTTGACGCCATGCCAGCTTAAGGCAGGTATGGTGGTTTGTGACAATAGCACCAACCTCCTCTCCGCCCTCCGACAGGGACAACTGACCCATGTGCCCTGTTTAGCTCACATCCTTAACTTGGTGGTGCAGCTGTTCTTGGGCAGGTACCCGGGCTTACAGGATGTCCTAAGGCAGGCCAGTAAAGTCTGTGTGCATTTCCGCAGGTCATATAATGCCAGTGCTCGGCTGGCTGACCTCTAAAAGGAATTTAACCTGCCCAAGAACCGCCTAATCTGTGACATGCCCACCAGGTGGAACTCAACGTTGACCATGCTGCAGCGGCTGCACACGCAGCAGAGGGCCATCAATGAGTACCTGTGCGACTATGGCACCAGGACAGGGTCAGGGGAGCTTGTTTTTTCCCCAAGCCAGTGGGCCATAATTAGGGATGCATCCACTGACCTGTCACCATTTGAGGAGGCCACGAGGATGGTGAGCAGTGACAGTGCATGAATCAGTGACACTGTCTCCCTTGTTCACCTGTTGGAGCACACGCTGTGTGGAATAATGGACAGGGCACTTGAGGCAGAACAGAGGCAGGAAGAGGAGGACTTCCTTAGCTCTCAAGGCCCCCTTTATCCAGACAGTGTTCCTGCATGCCTGCCGATCACACAGGAAGAGGAGGAGGAAGAGGAGGATTGTGTCAGCATGGAGGTGAAGCCTGGCACTCAGCATCATCAGCTGCAGTCTTTAAGGGATCATTTACAGTCCCAAGAAACCCATGGACTTGTACGTGGCTGGGAGGAGGTGGCTGCGTATCATGTTGTTCTTAGTGACCCAGAGGACTCCAGACCGAATGCCTCAGTAAACCTACGCTGCATGGCCTCCCTGATCCTGCAAAGCCTGCGGAAGGATCCTCGTATTCGTGGTATCAAGGAGAGGGATCAATACTGGCTGGCAACCCTCCTTGATCCACGTTACAAGGGTAAGGTTGCGGACCTTATCTTGCCGTCGCAGAGGGAGCAGAGAATGAAACATCTTCAGGAGACCTTGCAGAAAGGTCTGTGCAACGCGTTCCCAGAGACTGGGAGGTTAAAAACTCCTGTTCCTGGACAACGTGTTGCTGAGGCTTTGGTCAGTCAAAGAAGGAGCGGTGGAGAAGGTGGCTGTCTGACCGATGCGTTCAGACAATTTTTTAGTCCGCAGCCCCAAGGTATGATCAGTTCCAGCAACCATCGCCAGCGTCTGTTTTACATGGTGCAGGAATACCTAGGGGCAAGATCTGACTTGGACACCTTTCCCACTGAAAATCCTCTGGGTTACTGGGTCTTGAGGATGGATCACTGGCCAGAGCTTGCACAGTATGCAATTGAGCTACTGGCCTGTCCTGCATCCAGCATTCTTTCGGTGCTACTGGAGGTTTTGTAACCGATCACAGGGTGCACCTGTCCACCGACTCGGTCGATCAACTGACCTTCATAAAAATGAATCAGTCTTGGATCACCACCAGCTACCAAGCACCTAATGTTGATGTAACCAAATATTTTTTTTGAAATGTCAGATCCCTTCAAGACTGCCTATGCTAATGCTGAGTGACTATCCTGTTATGCTGAGTGACTATCCTCTTCCACCTCAATGATCATGCTGATAGCTTGTAAGAATATTTTTGGTTCTGGGCGCCGCCACCAGTGGCTAAGGCCCAATTTTTCAGCCCCTGTTTAACAGAGGTGTGTAATCACAATTTTTGATGCAATATTTTGCAAGGAGGGTTCCTTGCTGCACTCAACTAGAGTATTTGTGAGGGGTTGCAGTGTTGTGGCACCAGCACCAGTGCCTAAGGCCCAATTTTTCAGCCCCTGTTTAACAGGGGCATGTAATTACAATTTTTGATGCAATACTTTGCAGCAGGGCTTGTTCCTGCGCTCCAACTAGAGTATCTGTGAGGAGTTGCAGTGTTGTGGCACCAGCACCAGTGCCTAAGGCCTAATTTTTCAGCCCCTGTTTAACAGGGGCGTGCAATTACAATTTTTGATGCAATACCTTGCAGCAGGGCTTGTTCCTGCACTCCAACTAGAGTATCTGTGAGGGGATGCAGTGTTGTGGCACCAGCACCAGTGCCTAAGGCTCAATTTTTCAGCCCCTGTTTAACAGGGACATGTAATTACAATTCTTGATCTAATATTTTGCAGCAGGGCCCGTTTCTGCGCCCATCAAGAGTAACTGTGAGGACTTACAGTGTTGTGGCACCAGCACCACCACCACCAGAGGCCCACTTTTTCTGCCCCTGTTCAACAGGTGCCTGTAATTACAATTCTTGATCTAATATTTCACAGCAGGGCCCGTTCCTGCTCCCACCAAGAGTAACTGTGAGGACTTACAGTGTTGTGGCAACACCACCACCACCACCAAAGGCCCACTTTTTCTGCCCCTGTTCAACAGGTGCATGTAATTACAATTCTTGATCTAATATTTCACAGTAGGGCCCGTTTCTGCGCCCACCAAGAGTAACTGTGAGGACTTACAGTGTTGTGGCAACACCAACACCTAAGGCCCCAATTTCTGCAGAGTATATAGGGCAGGCCCCTACTTTCAAACATCCAACTTACAAATGACTCCTACTTGCAAATGGAAGGAGACAACAGGAAGTGAGATGAAATCTACCCCTAGGAAGGGAAATTCTCTCCTGTAAGAGTTAATATGGGAAAAACGTGTCTCCTCTCCACAACAAACCTACAGTCCCTGTCTCGTTTGCACCACCTGTATACTGCTGTTCAGAGGGCCTGGGGCCCCACGCCTTTCCTTTTTTTAATTTGGGTGCTGGGTTCCCCTTAATATCCATACAAGACCCAAAGGGCCTGGTAATGGACTGGAGGGGTACCCATGCCGTTTGTCTCACTGATTTTCATCCATATTACCAGGACCAGACATTACATTAGAGCCGTAAGCAGTTTTAAATGACTTTTATTACTTTAAAAATGTCATTTTGTGCAGGGACTGTTCTAAGTATGGGAAACACGCGCCACTTTACAGGCATATTATAGACGCCCCCCAGGTATGATATTTAAAGGAATATTTCACTTTTTTTTTTTCACTTCAAGCATCATTAAAATCATGTCTCCCAAAAAAACCCGTCCGTTTTTAAAAACTTTTTTTTTCATTGATACATGTCTCCTGGGGCAGGACCTGGGTCCCCAAACCCTTTTTAGGACAATACCATGCAAATTAGCCTTTAAATTTAGCACTTTTGATTTTGAACGTTCGAGTCCCATAGACTTCAATGGGGTTCTAACGTTTGTGCAAATTTTCGGTCTGTTCGCAGGTTCTGGTGCAAACTGAACCAGGGAGGTGTTCGGCTCATCCCTACTGCCTTTACATGCACATGAACTTTAATAGCATCCCAGTCTTAGTCCATAGGGTTCAATATGGAGTTGGCCCACTCTTTGCAGCTATAACAGCTTCAATTCTTCTGGGAAGGCTGTCCACAAGGAGTGCGTCTATGGAAATGTTTGACCATTCTTTCAGAAGCGCATTTGTGAGGTCAGGCACTGTTGTTGGACAAGAAGGCCTGGCTCGCAGTCTCTGTGCAGGCCAGTCAGATTTCTTCACTCCACACTTGCTCCTCCATGTCTTTATGGACCTTTCTTTTGGTGTAAGCAATGAGTCACTGTGATGACTTATTAAGTCTGTGTCTAAATTTCAGCTTGAGCTATAGAGATCTATAAACTTTTTTTTAGTAGTTGTTTTATTTGCTTCATTCATGACCACAATAAATGAAGAAAATAGATTTTAAACCACTACATATTTTCTTTAACATGTCGTTTATATAGACAAGCTAGTAAAAACTGTAATTAAATAAATATGCTGTAGTGATAGTATGAATTCAATTTAAACAGTAAAACTATGTGGCACACATTGGTGCTGAAGAAAATCCCAAAGCAGCATTGCTAATTTAATTTAAGAAACCTTTTTGAAACAATTCTGCTTTTTATTCTTATACTGAACAGACACCACCAGGGTGGGACGTGTTTGGTATAACATTATTTCATGCTGGCTAGATAGTTGTAAAATGTGGGCACATGTATGGTTGCTATTCTGCAGAATGACCATATGACTCACACATCAGCTGGTCCCATCATAGCAGTAATAGCCTTAAAGCAGTATTGAACTCAAAAGAAAAGATGTATTATATTGCTGCTTACCAATTCATAGATGTGATGGCTGCATTCATTTTATTTTTTAGAAACAGGAACAAAGGAGCGCCAGACTAAGTGCAGTATTAAAATCAATTGTTTAATAGAAGCAAGACAAACGGCAACTTACCAGATAGATGAGTAATACAGGCTCAATAGTTAGGACTTGTCAGTTACCAGGCTGCTCCGAGCCGTCTAGGTGTCGTAGCAGCCTTGAGCACTGGCTGTGTCTCTGGATGAAAGCAGGAAGTGGCCAATCAACACCGTAACCAGCGTTATTAAACCATTGATTTTAATACTGCACTTAGTCTGGAGTCCCTCTGTTCCTGTTTCCACTATACAGAGTCACCAGCTTCGCTCTAAGGGTGCTGCTAACAGGTGCCGTTGATTACTTTTCATCCCATGGACTTCCATAATGGACTTATTTATTACATCATGATGTCTTGCTAATTTTATGTTTGTAATACATTCCTCTAGCACCACTATCTACATTTTTAATTTAATTTTTTAGGCTTTCTTTCCTTTATTTTCACCTGCTGATCTAGCCAGTAAATATCTCCTGCAGATGTATAAAGTTACAGGGATGAGATAAACCATTTACCACTGACAGGGGTGCTTACAATCGTCAGATTATTTTATGTAAAACCTTCATCCCCAAAAGGAAAAAAAACTGATATAACTGATTGTGACAGACCTAGCCGGGACAGAGGCTGTTGGAGAGGACTGAATGCAAGCCTGTTGCCTTTTGATTATGGGCCATAGCATTGGGGGAATGGTGCTCTCTGTGAGCTGTATGCCTGGGGACCCTGGGGTTGGTGTTACTTTGGATTCAGCTCCATGTCCCCCCAAAACACACAGACTCTGGGAACTCTTTATATGCCATATTAGAATTATAAGACTGAATTATACTGTTGGGACACATCCTGTGAGGAGATGCTGGTGTCATCAACTCCAACTACCTGTGTTTATGTTAATTGAATGAGCTGATCACATTGTCCTCTATACAATGTAGGAGACGGGACGACTCTTATTGGAGCTGCTGCTATTGTGAGAAGGTGTCCTGTGATAATTAACTCAGTCTGGGCAAAAGGTCATGTCTCAATCACCTAGGCTGTATAAAGGATTAGTTAATTAGCTCATGTTAATTAGGTTACGTTTGTATTGTTAGAGTAATATTTTCTCCTGTATATAAGACTGTATTCTGGTTCTGAATAAAGTACGTTCATGTTAGCTACAAGCAAGTGTCGTCTTGTTTTGTGCTCAGAGAGGTTGGAATATCTGATATCTGTATACAGACTGGGAGGAAGTGGTATATGACGGAAGCACTCAAGCGGAGTGTGGGACGTTCCGTGACACTGATTATAAAGTGTTAGCTGGAGTTTGGCTTCAATTTGTTAATGTATTTAAATCTGCTAGTACATTTAACACTCCCCTCGTGCAATTCGTTTAGTTCCAAATTAGTTTTTTAACAAATTTAGACAAATTTGTTAATTAGAAAATTGGGAAATATGAAAATTTAAAAATTAGAAAATTGGGAAATATGAAAATTAGAAAATTAGAAAATATGAAAATGAGAAAATTCTCAAATATGAAAATTAGAAAACGAGTAAATTAGAAAATATGAAAATTAGAAAATTCGCAAATATGAAATTTAGAAAATTACTAAATATGAAAATTGGAAAATTAGAAAATTCAGAAACATGAATTAGAAAATTAGAAAACTTCGAAAATATGAAAATTAGAAAATATGTGTCTGGGAAATTTTAAGCTTCTCCCTATAAGGAAATAATTTCTTTGCACTTAAAAGCACAAAAACAGTTCTCTTATTTAATGCTGGGAAAGCGTGCTTGTATGTCTCCAAGTAATACAGACACAGATGCTGGTATCACCTTGAGCTTAACAGAATCCTCAAGAGAATAGCCAGCTCCTTTTATTGAATAATGAATAACAAAAGAAGGTGGAGGCTTCAGAATCAGCCAATTAGACACTTGTATTCTTTCAAAAGAACCAATCACACACACATGTATATATTCAAATAGAATTACAGTAGTGATGTGTGCAGACGGTCATGTGCAGAGCCATGCGGCAAACCGTGAGACACAAAGGACTCACAATTTGAACATTACTTACATGGCTCTGAACACGATCGTGTGCACATTTCCACTGCTACCAATGACGCGAGCCGTACTCTATCATGGCTCAGTGGGCCATAATTTTGTATGGTTATGCTATGGTTCCCATGTGCGCAGATCTGCTTACTTAGGAGTTTAGATACGGTCGTCATGGATTGGCCAAACATTCTTAAAAGAGCAAACAGATCTGCCGTGTCCGCTGGAAGGTCTCCGCTGTCAATGGTCTTCCACCAACGTCTGTATGTGCGAATACGCTCGCATGAGCGTATTACAGCAAAACTGACACTGGGGTACATCTGACAACATACATTAATAACAATTTCCCACAACAATATGAAAATTAGAAAATTGGGAAATATGAAAATTAGAAAATTGGGAAATTAGAAAATTGGGAAATATGAAAATTCGGAAATGTGAAAATTCTAAAATTAGAAAATCTGAATGTACTAATTTTCTAACTTTTATATAATTTAGAGTTTTCATATTTCTGAATTTTCTAATTTTCATATTTTCTAATTTTCATATTTTTTAATTTTCATATTTTCTAATCTTCATATGTTCTAATTTTCTAATTTTAATATTTCAGAGTTTTCTAATTTTCTAATTTTTATATTTCTGAATTTTCTAATTTTCTAATTTTCATATTTCCCTATTTTCTAACTTTCATATTTCCCAATTTTCTAATTTTCATTTTTCTGAATTTTCTAATTTTCATATTTTCTAATTTTCATATTTCTGAATTTTCCAATTTTCATATTTTCTAATTTTTTAATTATCATATTTCCGAATTTACTAATTTTCTAATTTTCATATTTCTGAATTTTCTAATTTTTTTATTTTCTAATTTTCATATTTCTGAATTTTCTAATTTTAATATTTTCTAATTTTCATATTTCCAAATGTTCTAATTTTCTAATTTTCATGTTTCAGATTTTTCTAATTTTCATATTTTCTCATTTCCATATTTTCATATTTTCGATTTTCTAATTTTCATATTTTCTATATTTCATATTTCCGAATTTTCTAATTTTTTTAATTTTCTAATTTTCATATTTCCGAATTTTCATATTTCTGAATTTTCACATTTTCATATTTTCGAATTTTCATATTTCTGAATTTTCACATTTTCATATTTTTTATTTATTTATTTGACTGTATGACTGGACTTTTTGTGAAATGTTTTTTTCAGGTACTGCTTTCAGGGTAATGCGGCGTCATGCATGATGTGATGTTTCGGGGTGTTACTACTCTGCACAACACATTAGGCATCATACCGCAGGATGAATGTAATTTATTGGTATGCTTGGTGATGTATTGTAATGTAGTGTATTTATGCGCTGCGTCGCAGTACAGATTGGATGTACCCTGTTTAAGTATTTGTTTTTTTGTATATTTTCTTGCAAAATAAAGTATACATTTTTCAATCAATTTTATAATTTTCATATTTTCTTATTTCCAAATTTTCTAATTTTCTAATTTTCATATTTCCCAATTTTCTAATTTTCATATTTCCGAATGCTCTAATTTTCATATTTTCTAATTTTCTAATTTTCATATTTCTGAATTTTCCAATTTTCAGATTTCTGAATTTTCCAATTTTCATATTTCCTAATTTTCTAATTTTCATATTTCCAAATGTTCTAATTTTCATATCTTCAAATTTTCTAATTTTTATATTTCAGAATTTTCCAATTTTTATATTTTCTAATTTTCATATTTCAGAATTTTCTAATTTTCATATTTCAGAATTTTCTAATTTTTTTATTTTCTAATTTTCATATTTCTGAATTTTTTAATTTTTTCATTTTCATGTTTCAGAATTTTCTAATTTTCTAATTTTCATAATTCCGAATTTTCTAATTTTCATATTTTCTCATTTCCATATTTTCATATTTCCAATTTTTCTAATTTTCATATTTTCTAATTGTCATATTTCCGAATTTTCTAATTTTTTAATGTTCGAATTTTCATATTTCCGAATTTTCATATTTCCGAATTTTCATATTTCCGAATTTCTAATTTTCCAATTTTCATATTTTCAAATTTTCTAATTTTCCAATTTTCGTATTTCAGAATTTTCCAATTTTCATATTTCTGAATTTTCATATTTTCTAATTTTCATATTTCCAAATTTTCTTATTTTCAATTTTTTATATTTTCGATTTCTCTCATTTTCATATTTCCGAATTTTCTCATTTTCATATTTCCAAATGTTCGAATTTTCATATTTCCGAATTTTGTAATTTTCGTATTTCAGAATTTTCTAATCTTCATATTTCAGAATTTTCTAATTTTCTAATTTTCATATTTATAAATTTTCTAATGTTCTAATTTTCATATTTCCGATTTTTCTCATTTTCATATTTCTAAATTCTCTAATTTTCATATTTCCGAATTTTCATATTTTCTAATTTTCATATTTTCATATTTCTGAATTTTCAAATTTTCTTATTTCTGAATTCTCCAATTTTCATATTTTCGAATTTTCATATTTCTGAATTTTCTAATTTTCCAATTTTCATATTTTCTCATTTCCATATTTTCATATTTTTGAATTATCTAATTTTCATATTTCCGAATTTTCTAATTTTCATATTTCTGAATTTTCTAATTTTCCAATTTTCATATTTTCTAATTTTCTAATTTTCCAATTTTCGTATTTCAAAACTTTCATATTTTCTAATTTTCATATTTCCGAATTTTCTAATTTTCTAGTTTTCATATTTCCGAATTTTCAAATTTTCATATTTCCAAATGTTCAAATTTTCATATTTTCTAATTTTCATATTTTCATATTTCTGAATTTTTTAATGTTCTAATTTTCATATTTTCTCATTTTCATATTTCCAAATTTTCTAATTTTTTAGTGTTCTAGTTTTCATATTTCCGAATTTTGTAATTTTCATATTTGTGAATTTTATAATTTTCCAATTTTCATATTTCAGAATTTTCTAATCTTTATATTTCCGAATTTTCTAATTTTCTAATTTTCATATTTCCGAATTTTCTAATTTTCATATTTCTGAATTCTCTAATTTTCATATTTCCGAATTTTCTAATTTTCATACTTCCAAATGTTTGAATTTTTATATTTTCTAATTTTCATATTTTCATATTTCCGAATTTTCTAATTTTCTTATTTCCGGATTTTCCAATTTTCATATTTTCTAATTTTCTAATTTTCATATTTCCGAATTTTCTAATTTTCTAATTTTCATATTTCTGAATTTTCTAATTTTCATGTTTTCTAATTTTCATATTTCCGAATTGTCTGATTTTCTCATTTTTATGTTTCCGAATTTTCTAATTTTCTCATTTTCATATTTCCGAATTTTCTAATTTTCATATTTTCTCATTTCCATATTTTCATATTTCCGAATTTTCTAATTTTCATATTTCCGAATTCTCTAATTTTCATATTTCTGAATTTTCTAATTTTGATACTTCCAATTTTTTGCATTTTCATATTTTCTAATTTTCATATTTTCATATTTCCGAATTTTCTAATTTTCATATTTTCAAATTTTCTAATTTTCATATTTCCGAATGTTCTAATTTTCATATTTTCTAATTTTCTAATTTTCATATTTCCGAATGTTCTAATTTTCATATTTTCAAATTTTCTAATTTTCATATTTCCGAATGTTCTAATTTTCATATTTTCTAATTTTCTAATTTTCATATTTCTGAATTTTCCAATTTTCATATTTCCTAATTTTCTAATTTTCATATTTCCGAATGTTCTCATTTTCATATTTTCAAATTTTCTAATTTTCATATTTCAGAATTTTCCAATTTTCATATTTTCTAATTTTCATATTTCAGAATTTTCTAATTTTTTTATTTTCTAATTTTCATATTTCTGAATTTTTTAATTTTCTCATTTTCATGTTTCAGAATTTTCTAATTTTCTCATTTTCATAATTCTGAATTTTCTAATTTTCATATTTTCTCATTTTCATATTTTCATATTTCCGATTTTTCTAATTTTTCTAATTTTCATATTTTCTAATTGTCATATTTCCGAATTTTCAAATTTTTTAATGTTCGAATTTTCATATTTCCGAATTTTCATATTTCCGAATTTTCATATTTCCGAATTTTCATATTTTCTCATTTTCATGTTTCCGAATTTTCTAATTTTCTCATTTTCATATTTCCGAATTTTCTAATTTTCTAATTTTCATATTTTCTCATTTCCATATTTTCATATTTCCGAATTTTCTAATTTTCATATTTTCTAATTTTCATATTTCCGAATTTTCTAATTTTTTCATATTTTCGAATTCTCTAATTTTCATATTTCCGAATTTTCTAATTTTCATACTTCCAATTTTTTTGAATTTTCATATTTTCTAATTTTCATATTTACATATTTCCGAATTTTCTAATTTTCTAATTTTCTTATTTCTGAATTTTCCAATTTTCATATTTTCTAATTTTCTAATTTTCATATTTCCGAATTTTCTAATTTTCATATTTCTAAAATTTCTAATTTTTTTATTTTCTAATTTTCTAATTTTCATATTTCTGAATTTTCTAATTTTCTCATTTTTATGTTTCTAAATTTTCTAATTTTCTCATTTTCATATTTCCAAATTTTCTAATTTTCATATTTTCTCATTTTCATATTTGCAAATCTTTTAATTTTTTAATGTTCTAATTTTGCAATTTTCGTATTTCAGAATTTTCTAATTTTCATATTTCAGAATTTTCATATTTCAGAATTCTCATATTTCAGAATTTGCATATTTTCTAATTTTCATATTTCCGCATTTTCTAATTTTCTAGTTTTCATATTTCCGAATTTTCTAATTTTCATATTTCTGAATTTTATAATTTTCATATTTCCGAATGTTCTCATTTTCTAACTTTTCATATTTTCAAATGTTCAAATTTTCATATTTTCGAATTTTCATATTTTCACATTTTCATGTCTGAATTTTTTAATTTCCTAATTTTCATATTTTCTAATTTTCATATTTTCTTATTTTTTAGTGTTCCAGTTTTCATATTTCCAAATTTTCATATTTCTGAATTTTCGAATTTTCATATTTCCGAATTTTGTAATTTACCAATTTTCGTATTTCAAAATTTTCTAATCTTCATATTTCCGAATTTTCTAACTTTTTAATTTTCATATTTCCGAATTTTCTCATTTTCATATTTCCGAATTCTCTAATTTTCATATTTCCGAATTCTCTATATTTCATATTTCCAAATTTTCGAATTTTCATATTTTCTCATTTTCATATTTTCTCATTTTCATATTTTCTCATTTTCATATTTTCATATTTCCGGATTTTCTAATTTTCTAATTTTCTTATTTCTAAATTTTTCAATTTTTATATTTTCTAATTATCATACTTCCAATTTTTTGAATTTTCATATTTTCTAATTTTCTAATTTTCTTATTTCTGAATTTTCCAATTTTCATATTTTTTAATATTCTAATTTTCATATTTCTGAATCTTCTAATTTTTTCATTTTCATATTTCTGAAATTTCTAATTTTATTTTCTAATTTTCATATTTCTGAATTTTCTAATTTTCATATTTTCTAATTTTCATATTTCTGAATTTTCTAATTTTCTCATTTTCATATTTCCGAATTTTCTAATTTTCATATTTTCTCATTTCCATATTTTCATATTTCCGAATTTTCTAATTTTCATATTTTCTAATTTTCATATTTCCAAATTTTGTAATTTTTTAATGTTCTAATTTTGCAATTTTCATATTTCAGAATTTTCTAATTTTCATATTTCAGAATTTTCATATTTCAGAATTTTCATATTTTCTCATTTTCATATTTCAGAATTTTCTAATTTTCTAGTTTTCATATTTCCGAATTTTCTAATTTTCATATTTCCGAATGTTCTCATTTTCTAATTTTCATATTTTCATATTTTCAAATGTTCAAATTTTCATATTTTCTCATTTTCATATTTTCACATTTTCATATGTCTGAATTTTTTAATTTACTAATTTTCATATATTCTAATTTTCATATTTTCTCATTTTCATATTTCCAAATTTTCTTATTTTTTCGTGTTCCAGTTTTCATATTTCTGAATTTTCGAATCTTCATATTTCCAAATTTTGTAATTTTCCAATTTTCGTATTTCAAAATTTTCTAATCTTCATATTTCCGAATTTTCTAACTTTTTAATTTTCATATTTCCGAATTTTCTCATTTTCATATTTCCGAATTCTCTAATTTTCATATTTCTGAATTCTCTATATTTCATATTTCCGAATTTTCTAACTTTTTAATTTTCATATTTCCGAATTTTCTAATTTTCTAATTTTCTTATTTCTGAATTTTCTAATTTTCATATTTCTGAAATTTCTAATTTTATTTTCTAATTTTCATATTTCTGAATTTTCTAATTTTCATATTTTCCAATTTTCATATTTTCTCATTTCCATATTTTCATATTTCTGAATTTTCTAATTTTCATATTTTCTAATTTTCATATTTCCAAACTTTGTAATTTTTTAATGTTCTAATTTTGCAATTTTCATATTTCAGAATTTTCTAATTTTCATATTTCAGAATTTTCATATTTCAGAATTTTCTAATTTTCATATTTTCTAATTTTCTAATTTTCCAATTT
The DNA here is from genome assembly GCF_042186555.1 of Aquarana catesbeiana. NCBI lineage: Eukaryota > Metazoa > Chordata > Amphibia > Anura > Ranidae > Aquarana > Aquarana catesbeiana. The sequence continues at coordinate 96,149,857 of NC_133335.1, read as the reverse complement.
TTGTATTTCAGAATTTTCTAATTTTCATATTTCCGAATTTTCGTATTTCCAAATTTTCATATTTTCTAATTTTCATATTTCCGAATTTTCTAAATTTCTAGTTTTCATATTTCCGAATTTTCAAATTTTCATATTTCTGAATGTTCAAATTTTCATATTTCTGAATTTTCAAATTTTCCAATTTTCATATTTCCAAATGTTCGAATTTTTTAGTGTTCTAATTTTCATATTTCCAAATTTTCATATTTCCGAATTTTGCAATTTTCATATTCCTGAATTTTGTAATTTTCCAGTTTTCGTATTTCAGAATTTTCTAATCTTCATATTTCCAAATTTTCTCATTTTCTTATTTCAGAATTTTCTAATTTTCATATTTCCGAATTCTCTAATTTTCATATTCCCGAATTCTCTAATTTTCTTACTTCCAAATTTTCGATTTTTCATATTTTCTAATTTTCATATTTTTATATTTCCGAATTTTCTAATTTTCTTATTTCTTTATTTTCCAATTTTCATATTTTATAATTTTCATATTTCTGAATTTTCTAATTTTCTCATTTTCATGTTTCTGAATTTTCTAATTTTCTAATTTTCAGATTTCCGAATTTTGTAATTTTCCAATTTTCCTATTTCAAAATTTTCTAATCTTCATATTTCCGAATTTTCTAATTTTTTCATTTTCATATTTCCGATTTTCTAATTTTCATATTTCCGAATTCTCTAATTTTCATATTTCCGAATTCTCTAATTTTCATATTTCTAAATTTTTGTATTTTCATATTTTCGAATTTTCATATTTTCGAATTTTCATATTTTCTAATTTTCATTTTTTCATATTTTCATATTTCTGAATTTTCTAATTTTCTAATGTTCATATTTTCTCATTTTCATATTTCCGAATTTCCAAATTTTTTAATGTTCAAATTTCATATTTTCCCATTTTCATATTTCCAAATTTTCTAAATTTCGTATTTTCTAATTTTCATATTTCCAAATTTTCAAATTTTCATGTTTCCGAATTTTCTAATTTTCATATTTCTGAATTTTCTAATTTTCTATTTTTCATATTTCCAAATGTTCGAATTTTCATATTTTCTAACTTTCATGTTTTCATATGTCTGAATTTTTGAATTTTCTAATTTTCATATTTTCTAATTTTCATTTTTCCAAATTTTCTAATTTTTTAGTGTTCCAATTTTCATATTTCCAAATTTTCATATTTCCAAATTTTTTAATTTTCATATTTCCGAATGTTGTAATTTTTCAATTTTCGTATTTCAAAATTTTCTAATCTTCATATTTCCGAATTTTCTAATTTTCATATTTCTGATTTTTTTAATTTTCTAATTTTCATATTTCCAAATTTTCTAATTTTCATGTTTCCGATTTCTCTCATTTTCATATTTCTGAATTTTTGAATTTTCATATTTTCAAATCTTCATATTTTCATATTTCCGAATTTTCTAATTTTCTAATTTTCATATTTTCGAATTTTCATATTTCCGAATTTTCAATTTTTTTTTACTTTTTAAATTTCATATTTTCTAATTTTCATATTTCTGAATTTTATAATTTTCATATTTCCAAATTTTCTAATTTTCCAATTTTCATATTTCAGAATTTTCTAATCTTCATATTTCCAAATTTTCTAATTTTCTCATTTTCATATTTTCAAATTTTCATATTTCCGAATTGTCTATTTTTCTAATTTTCATATTTCCGAATTTTCAAATTTTCATATTTCCGAATTTTCAAATTTTCATATTTTCAAATTTTCTAATTTTCAAATTTTCATATTTTCTAATTTTCATATTTTTATATTTCCGAATTTTCAAATTTTCTAATTTTCTTATTTCTGAATTCTCCAATTTTCATATTTTCTAATTTTCATATTTCTGAATTTTCTAATTTTCTAATTTTCATATTTCTGAAATTTCTAATTTTTTTATTTTCTAATTTTCATATTTCTGAATTTTCTAATTTTCATATTTTCTAATTTTCATATTTCTGAATTTTCTAATTTTCTCATTTTCATGTTTCTGAATTTTGTAATTTTCTCATTTTCAGATTTCCGAATTTTGTAATTTTCCAATTTTCATATTTCAAAATTTTCTAATCTTCATATTTCCGAATTTTCTAATTTTTTCATTTTCATATTTTCAAATTTTCTAATTTTCATATTTCCGAATTCTCTAATTTTCATATTTCCAAATTTTTGAATTTTCATATTTTTGAATTTTCATATTTTCTAATTTTCATATTTTCATATTTTCATATTTCCAAATTTTCTAATTTTCATATTTTCTCATTTTCATATTTCCGAATTTCCAAATTTTTTAATGTTCAAATTTCATATTTTCTAATTTTCATATTTCTGAATTTTCTAATTTTCATATTTTCTCATTTTCATATTTCTGAATTTTCTAATTTTCATGTTTCCGAATTTTCTAATTTTCATATTTTTGAATTTTCTAATTTTCTAATTTCCGAATTTTCTAATTTTCTATTTTTCATATTTCCAAATGTTCGAATTTTCATATTTTCGAATTTTCATATTTTCATATTTTCATATGTCTGAATTTTTGAATTTTCTAATTTTCATATTTTCTAATTTTCATATTTCCAAATTTTCTAATTTTTTAGTGTTCCAATTTTCATATTTCCAAATTTTCATATTTCCAAATTTTTGAATTTTCATATTTCCGAATTTTGTAATTTTTCAATTTTCGTATTTCAAAATTTTCTAATCTTCATATTTCCGAATTTTCTAATTTTCATATTTCTGATTTTTTTAATTTTCTAATTTTCATATTTCCAAATTTTCTAATTTTCATGTTTCCGATTTCTCTCATTTTCATATTTCCGAATTTTCTAATCTTCATATTTCCAAATTTTAGAATTTTCATATTTTCGAATCTTCATATTTTCATATTTCCGAATTTTCTAATTTTCTAATTTTCATATTTTCGAATTTTCATGTTTCCAAATTTTAAATTTTTTTAATTTTTAAATTTCATATTTTCTAATTTTCATATTTCTGAATTTTATAATTTTCATATTTCCAAATTTTCTAATTTTCCAATTTTCATATTTCAGAATTTTCTAATCTTCATATTTCCAAATTTTCTAATTTTCTAATTTTCATATTTTCAAATTTTCATATTTCCGAATTGTCTATTTTTCTAATTTTCATATTTCCGAATTTTCAAATTTTCATATTTCCGAATTTTCAAATTTTCATATTTCCAAATTTTCAAATTTTCATATTTCCAAATTTTCTAATTTTCAAATTTTCATATTTTCTAATTTTCATATTTTTATATTTCCGAATTTTCAAATTTTCTAATTTTCTTATTTCTGAATTCTCCAATTTTCATATTTTCTAATTTTCATATTTCTGAATTTTCTAATTTTCTAATTTTCATATTTCTGAAATTTCTAATTTTTTTATTTTCTAATTTTCATATTTCTGAATTTTCTAATTTTCATATTTTCTAATTTTCATATTTTCTAATTTTCATATTTCTGAATTTTCTCATTTTCATGTTTCTGAATTTTGTAATTTTCTCATTTTCAGATTTTCGAATTTTGTAATTTTCCAATTTTCATATTTCAAAATTTTCTAATCTTCATATTTCCGAATTTTCTAATTTTTTCATTTTCATATTTTCAAATTTTCTAATTTTCATATTTCCGAATTCTCTAATTTTCATATTTCCGAATTCTCTAATTTTCATATTTCCAAATTTTTTAATTTTCATATTTTTGAATTTTCATATTTTCTAATTTTCATATTTTCATATTTTCATATTTCCGAATTTTCTAATTTTCTCATTTTCATATTTTCTCATTTTCATATTTCCAAATTTCCAAACTTTTTAATGTTCAAATTTCATATTTTCTAATTTTCATATTTCTGAATTTTCTAATTTTCATATTTTCTAATTTTCATATTTCCGAATTTTCTAATTTTCATGTTTCCGAATATTCTAATTTTCATATTTCTGAATTTTCTAATTTTCTAATTTCCGAATTTTCTAATTTTCTATTTTTCATATTTCCAAATGTTCGAATTTTCATATTTTCGAATTTTCATATTTTCATATTTTCATATGTCTGAATTTTTTAATTTTCTAATTTTCATATTTCCAAATTTTCTAATTTTTTAGTGTTCCAATTTTCATATTTCCAAATTTCCATATTTCCAAATTTTTGAATGTTCATATTTCCGAATTTTGTAATTTTCCAAATTTCGTATATCAAAATTTTCTAATCTTCATATTTCCAAATTTTCTAATTTTCTCATTTTCATATTTTCACATTTTCATATTTCTGAATTTTCTATTTTTCTAATTTTCATATTTCCGAATTTTCTAATTTTCATATTTCCGAATTTTCTAATTTTCATATTTCCAAATTTTCTAATTTTCAAATTTTCATATTTCTGAATTTTCAAATTTTCATATTTTCATATTTCTAAATTTTCTAATTTTCATATGTTCTAATCTTCATTTTTCCGAGTTTTCTAATTTTCATATTTCCGAATTTTCTAATTTTCATATTTCCAAATGTTCTAATATTCCAATTTTCATATTTCAGAACTTTCTAATTTTCAAATTTCAGAATTTTCTAATTTTCCAATTTTTATATTTCAGAATTTTCTAATTTAACAGTTTTCATATTTCAGAATTTTCTAATTTTCATAATGTCAGATTTTTCTAATTACCAAATTTGTCTAAATTTGTTAAAAACTAATTTGGAACTAAACAAATTTCACAAGGCTAATATTATACATTTATATCAGTCTCTGCCCTCAAGGAGCTTACAATCTAAGGTTCCTAACTCACAATCACAATAGGGCCAATTTACCTACAAGTATGCATTTTGAGTGTGCGAGGAAATGAGAGTACCTGGAGGAAATCCATACAAGTACGATGAGAACAAGTACACTCCATGCTGGTATTGTCTGTGCTACTGACACCACACAGACGTGCTTGGAGGAAGCTGAGACAGGCAGACTTATGCGTACTCACACCCAACCAGGGAACCTGCATATTTCCTTGGACTCCTGCCCAATTTGATTCTGGGGTATTATTCAAATACTTTCTGCTGCTGAAATTGGGACCCATGATCTGGTTACTTTTATCCTCAGTTTTTAGCAGGATTGTACCCCCACCCTCTAACTCCATCAAACAGGCTGTCTCAAGCCTTCGCAGTGAGGGGAGGACTGTGTCTGTTCTTATATTGGGGATATCCTTTGTGAAGCAACCTCAGTCCACCCTGGTTCTTTTTCCTGTGATTCACCTGGTATCTTCCCTATCTTCTTGAGCCTCGGTTCTGTGATCCCTGTGTGGCCTTGATGGGCGGCAAATTCTTGATTCGCATTGGATGCTGATAATGTCCCTGGGAGTGTTTATATGAATCTTAAGGGGTCAGTATGAAATCTCTGCATGTATATGCCTGGAACTTACTAAAGATGTAACATATGTTAATGTCTATTGACCTTTATAATGCAAACTAGATGCTCTCCTCCTGCTGTGAATGCCTGAGATATTCATCCATTTATGTTTGCTCTGCTTTTTGTTAATTTTCTAGATGAAATATCCATTTTGACCAATTGTCGTTACCCCTGAAGAAGAGGTCAACCCCTTTTGCTTACCTCGAAACGTCGGGTTCTATGATCATTGGTTCTTTACTACCTGTATCATTGCATTTGGTCATTTAGTTGTAGAATTACTTTTTCCCATTTACATGCATCCATTTTATTGTATATATGGTTAGGTCATGTGTAATGATTTTTAGATGCTAAATTAATAAACTACAATACTTTTATACAAAAACTATAAACTTCTACTACTTTCTACTTTATTAGAGGTAACCCCGTGTTTAAACTCAGTGGTAAATGGTTTATCTCATCCCTGTAACTTTATACATCAGGAGATACTTACTGGCTAGATCAGCAGGTGAAAATAAAGGAAAGAAAGCCTAAAAAATGTAATTAAAAATATAGATAGTGGCGCTAGAGGGATGTATTACAAACATAAAAATTAGCAAAACATCATGATTGTAATAAGTAAGTCCATTATGGAAGTCCATGGGATGAAAAGTAATCAACAGCATCTGTTGGCAGCACCCTTAGAGCGAAGTTGATAACTCTGTATAGTGGAAACAGGAACAGAGGGGCGCCAGACTAAGTACAGTATTAAAATCAATGGTTTAATAATGCTGGTTATGGTGTCCTTTGGCAATTCGTTTAGTTTCAAATGAGTTTTTTAACAAATTTAGACAAATATGAAAATGAGAAAATATGAAAGTGAGAAAATTCGGAAATATGAAAATGAGAAAATTCGGAAATATGAAAATTAGGAAATTAAAAAATTAGAACATTCGGAAATATGAAAATTAGAAAATTCAGAAATATGAAAATTAGTAAATTCGGAAATATGAAAATGAGAAAATTCAGAAATATGGAAATTAGAAAATTAGGAAATATGAAAAGTAGAAAATTAGAAAATTCGGAAATATGAAAATTAGAAAATTTGAAAATTCGCAAATATGAAAATTAGAAAATTAGAAAATCGGAAATATGAAAATTAGAACATTTGGAAATATGAAAATTAGAAAATTTGGAAATATGAAAATTAGAAATTCGAATATTCGGAAATATGAAAATATGAAAATTAGAATATTCGGAAATTCAGAAATTCAGAAATCCAAAAATAAGGAAAATCTGAAAATAAGATCGAAAATCTGAAAATAACAATGGAAATTCAAAAAATTAAAAAACCCCCAAAATTCTAAAATTTTAAATAATAACTAATAATAACTTAACTATTACTTATGCTGGCCATTAGGGATGAGCCGAACACCCCCCTGTTCAGTTCGCACCAGAACTTGCGAACAGGCAAAATATTCGTTCGAACACCATTAAAGTTTATGGGACACGAACATGAATAATCAAAAGTGCTAATTTTAAAGGCTTATATGCAAGTTATTGTCATAAAAAGTGTTTGGGGACCTGGGTCCTGCCGCAGGAGACATGGATCAATGCAAAAAAAGTTTTAAAAATGGCCGTTTTTTCGGGAGCAGTGATTTTAATAATGCTTAAAGTGAAACAATAAAAGTGTACTATCCCTTTAAATTTCATACCTGGGGGTTGTCAATAGTATGCCTGTAAAGGGGCGCATGTTTCCCATATTTAGAACAGTCTGACAGCAAAATGACATTTCAAAGGAAAAAAAGTCATTTAAAACTGCTCGCGGCTATAATGAATTGCCGGTCCGACAATACACATAAAAGTTTATTGATAAAAATGGCATGGGAATTCCCCACAGGGGAACCCCGAACCAAAATTTTTTAAAAAATGACGTGGGGGTCCCCCTAAATTCCATACCAGGCTAACAGCCAAATTTGAAAGGAAATTCCAATATCTATAATTTAATTGTTAGTTATTATTAGCTCTTTTGAATTTTCGGATTTTCCTTTCTTATTTTTGCATTTTTGCATTTCAGAATTCCCAAATTTTCAAATTTCCGAATTTTAGAATTTACGAATTTTCAAATTTACGAATCTTTGATTTACGAATTTAGGAATTTACAAATTCCGAATGTTCAAATTTCCGAAAAAAACAAACCGCAAATGAAATTAAAACAAACTAATTTTTTGGTAGTGCACATGTCTATATAATTAATATACAGTATATGTGAAATTTTGGCACTATATAAATACCTGTAATAAATAAATAAATGGAATCATTTTCTCATGTCAGGCTTCTCAATTGTGGAGTTTTATGCTCACTTCCTGTCCTTGAGAGACCAGTAAGTAACATAATTCTCCCTAATGTGAGAGAAACTCACATTAAAGAAACTGGTCTCTCCATTGGGAGATGTCTTCTCTACTCCTGTTTTGGTGACCATTGTAAAATTGTAGATTGGCCTTCAATATCTGTCTTATGCCATTTGTCACATTCAGCATACTTTCCCTTTATGTTCTTGATTTTTTCAGCATGTAAAAGTCAGGATTAGGTGTTGATTAGGGATGAGCTTCGAGTTCGAGTCGAACTCATGTTCGACTCGAACATTGGCTGTTCGCAAGTTCGCCGAACAGCGAACAATTTGGGGTGTTCGCGGCAAATTCGAATGCCGCGGAACACCCTTTAAAAGTCTATGGGAGAAATCAAAAGTGCTCATTTTAAAGGCTTATATGCAAGTTATTGTCATAAAAAGTGTTTGGGGACCTGGGTCCTGCCCCAGGGGACATGGATCAATGCAAAAAAAAGTTTTAAAAACGGCCGTTTTTTTCAGGAGCAGTGATTTTAATAATGCTTAAAGTCAAACAATAAAAGTGTAATATTCCTTTAAATTTCGTAGCTGGGGGGTGTCTATAGTATGCCTGTAAAGGGGCGCATGTTTCCCGTGTTTAGAACAGTCTGACAGCAAAATGACATTTCGAAGGAAAAAACCCATTTAAAACTACTCGCGGCTATTGCATTGCCGACAATACACATAGAAGTTCATTGATAAAAATGGCATGGGAATTCCCCACAGGGGAACCCCAAACCAAAATTTAAAAAAAAATGACGTGGGAGTCCCCCTAAATTCCATACTGGGCCCTTCAGGTCTGGTATGGATATTAAGGGGAACCCCGGCGAAAATTAAAAAAAAAAACGCCGTGGGGTCCCCCCAAAGATCCATACCAGACCCTTATCCGAGCATGCAACCTGGCAGGCCACAGGAAAAGAGGGGGGGACGAGAGTGCGCCCCCCCTCCTGAACCGTACCAGGCCACATGCCCTCAACATTGGGAGGGTGCTTTGGGGTAGCCCACCAAAACACCTTGTCCCCATGTTGATGAGGACAAGGGCCTCATCCCCACAACCCTGGCCGGTGGTTGTGGGGGTCTGCGGGCAGGGGGGCTTATCAGAATCTGGAAGCCCCCTTTAACAAGGGGACCCCCAGATCCCGGCCCCCCCTGTGTGAAATGGTAAGGGGGTACTTACCCCTACCATTTCACTAAAAAACTGTCAAAAATGTTAAAAATGACAAGAGACAGTTTTTGACAATTCATTTATTTAAATGCTTCTTCTTTCTTCTATCTTCCTTCATCTTCTTCTTCTTCTGGTTCTTCTGGTTCTTCCTCCGGCGTTCTCGTTCAGCATCTCCTCCGCGGCGTCTTCTATCTTCTTCTCCTCGGGCCGCTCCGCACCCATGGCATGGGGGGAGGCTCCCGCTCTTCTCTTCATCTTCTTCTTCACCTTCGTCTCTTCTTCCTTCTTCTATTCTTCTCTTCTTCATTTTCTTCTCCGGGCCGCTCCGCATCCATGCTGGCATGGAGGGAGGCTCCCGCTGTGTGACGGCGTCTTCTCGTCTGATGGTTCTTAAATAACGGGGGGCGGGGCCACCCGGTGACCCCGCCCCCCTCTGACGCACGGGACATGACGGGACTTCCCTGTGGCATTCCCCGTGACGTCACAGGGAAGTCCCGTCAAGTCACCATGCGTCAGAGGGGGGCGGGGTCACCGGGTGGCCCCGTACCCTGTTATTTAAGAACCGTCAGACGAGGAGACGCCGTCACACAGCGGGAGCCTCCCTCCATGCCAGCATGGGTGCGGAGCGGCCCGGAGAAGAAAACGAAGAAGAGAAGAAGAGAAGAAGAGAAGAAAAGAAGAAGAGAAGAAGAAGATGAAGAAGATGAAGAGAAGAGCGGGAGCCTCCCCCCATGCCATGGGTGTGGAGCGGCCCGAGGAGAAGAAGATAGAAGACGCTGCGGAGGAGATGCTGGACGAGAACACCGGAGGAAGAACCAGAAGAGCCAGAAGAACCAGAAGAAGAAGATGAAGGAAGATAGAAGAAAGAAGAAGCATTTAAATAAAGGAATTGTCAAAAACTGTCTCTTGTCATTTTTAACATTTTTGACAGTTTTTTAGTGAAATGGTAGGGGTAAGTACCCCCTTACCATTTCACACAGGGGGGCCTTCCAGATTCCGATAAGCCTCCCACCCGCAGACCCCCACAACCACCGGCCAGGGTTGTGGGGATGAGGCCCTTGTCCTCATCAACATGGGGACAAGGTGTTTTGGGTGGCTACCCCAAAGCACCCTCCCAATGTTGAGGGCATGTGGCCTGGTACGGTTCAGGAGGGGGGCCTCTCATCCCCCCCTCTCTTCCTGCGGCCTGCCAGGTTGCGTGCTCGGATAAGGGTCTGGTATGGATTTTTGGGGGGACTCCATGTCGTTTTTTTTTTTTTTTTTGGCGCGGGGTTCCCCTTAAAATCCATACCAGACCTGAAGGGTCTGGTATGGAATTTAGGGGGAACCCCACGTCATTTTTTTTTTAAATTTTGGCCGGGGTTCCCCTTAATATCCATACCAGACCTGAAGGGCCTGGTATGGAATTTAGGGGGACCCCCACGTCATTTTTTTGGTTATGGTTCGGGGTTCCCCTGTGGGGAATTCCCATGCCGTTTTTATCAATGAACTTCTATGTGTATTGTCGGCAATGCAATAGCCGCGAGTAGTTTTAAATAGGTTTTTTCCTTCGAAATGTCAAACATGCACACCTTTACAGGCATACTATAGACACCCCCCAGCTACAAAATTTAAAGGGATATTACACTTTTATTGTTTGACTTTAAGCATTATTAAAATCACTGCTCCTGAAAAAACGGCCATTTTTAAAACTTTTTTTTGCATTGATCCATGTCCCCTGGGGCAGGACCCAGGTCCCCAAACACTTTTTATGACAATAACTTGCATATAAGCCTTTAAAATTAGCACTTTTGATTATTCATGTTCGTGTCCCATAGACTTTAACGGTGTTCGCATGTTCGAACGAACTTTTTTCCTGTTCGCATGTTCTGGTGCGAACCGAACAGGGGGGTGTTCGGCTCATCCCTAGTGTTGATGTGAGATTGTTTGTTGAGCTAATGTAAAAATGACTCAAGTTCATAAATCCCTAAGGGCACTTTCACAGCGGTGCCAGGCATCAGCAGTAAAGCACCGCTATTTTTACTATCTTTTTTACTGTCATTTTAACAGCGCTTTTCGGCTGCTAGAGGAGCGCTTTTAACCCCTGCTAGTGTTCAAAAAAGGGTTAAAAGGGCCCGCAAATCAGCTCAAAGAAGCTGCTTGCAGGACTTTTTTTGACATCCTGCCAGCGCACCGCTCCAGTGTGAAAGCACTCGGGCTTTCACATTGGAATGATAGGAGGGCACTGATAGCTTCAAGAAACTATTAGATAAGCACCTGAATGACCGCAACATACAGGGATATACAATGTAATACTGACACATAATCACACATAGGTTGGACTTGATGGACTTGTGTCTTTTTTAAACCTCACCTACTATGTAACTATGTAACTACTATATGAGAGGCGCTTTACAGGCCCTCTTGCTGGAGCTATTTTTAGCGCTATAGCACATGTAAAGTGCCTCAGAGTGAAAGGGGTTTATATGTAATTTTTCTCTTTTGCAAATATGTACAGTATCTCACAAAAGTGAGTACACCCCCTCACATTTTTGTAAATATTTTATTACAGTGGAACCTTGGATTACGAGCATAATCCATTCCAGGAGAATGCTTGTAATCCAAAGAACTCGCATATCAAAGCGAGTTTCCCCATAGAAGTCAATGAAAACAAAGATAATTTGTCCCGCATTGACTTCTATTGCATGCAATACAGGTGGGGTGTGCCCAGAGGTGGGGGGCACCAGAGAGACTCGGAAATACTCGAAGAACGCTCAGCTGCACTCAGAAACCCTTGGAAAGGCTCGGAAACACTCAGAAATTGAGTATTTTCAAGTGTTTCCGAATATTTCTGAGTGTTTCCGAGTATTTCTGAATGGCTCCGAACAGCTCCGAACCGCTCCGAACCATTCCGAATGTCACCGACACCCCCGCACCTCTGGCCAAATGCGGTACTGCACACAGCAGAGGCTTAAATCCTGCTCATTTTGCGAGACAACACTCGCAAACTAAGTAAGAATTTAAAAAAAATAATTGCTTGTATTGCAAAACATTCGTTAAACGCACTACTTCCAATCCAAGGTTCCACTATATATCTTTTCATGTGACAACACTGAAGAAATGACATACTTTCATACTGGAAGTTCAACATGGCACCTCATGGCAAAGAACTCTCTGAGGATCTGAAAAAAAAGAATTGTTGCTCTACATAAAGATGGCCTAGGCTATAAGAAGATTGCCAAGACCCTGAAACTGAGCTGCAGCACGGTGGCCAAGACCATACAGTGGTCTGATGAGATCAAGGTAAACCTATTTGGTTCAGATGGTGTTAAGCATGTGTGGCGGCAACCAGCTGAGGAGTACAAAGACAAGTCTGTCTTGCCTACAGTCAAGCATGGTGGTGGGAGTGTCATGGTCTGGGGCTGAATGAGTGCTGCCGGAACTGGGGAGCTACAGTTCATTGAGGGAACCAAGAATGCCAACATGTACTGTGACATACTGAAGCAGAGTATGATTCACTCCCTTCGGAGACTGGGCCGCAGGGCAGTATTCCAACATGATAACGACCCCAAACGCACCTTCAAGACGACCACTGCCTTGCTAAATAAGCTGAGGGTAAAGGTGATGGACTGGCCAGGCATGTCTCCAGACCTAAACCCTATTGAGCATCTGTAGGACATCTTAAAACAGAAGGTGGAGGAGCGCAAGGTCTCTAACATCCACCAGCTCGGTGATGTCATCATGGAGGATTGGAAGAGGACTCCAGTGGCAACCTGTGAAGCTCTGGTGAACTCCATGCCCAAGAGGGTTAAGGCAGTGCTGAAAAATAATGGTGGCCACACAAAATATTGACACTTTAGGCCCAATTTGGACATTTTCACTTAGGGGTGTACTCACGTTTGTTGCCAGCGGTTTAGACATTAATGGCTGTGTGTTGAGTTATTTTGAGGGGACAGCACATTTACACTGTTATACAAGATGTACACTCACTACTTTACATTGTAGCAAAGTGTCATTTCTTCAGTGTTGTCACATGAAAAGATATAATAAAATATTTACAAAAATGTGAGAGGTGTACTCACTTTTGTGAGATACTGTATATATGTATGTATATACAGTGGTGTATTTTGGTTTTATGTTGCCCTAGGCAAGACTGAAATCGGGCACCCCCCAATCTAAATTTGTCCCACCCCTTCCTTCTCAAGGGGCTATTCAGGGTCTCTGGTGACTATGCAGGGTCTCTAGTGTGTATTTTCCTACTGTAGCCACAGAATGCCTGCAGGAGGGAGAGGAGGAGAAGCCAGATTTCAGCGGCTACAGAGGGAAATGGAAGGGATAGGTTCCTCTATATGATAAATAGTAAAAAGACCATCCAGCACTTAGACCAAGGACCTTCAACCAGGGATTATGGCATGTAATGGTTTCAACGATGCAGCTACTGTAGGGTTGCCACCTGTCTGAGATTCAGGCGGACTGAAATCCGGACAGATTATTCCGACCAGGCGGTGGCTCCCCAAGTAACAAATCTGTTGCCATCCGGGAGCTGTGGACAGCTGTCTGGGGGCAGGTTCGGCATCACTGGGGGCAGGACAATGATGTTAGCAAGACAAATTTGGCCACACCCACTGTTCACTGCGGCACACTATGCAAACCGCATTACTATTCTCTTTGGGGCACCCAAAGGTGTCCCAGGCCGCAAAAGTGTTCAGGTTTGGCTTGAAGAAAAGGTGGCAACCCTAGATGCAGCCATCCTCAGACTGGGCAATCTTCAGAAAACTGTAAAAATATATGCAACAGGGTGCAAATGCCTGGTGCATTACCACCAAAACGATTTATTAAAATCATTAGACAATATTTTACTTACAAAGGCAGAATAAAATCAAGCTTGACAAATGCACCACTCCAGAAAATGAGATGGGCATCCCAACCGACTCCACATGATGGAAAAGCTTACGCTTTCAGGGGACAGACCCCCTTCCTCAGAGCCATCCCAACCTGAAAGTGTACCACCATTTATATGTTTGCATATGAAGGATACACCCCCTTCAGCGAGAAAATAGGCAGGGGCACCCAACACCCCCTCCACACTTGTGGATAGACAGGGGGTGGTGCTAGGTTGGTCTAAGGAGTAGGGTGGACCCACATCCCAAATATATCTAGATAAATGGAAATTTGATCCTCTTGCAGGACTTTAACCACTTCAGCCCCGGAAGGATTTACCTCCTTCCTGACCAGAGCACTTTTTACAATTTGACACTGCGTCGCTTTAACTGCTAATTGCGCGGTCATGCAATGCTGTACCCAAACAAAATTTGCATCCTTTTCTTCCCACAAATAGAGCTTTCTTTTGATGGTATTTGATCACCTCTGCCGTTTTTATTTTTTGCGCTATACACGGAAAAAGACCAAAAATTTTGAAAAAAAATGATATTTTCTACTTTTTGTTCTAAAAAAAATCCAATAAACTCAATTTAGTCATACATTTAGGCCATAAGTGTATATTTATTGGTTTGCGCAAAAGTTATAGCGCCTACAAACTAGGGTACATTTTCTGGAATTTACACAGCCTTTAATTTATGACTGCCTATGTCGTTTCTTGAGGTGCTAAAATGGCAGGGCAGTACAAAACCCCCACAAATGACCCCATTTTGGAAAGTAGACACCCCAAGGAAATGGCTGAGAGGCATGTTGAGCCCATTGAATATTCATTTTTTTGGCCCAAGTGATTGAATAATGACAAAAAAAAAATTACAAAAAGTTGTCACTAAATGATATATTGCTCACACAGGCCATGGGCATATGTGGAATTGCACCCCAAAATAAATTTAGCTGCTTCTCCTGAGTATTGGGATACCACATGTGTGGGACTTTTTGGGAGCCTAGCCGCGTACAGGGCCCCGAAAACCAATCACCGCCTTCAGGATTTCTAAGGGCATACATTTTTGATTTTACTCCTCACTACCTATCACAGTTTTGAAGGCCATAAAATGCCCAGATGGCATAAACCCCCCCAAATGACCCCATTTTGGAAAGTAGACACCCCAAGCTATTTGTTGAGAGGCATGTTGAGTCCATGGAATGTTTTATATTTTGACACAAGTTGTGGGAAAGTGACACATTTTTTTTTTTTTTTTGCACAAAGTTGTCACTAAATGATATATTGCTCACACAGGCCATGGGCATATGTGGAATTGCATCCCAAAATACATTTAGCTACTTCTCCTGAGTACGGGGATACCACATGTGTGGGACTTTTTGGGAGCCTAGCCGCGTACGGGGCCCCGAAAACCAATCACCGCCTTCAGGATTTCTAAGGGTGTAAATTTTTGATTTCACTCTTCACTGCCTATCACAGTTTCGGAGGCCATGGAATGCCCAGGTGGCACAAATCCCCCCCAAATGACCCCATTTTGGAAAGCAGACCCCCCAAGCTATTTGCTGAGAGGCATTGTGAGTATTTTGCAGCTCTCATTTGTTTTTGAAAATAAAGAAAGACAAGAAAAATTTTTTTTTTCTTTTTTCAATTTTCAAAACTTTGTGACAAAAAGTGAGGTCTGCAAAAAACTCACTATACCTCTCAGCAAATAGCTTGAGGTGTCTACTTTCTAAAATGGAGTCATTTGGGGGGGGGGGGGTTTGCCACCTGGGCATTCCATGGCCTCTGAAACTGTGATAGGCAGTGAAGAGTGAAATAAAAAATTTAAGGGCTTAGAAAGCCTGAAGGCGGTGCTTGGTTTTCGGGGTCCCGTGCGCGGCTAGGCTCCCAAAAAGTCCCACACATGTGGTATCCCCGTACTCAGGAGAAGCAACAGAATGTATTTTGGGGTGTAATTTCACATATTCCCATGGCATGTTTGAGCAATATATCATTTAGTGACAACTTTGTGCAAACCAAAAAAAAATTTGTCTCTTTCCCGCAACTTGTGTCACAATATAAAATATTCCATGGACTCGACATGACTCTCAGCAAATAGCTTAGGGTGTCTACTTTCCAAAATGGGGTCATTTGGGGGGGGGTTTGAACTGTTCTGGCATTTTATGCACAACATTTAGAAGCTTATGTCACACATCACCCACTCTTCTAACCACTTGAAGACAAAGCCCTTTCTGACACTTTTTGATTACATGAAAAAATTATTTTTTTTTTGCAAGAAAATTACTTTGAACCCCCACACATTATATATTTTTTTTAAAGCTACAGATTAAAATGGTGGGTGTTTCATTTTTTTTTTTCACACAGTAATTGCGCAGCGATTTTTCAAACGCATTTTTTGGGGAAAAAACACACTTTTTAAAATTTTAATGCACTAAAACACACTATATTGCCCAAATGTTTGATGAAAAAAAAAAGATGATCTTAGGCCGAGTACATGGATACCAAACATGACATGCTTTAAAATTGTGCACAAACGTGCACTGGCGACAAACTAAATACATTTTTAAAAGCCTTTAAAAGCCTTTACAGGTTACCACTTTAGATTTACAGAGGAGGTCTACTGCTAAAATTACTCCCCTCGATCTGACCTGCGCGGTGATACCTCACATGCATGGTGCAATTGCTGTTTACATTTGACGCCAGACCGATGCTTGCGTTCGCCTTAGCGTGAGAGCAGGGGGGACAGGGGTGCTTTTTTTTTTTTTTTTTTTTCTTTATTATTTTTTTGCTTTTTTATCTTATTTTTAAACTGTTCCTTTCATTTTTTTTAAACCATTTTTATTGTTATCTCAGGGAATGTAAATATCCCCTATCATAGCAATAGGTAGTGACAGGTACTCTTTTTTGAAAAAATTGGGGTCTATTAGACCCTAGATTTCTCCTCTGCCCTCAAAGCATCTGACCACACCAAGATCGGTGTGATAAAATGCTTTCCCAATTTCCCAATGGCGCTGTTTACATCCGGCGAAATCTAAGTCATAAAATGCTCGTAGCTTCCAGTTTCTTAGGCCATAGAGATGTTTGGAGCCACTCTGGTCTCTGATCAGCTCTATGGTCATCTGGCTGAAACACTGGCTGCATTCTCAGGTTCCCTGTTGAGACAGGAGAGCCAGAGAAAAACACGGAAGACGGTGGGGGGGGCATTCCCTCCCACTGCTTGTAAAAGCAGTCTAGAGGCTAATTAGCCGCTAGGATTGCTTTTACATGAAAGCCGACCGCTGGCTGAAAAGAATGATACCAAGATGATACCTAAACCTGCAGGCATCATTCTGGTATAACCATTCAAAGTCGTGAATGGCGTACCTGAAGACAAAAAAATGGTTAACAATAAAGCACAATAAACTGTAAAGTATAAAAAATTGCATACCTGAAAAGCAAACATGGTAAAACATAACAACAATAAAACATTGCAGAATAGAATACAGTAAAAAAGAGCAGCACAATAGAGAGAATAGAGAGAGCGAGAACAATAAAACGACAACTATTTTTTTTTATTTTATATTTTTGTATGTGTTTTTTTTTTTTTGTAACTGTAACTTTTATAACGGTAACCGGTTCCAGGTTCGGGTCTCTCAAAATGCGATGGCATCTTGGGAGATACTGTGAAAGTGTGCCTAGTCTGTGCAATGCTGTACCCTACGCTAATACCCAACTAGTGTATGGTAGCGTTCAAAACATTCACCAATGCAAAGACCAGGATTGTCAGGACAGGAGGGACAATAATAGCGGGTGTCACGCCTATATCCGCGCTTGCTGCAGACACAACATCTTTTTTGGGGGGGTTCGTTGGGTAGGGGTACTCGGGAGGACATAAAGAAAATGCCTCTCATGCAGCCGACTGCATTTGGTTGGGGATGTGAATGGGGGAAGTACGGGCGCTGCAGAAGCGGTGGGTTCCCAATTAGGATTGGCGAATGCAGCAGGAAGGGCATTATGGGCACGATGGGCCTGTGTTTGTCTTTTTGGTGGCAGCAGGACACTACTTTTGCTGGCCACCTCACCAGCTTGAACTGCACTTATGGGACTCGCCACGTCACCAAGTGTTACTGCAGTGCTGGTTTGACTATGACCGGGGTGTACTAGGCCACTGGTGCTTGCCAGTTCACCAAAACGCTACCAAAAAAACTGTTAGCGATCACAGGGATCAGGCCTGACTCTGCAAACGCTGCAGTTATGCGTTTAGTGTTTTGTAAGTGACAGTGATCGATCGATACTGCACTTGGGTGGGCTGGGCTGGGCCGGGCAGAGGGGCAAAACGCAGGTGCTAGCAGGTATCTGGGCTGATCCCGCTAACACTGCGTTTTTGGGAACCCTAAACTGCTGGGGACGCTAGTATAGATCTGATCGGATCAGATATTGATCCGTTCAGATACTATACCACTAAGGGAGGTGTACGGTGTGTGCGTGGGTGTTAGCGGTACTGGAGCTAATCTGACGCTGCCTGGGGCTGGTGCTTGCCAGTTCACCAAAACGCTACCAAAAAAACTGTTAGCGATCGCAGGGATCAGGCCTGACTCTGCAAACGCTGCAGTTATGCGTTTAGTGTTTTGTAAGTGACAGTGATCGATCGATACTGCACTTGGGTGGGCTGGGCTGGGCCGGACGGAGGGGCAAAACGCAGGTGCTAGCAGGTATCTGGGCTGATCCCGCTAACACTGTGTTTTTGGGAACCCTAAACTGCTGGGGACGCCAGTATAGATCTGATCGGATCAGATATTGATCCGTTTAGATACTATACCACTTAGGGAGGTGTACGGTGCGTGCGTGGGTGTTAGCGGTACTGGCGCTAATCTGACGCTGCCTGGGGCTGGTGCTTGCCAGTTCACCAAAACGCTACCAAGAAAACTGTTAGCGATCGCAGGGATCAGGCCTGACTCTGCGAACGCTGCAGTTATGCGTTTAGTGTTTTGTAAGTGACAGTGATCGATCGATACTGCACTTGGGTGGGCTGGGCCGGGCGGAGGGGAAAAACACAGGTGCTAGCAGGTATCTGGGCTGATCCCGCTAACACTGCGTTTTTGGGAACCCTAAACTGCTGGTGATGCAAGTATAGATCTGATCGGATCAGATATTGATCCGTTCAGATACTCTACCACTAAGGGAGGCGTATGCTGCGTGCGTGGGTGTTAGCGGTACTGGCGCTAATTTGACGCTGCCTGGGGCAACGCATATCACCGCCGGGCGATCAAGGGGCTAAACCTTTATTCGGTAATAAACGGCGGGTGCCCTGACACTATAAAAAATAAACGAACTAACCAGCATCAACCGTAACGGTTATACGGTGATCAGTGGTGAAAGGGTTAACTAGGGGGCAATCAAGGGGTTAAAACATTTATTAGATAGTATATGGGGGTCCCTGACGCTATAAAACGCTGACGGCGAACCTACATATTTGCCTCCCTAACTAGCGTCACCAGCGACACTAATACAGTGATCAGAAAAATGATCGCTTAGCGACACTGGCGACAGGGGGTGATCAAGGGGTTAAAACTTTATTAGGGGGGTTAGGGGGGTATCCTAGACCTACAGGGGGCTAACACTCACTGCCCTAACACAGTAACTGTCACAAACTGACACCATGCGGTAATCATAAAAAAAAAAAAAAATACTGCTTGGTGTCAGTGTGACAGTGTGACAGGGAGGGGGAGGGGTGATTGGGGGGTGATCGGGGGGGGGATCGGGGGTGTAAAGTATGCCTGGCATGTTCTACTGTGTGTGTGTGTAGTGTTTGTGCATTCACATGTCTTCTCTCCTCGGCGCCGGAACGGAAACTGCCGAGCCGAGGAGAGATGACATCACATCCTCTGCCTGTGTGTACTACACACAGGCAGGGGAGGATTCCCATTGGCTGGGAGCGATCGCGAGGGGGGGCCACGATCGGATGGCCTCCCCCTCGTCTCTCAATGCTCCCAGACAAATGCAGACCACCGCTGGCACCGGGGGGGGTCCGATTGGACCCCCCGCCCGCGGGAGGCAGATCACGTACAGGTACGTGATTCTGCCTGCCCGTGCCATTCTGCCGACGTATATCGTCGTTAGGCGGTCGGCAAGTGGTTAAAGGGGACACCTACTCGTGAGTAATAAGGAGTATAAGTAGTAAAAGTTGGTTGCAATGAATTTAGATATTTATTGGAGTATAGATCTGAATAGGTCTAAAGTACATAGGGTGAATATACATAGGATACAGAATGCACAAATAATATAGCAATACAATATGCAGAGATCCACAATCATAGAACTCCAGTACATATGGAACACACATACAGGGAGTACCCGACGCGTTTCGAGATATACTCTTCCTCAGGGGTGTCTGATTGGAATCAGCAAGCAAAAAGGTATGTCTATAAATCAAAAAGACAATTATGAACCAATTGTGAAATATTATATATTCAAAGTCAGCATAAACATCAAAGGAGGTATAGCTGTTGTGGTATAGATATATGATATGCACATTATGTTAAATATAGAAGGAAAAATAAGGTACTGACCATATAGTATTGCTTGGGGAACATGTATTATAGTACTGTATCCACTGGACTCTTTAAAAGGGGGGGAGTGTGGAGGGGATATAACACCACTGGACTTCAGTATACAGCTCATTCCTGGTCCACGTCTGGCAGGCCTAATGTACCCAGTCCCACTGGAGCGACCAGGGGGGGTATTCCCCAACAGAGGGGCGTCAGAGAGCCACCATGAAGTGGAATGGTCCTGAAATGAGCTCCAATCTGCAAGGGAGCAAAGAGGTAGGGAGAAGGTGTTAGGACATGGCAGTGGGTGTGTCAAAAGAAAGGGGTATGTGACTAAAAGGACCACTAAAGGGAAGAAATAATACAAAAAAAAGGGGGGGACCCAGCAAAACAAACAGGATTTAAATAAATATAAATCACACAGAATGTTGACAGCATGCCATCATGAACATGTGCCGAATAATGCCGGCCACCCCAGAGAGACCCGTCTGCCATTATCCTCTCATGCAGTTGCTGAGGATCCTTTCCATATAGAGAGTTATGAGCGACTGGAACACAGGCTCGGGGCTGCAGAATGCAAATGTAGAGGCGTGAAACCGGAAGTGCATCATAGCAGTGAAGAACATGGGCGGGCAAGCGCCTCAAGGTTCTTTGGTTCTCAAACGACACCCGCTGTTGGAGCGCACTTTAGTGGAGCGCAAATTTCTGGGACAGCGCTACGACAGAGTGTATACTCCAATGCGGGAAAATCAAAAATTAAGTAAAAAATTTAAAAATATATAATACCATTTGCCACCCGTAGGACGTCCATGGATGTCCTCGGGTTTCAGTGGTTATACCGGGATGATGCCTGCACATACTGCTTTGAAGAAGGAGCACGGCCGTCACGTCATTCGTGGCCTGCACGCTCAGGAAACGCGTTGCACTCCCGTGACGTCATCCCCCTTTGCCTGGTTACCAGCTTGCGCTCCACACCTCGTATTGGCACACTCTCCACCGCGGCCGGCTGAAGCACCATCCAGCGGTGTTCTGAGAAGATGTCACAACGCACCTCCATTGGAAGGAACAGGGACTGACTACACTGAGGATTCCCCCGTTGCTGGGACTACATCCACGCTTAATTTATGCCTATTAACACTTCTTGAAATGTGAGTTGCCATTTGGCTTTTATTGTTTATTAAACCTTTTTCGAAAAATCTGCACCCAGAGGCGCCTTTCCTTCTCCTCTTTTTTTCAGTTATACCTCCTTGATGTTGCTAGATGCCCAGTCCTACCCAATACATGAGCGGCAGTGTCTAATACAATGTTCAGTTTTGAATATACCTCCTCATTCCTGAAATGAAAAGGACTGTGGTCTTCCTGCTAGGGAAGTTTGGACTTGACACTACCATGGGTCTGTGATGAACCCTCAGGGTTAGCAAAGTTTGCAGGACACACATTTTTTGAAGAAAACTTTGCAGGTTTGCTGTAGAATTAGGAAACATATATAAAACAGTACATAGCCTTTGCCCTGTTCAGCTGAGCTACACACTATATTACCAAAAAGTATTGGGATGCCTGCCTTTACTCACACATGAAATTTAATAGCCTCCCAGTCTTAGTCTGTAGTGTTGAATTTTGAGTTGGCCCACCCTTTGCAGCTATAACAGATTCAACTCTTCTGGGAAGGCTGTCCACAAGGTTTAGGAGTGTGTCTATAGGAATGTCTGACCATTCTTCCAGAAGCGCATTTGTGAGGTCAAGCACTGATGTTGGATGAGAAGGCTTGGCTCACAGTCTCCGCTCTAATTTATCCCAAAGGTGTTCCATCGGGTTGAGGTCAGGACTCTGTGCAGGCCAGTCAAGTTCCTCCACCCCAAACTCACTCATCTATGTCTTTATGGACCTTGCTTTGTGCTAGATAATACATATAAAAACAAAGTGAATATGCATATTGATCTCAAATACAAATGAGAAAATAATGGTGATACTGGCACCCACTTGCTCTCAGTGTCAGTTGATTTCCCCTCCTTGCTCAGTGCTATCTCAGTCTGGCTTCACTTGCCTCCAGTAACCCCTCTCCTTACATGTGGCCTCCACATCTCCTCACAAAGGGGAGAGCTTCTCCCCCTTCGCTCTACTGGCCGTCAGCTAATCAGCAGATTTTCTCCTCCACTCCAGTTTCCTCCTACCAACATGGCATCTGCTTTCAGAAATGGGCAAAGAGAATAGCCCAGAAGGTGTGCTGCCATGACTCCAGCGGGCGGCGGTGGCGGACCCCCCCCACAGTGTACTACTATGTCCCAATCATTGCCTCTAACTAGTACCAGTGGGCGGCGGTGGGCAGCCCCCCACCACTGTGTACTAATTTTCCCCTGATCTGATCATTGCCTCCAACTAGAACAGGCGAGTGGCGGGCGACACCACAGTTGTGGAACAGAGTCGTAGGGTCCCTTCTGCCTGGGGGCGGCGCCTCCCACCTGAAAAATGCTGCCCAAGGCAAACGCCTTGTTTGCCTTGCGGTAGATATGCCCCTGTGTATATACAGTATATATAGATATTTTATGTGGAATAACATTTTTTGTGCATTAGAAGGCAGAAAGAAAAACTGTATTGAAGCAAACTGACACCTTCTTATCTGAACTAGACCTTTTGCTTTCCTGGCAAGATTGAATTTGTATGTAATTTTGCCAGATATAAATCTATATGAAAATGGATCATTGCAATGTAATACATGGTTTGGCTGTACATGATTCTAGGAGGTTTTTTTTAAACTCGTTGGCTAAGGAGTAACAAAGGAGTTAAAGTTGACAAGACAAATACAGAAAATTAGCTAAACTCTTGGCAAATACGTTTTCATAAGATCATCTGCTTTTTGCATCAAAGTAACAGAAACCAGACCATCCCTGAGGAAAGGATACAGAACATAATGTTTTATTTCTTCCAGCAAAATCCAAAAGCAGGTTTTACATTTAAATATATTTAACATTTTTGTTTCTCTAAATATTTGTATGCATCTGAAAAACAGGTTATATTTCCTACAAAAATACATAGATAATGACTGCATAAGTTAACATTAGTATAAATTTTTTAAAGAGGATGTCCACTCAATTCTCTGCTGCTCAGTGTGTTTAAATGGTAAAAGATAACTGCTATAGACGTCTAGGTGCTGATTTATTAAAGGGATACAATTCCTCCTAGTCTGTGTACATTTCATCCTAGCGTGTGTACACTTCAAATACTTAGGGGTCTACTTAAAAAACATTTGTTGGACAAATGTCAGATGCATTTGTGTAGGTTGGATGAAATTTCATTGTATTTTCTGTAATTCTTGTATTGTCAGTTCCATCTAGTGGCCAAAATGTGGTATAGTTTTCTGAAATACTTTAATGAGAAAATATAGCTAATTTTGGCCACTACATAACACCTAATCCATGACAAAAAATATGGGGTCTTTTCATCCAGGTTGCATGACCGCCTACTGTATATATATAGGTCATTACTTTGATGTTAAATACCGGGGTTATGGCAGCAGCTAGCTGCCATAACCCCGGTATTTTTTTAAACAGTGGGCGATTCGGCGTCCGATAAAAGTGGTCCCGGTAGCGGATTCAGCTTACCGGAGCCGTCAGTAAAGGGGGAAACGATCCGATCCCTGGGAGTGATGGGCAGGAAGTCGAGTGAGGGCAAGATGGCCCCCTCTCGACTCTATGCCCTTAAAGGGCCTGTTTTATTTTTTTGTTAAATGTAAAATTTATTTTTTTTATTTTTTTGCTTTTAGTTCTAAATTTGAAATTTTTTGACCAAGATCTCACAATAAAGAGGCCCTATCCTGCTTATTTCTATTACAAGGCATGGGTTCACCCTCCAAGAGCATACCAGGCCCTTTGCTCTGGTATGGATATTTAGGGGAACCCCCACGTCAAAAAAAAGGAATTGGGGTCCCCCCCAAAATCATACCAGACCCTTATCCAAGCATACAGCCCGGCAGGTCAGGAAAGAGGGTGAGGACGAGCGAGCGTCCCCCCTCCTTAACCACACATGCCCTCAACATAGGGGGATGGGTGCTTTGGGGCAGGGGGGCCCCATGTTGATGAGGACAAGGGCCTCTTCTCGTCAACCCTCGCCTTTGGTTGTCGGGGTCTGAGGGTGGGGGGCTTATTGGAATCTGGAAGCTCCCTTTAACAAGGGGGCCCCCAGATCCCGGCCCCCACCTTATGTGAATGAGTATGGGGTACATTGTACCCCTACCCATTCACCTAAAAAAGTATAAAAAATAAAACACATTACACATGTTTTTAAAGTAAGTTATTAGGCAGCTCCTGCATCTCTTCCGATCTGTTCTCCCTCTCCAGCTCTTCCGTGCCCTCCTCTGATGTCTTCTGCCTCTGTTTGTTCTTCTCTCCTCTCCAGTTCTTCTCCGCTCTCTCTCCGGTTCTTCTCCCTCTGTCCACTGTCTCCACTGCAGGGTCTCCTCCGCTATCTTCTCGCTCTTTTGCTTGCTCTTTTTCCTGGTTTTCTCCGCTGTCTTCCCCCTCTGTTCTTCTTCTGATGTTGACTCAACACTCTCTCCTGCTCTAATGCCGGGTGCGTGGTGTGCCACTACTTATATTGGCATGGGGCAGGGTCACCGGCCTGCCCCTTATGACGTCACCTCCCCATCATGCCCCGGAAGAACAGAGGGAGAAGACAGCGGAGAAGACCGGGAAAAAGAGCGAGCAAAAGAGCGAGAAGATAGCAGAGGAGACCCAGCAGAAGACAGCGAACAAAAATGACTAATTTGTTTTTTAAAAACATTCTTGGGGATATTTATTATAGCAAAAAGTAAAAAATATTGGTTTTTTTTCAAATATTGGCCCTCTTTTTTTGTGTATAGCACAAAATATAAAAAACGCAGAGGTAATCAAATACCACCAAAAGAAAGCTCTATTTGTGAGGAAAAAAGAATGCAATTTTCATTTGGGTACAGCATTGCATGACCGCGCAATTACCAGTTAAAGCGACGCAGTGCCAAATTGTAAAAAGTACTCTGGTCAGGAAGGGGGTAAAACCTTCCGGGGCTGAAGTGGTTAACACTTACAACTTGTACTTGATCAGTTAGGTGGAAGATGAGGCAACACCAGGGATCTTTGGATGCACAGTAGTTGAATGAAAAATGTGGATCACCTACTTCTTTCTGGTGTGTGACCTGTCGGGTAGATGGTGTTGTCTAATCTTTATCTATTCTAATCTAATCTAACCTAATCTAATCTAATCTGTTCTTTGTTTTCAGTACTTATTGCTTCTTTGATATTCATAATAGTGTTGATTTACCAAAACAGTCAAGTATTTTTATTTTGCAAGGTGTTTTTTTTCACCAAAGTGTGCGCAACTGACTGTTAAATGTCAATGAAAGGCTGGCTGTCCACTGTGATAGTTTATGGGAGCAGAGGAGACCATCCAATGAATCTCCCAATTTGACACTGATGATTGCACTCCAACTGGAAATTCTCAGAGAGTTGAGGCAAGACCATGAACTTTATAATTAACACACGTGACTGTTTTTTTTATGAAGAATGCCAAGATTGTCATGTTCAAATGCAGCAACCTATTACAGTGGTTGAAGAACAAATACCAGCGAGGTTTGCTGAAACAATGCAAGGATGCTTGGGGCAGATCTCCCATATCTGTAATCTATGCAAATGTGCAACAATACAACCTGTTTTTCAATGGTGTAAATAAACCTCTTTACACCTTTAACCACTTGCAGACCTGCTTGCCGAGCGTACTGCCGAGAAGTACTGGTACATCACTGAACACATGCACTCAGGGATGCAAACCCATGACTATGGTTGAGCCAAACACCTGCATGTTCGGTTCGCAGCATAACATTCAAACAGGCAAAATAATTTGGCAGAACACACGAACACCATTAAAGTCTATGGGACACTAACATGAATAATCAAAAGTGCTAATTTTAAAGGCTTATATGCAAGTTATTGTCATAAAAAGTAATTGGGGACCCGGGTTCTGCCCCAGGGGACATGGATCAATGCAAATTTTTTTTTTTAAACGGCTGTTTTTTCGGGAGCAGTGATTTTTTTAATGCTTAAAGTGAAACAATAAAAATGAAATATTCCTTTAATTATCATGCCTGGGGGGCATCTATAGTATTCCTGTATATTGGCACATTTTTCCCGTGTTTAGAACAGTACCGCAGCAAAATTACATTTCTAAAGGAAAAATTGTCATTTAAAACTGCTCGCGGCTGTAATGAATTGTCGGGTCTCAGCAATATAGATAAAACTAATTGAAAAGAGCATGGGATCCCCCCCAGTCCATTACCAGGCCCTTTGGGTTTGGTATGAATATTACGGGGGACCCTGAACCAAAATTTAAAAAAAAAATTGTGTAGGGGTCCCCCTAAAATCCATACCAGGCCCTTCGGATCTGATATGGAAATTAAGGGGAACCCTGCGCCAAATTTAAAAAAAAATGGCGTAGAGGTCCCCCCCCAAATCAATGCATATTGTTTTTGCCTATTTTCACAATCCATTGAGGTTTATAGTGACTGTATATTTATTTACCCATTCCAGCTAGATATTTATCACATCTGGTTTAAAGTCATTATTGATTCATTTTTGCACTTTGCACTTTTGCTATTATCACGGATTACTGTGACATACCACATTGCACCTATTGTGTATAGAAGCTTTCTAATAGTGATTGTATATATTTTTATATTATTTATGATTTTTTATATTTACATTATTTCACGTTTTTATCTACATTTGTACTGCTTCCTTTAGCAGCATAGTTTTTTCACTCTGTTAAGAGCAGCGCAGCACCAATTTCTATATATATTTCTTCCATTGCTATATGGGCTTGGCTTGACCCATATTCGGTGCTTGCAGCAGTTCAATGTTTTTGCTCCTCCTTTACATGGTAGCGCAGGAATAATTACACACTACAACCCCCCAAAATCCATACCAGACCCGAAGAGTCTGGTATGGATTTTAAGGAGAACCCTGCGCCAAAATATAAAAAAATGGCATAGGGGTCCACCCAAAATCCATACCAGACCCTTATCCGAGCATGCAACCTGGCAGGCCACAGGAAAAGAGGGGGATGAGAGAGTGCCCCCCTCTCCTGAACATACCCTCAACATGGGGAGGGTGCTTTGGGTTAGCCCCCCAAAGAACTTTGTCCCCATGTTGATGGGGATAAGGGCCTCATCCCTTGCCCAGTAGGTGGGGGGCTTATCGGAATCTGGAGGCCCCAATTAACAATGGGACACCCAGATCCCGGCCTTCCCTGTGTGAAATGGTAATGGGGTAAAAATGTACCCCTACCATTTCACATAAAAAGTGTCAAAATGTTAAAAACAACAAAACACAGCTTGGGACAAGTCCTTTATTAAAAAATAAAAAAATAAAAATGTCCCACAATGTCCATTCATCTTCTTCTATCAGGCCGCGATGGACTGAAAAGGAAAAAAATCTGCATCCAATCCGCCTCCATGGGAGGCTCCCGCCATCTGACACTTCGTCTCTTGTGACAGTTCTTATATACCTTAGGTGACGTAACCGGGTGACCCCGCCCCCTTTGACACCACAGGCACTTCACCATGGTTTCTCCTTGGCTTCCTCATGGCGTTCAGAGGGGGCGGGGCCACCCGTTTACAGTGCACTCTCCAGTTTTAGTAAATTAACCCTACTGGTCCTTGCTATACAGCTCCCTCACGGACTCCTCACCACAGGGTTGGTTCTCCTGTATATATGCCCTAAAGGAGAAGTGACACACATGCAAGGAAAACCATGTCACAAAATACATTAACCCATCAGCCAAAACGCAACAGAACACATTAACAGAATAAAATGTAGGCACCTGCCTACTTGTTGGTAGAATCACAATTAGCAGACCGGCTTTGCTGTGGATCTCTGACATAGCGGATTGCAAATCTCTGTAGTTCTGTCTCTCTTATTATGAACGATCAGTCTATGCTGGATCTTACAGAGATCTAATGATCTGCTCCTCAACCCCATGTGACATTGTCCAGGCCTGACAATTGGCTGCTTAGGTACAGAGCACTGTATCATCAGAAAAAGAGGAGTAGGTCACATGCTTCTCCATATTCAGAAGTATTAAGTATGTCCAAGTCTTCTGGCAGTTGAACAGTGCAACAAGAGCAAAAATCAGCAGAACAGAGAAAGGGATATGCAGGGAACGTGCCACTTTGTCCTAAACTTGCTAAGTGACAGGTGTACTTTAAAAAGTATGTTTTTGAATATCTTGGTATGGCTTCCAGTGTCTATATGTTTCCTTTTAATGGACTGAACAGATAAAAAACCCAGTAATGTCAGTTGTAGTTTTTATATAATTTAACATAATTAAATGACAAAGATGACTATAAATACATTGCATGACAAATGACACATTATTTTGCAGTAGAAATTAATTCATAATGACCTATAAACTAAAGTTAGTCGTATGTTAGAATATCTTTTAATTATTGAATTATTGGAGATGCGTTGGAGATGCGTTTTATCAATTATTTTTAGAATAAAAAATTGAAGCCACCAAATAACATAAAAAAATCACATCTTTTTTTTTTTTAATAGATTGATGTAGACTTTTAAGGTGTATTTAATGGCCGGAGATTGTAAAGTTATGAGCATAAAAAAATTAAAAAGAGAAACATATTTCCTTTTATTGGTAGAATTAAATATACGAGGAGAGAACTGCTGGCAGTATTTATCTTCCTCAATCATTTTAGTGGCATAAAGTAAGTCGTTTCATTTAATTCTATTCATTGGCATGAAAGAAAAAGTACAAAAATTTGAAAGGGTGACATGCTAATTGCCCATGAAAATAAAAGAAGATGGCTGTTTTATTGCAGTTGAAGGAAGTCATCAATATTAAGGTAAGAAGTCAAGTATAAATTCATTTTACTGCAATAATGCAGAAGATTGATAGAATCATATTAACCATACAAGCTGAAGAATGATTCAATGTAACAAATGCTAACATTAAGTAAAGGATTTAATAAAATGAAGTCACATCTTTTCCCTATTTTCCCTGTATGCATTATCCTTTTAAAAGGGACGTTCTGCCATTATTTTTAAGTATCAAAAGGTTTTATGGGAAAGGTATTTTAACCTTCAAAGTAACGTATATGTATCATTGTATACAACAAAGTATGACGTTTTTAATTTCATTATTTTAGTTTTGCACACACTTAAACGTTCCCAGCGATGAAAGTTTGTCTAATGCAAATTTTTTTTATTTTAAATTGGACCTGGCATTCTGGCCAAGTAATGGGTGTAATACTTATAGTTATTTATTACCTTTCATAGAGATTGCAGTACTGTCCCAAACAAGGTCTTCATTTGATTTCTTTCCAAAGGGACAGCACAATCTTTATTATCCAGGATCAGCATCTACTTTGTGGACTGAGATACTGGCTCAAAGTTGAATAGTGTATAATCCCGGTTCCAGGGAAGCTCTTGATTGTGTTCACAAATGTCAGACACAGATCAGTTCATGCTGCAAATTGTCATCTTGTGGCTTGCTATAAGCTGACAATGTTTCAGCCCTATCACTGTGATAGAAGAGACATAGGAAAATCTTTGTTCTGTCAACAGCAGGCAAAATTGAGCACTAATCTGTAAACTTACCCCCTAAGCATAAATTCCCCCTCCTCCCAGTAAACATCCCCCTCCCAGCAGAAATATTTGCCTCCCCCATCCCCCTCCCAGTTCAAATCCTCATTCCCCCCAAATCCCCCCCTCCCAAAAAAAATCACCCTTTCTAGCACATATCATCTACCCCTCAAATTTCCGCTACAAGCACAAATCCCCCTACTCCAAATCTCCCCTCCCAGCACAAATCGCCCCCCCAAAAAAATTTTCCTCCTTGCACCAATCCTCCCCTCAATTCTTCCCTCCTTGCACAAATACCCCCTATTCATCCCTACTAGCACAAATCCCCCCCCCTAAAAAAAATGTCTCCTCCTAGCACAAATCCCCTCCCCTTTTACCACACAACCCCTTCTAGCACAAACCCCCCAAATCCCCCCTCCTAGCACAAATCCTCTGCCCCATAACCTCTCCCAACACAAATCACCATTCCTAGTACAACACACCCCCAAATTTCCCAGCCTAAAACAATTCTTCCCCCCCTGTTGTTCCCCAAATTCCCCCTCCCAACACAAATCCCCACCCCCAATCTCCTTGAGGTGCCCCCCCTCACGTGATGCCACAGTGCCCAGGGCAATCACCACTCCTGCCCACCCCTTATCCTGGTTCTAGGCATCATCTCAATCTAGGCAAGGTGACTGACTCAAGGACTTAAGGATGGCTTTTTGCTGAATCTATTTGAAAGATTATATTATTGCAGACATGTCTGGAATCATACGGATGTGTTAACTTACTGAAAGGTCTAAATTAAAGGATACTTTCCCCTTTACAAAAAAAAATAATTCCACATTTTTTTGCAGGTAAAAAAATATGCATTTTTTTGTAATGGTCCTGTAAAGCATGCACCCATGATCAGCAGATTGTGGGTGTAATGCCACGGCCCTTTAGACTGTCTGTGCATCTGTCTGCCCATACCACCAACACTCTGACAGCAAGAATCAATGGACTACCATAACACCCAACAAGACCCTGGTAGTTCATTGAGAACTATAAGCTGTCAGCCACAAAGGCTTTTTTTCACATAACATTTTTTGTACATTGTGACAGCGATCATGGGTGGAAGATCCCCCATTCACTGTCAAAATGGGGACTCGGTGGAGAAGCTGGTGCAATTGTAACATGTTACGCCCTGACTATGGGCGTAAATAACAGTAAACTGATTACAAAATGTGTATTCAGTATGCGATAAGGGCCCCATATCTTTATGAAAAAGATATCTGACATTTATAATTGGTTTCTTTGCAGCATCAATAACTGTTATTCAAGAATAAGTCCTGAAAGTGAAATTCCTGGCTACCACCTAACTAGCCTTAAAAGTGTTCCCTCCCCCTTCTCACATCTATGCTAACTAACCTATGTAAGAAAGATGTATTTACTTACCTATTTTCAGGACAGCATGTCTGCATGGGAGTGGAGTAGACATGTGCAATTTGTTTCGTTCTGAATTCATTTTTCTACGAATTCCGACAAATTTGTTAATTCTGGAATATCCGAATTAACAAAAACCCATTGAACACATTTTTCTGAATATTTGTAAATTTGAAAACTCATAAATTTGTAAATGTAAATTTGAATATTTGTAAATTCATAAATTCGAATATCCGATAATTCGTGAATTCGGAAATTCAAAATTTAAAAATCCGAAAATCCAAAATTTCCGAAATTCGGAAATTCCAAAATCCAAAAATCCAAAAATAATCTGAAAATAAATAATAATTATTAATTTGTTACGTTCCATTAGTTTAGATACAGCATTCATTATTTTGGATAATTCGTAACTTCAGATAAATTAGTATTCATTACGTTCTCTAACAGCCAAGTTTGAAAGGAAATTCCAATACCTATAATTTAATAGTTAGTAAGAGTTAAGCTATTATTAGTTAGTTATTATTTCAGACTTTATCGGATTTTCATTCTTATTTTCGTTCTTTTGAATTTTCGTTCTTATTTTCGGATTATAGCCCTGGAAGGATTTACCCACTTCCTGACCAGGCCATTTTTTGCAATACGGCACTGCATCGCTTTAACTGACAATTGTGCAGTCGTGCAACGTTGTACCCAAATAAAATTGATGTCCTTTTTTTTCCCACAAATAGAGCTTTCTTTTGGTGCTGTTTTATCACCTCTGCGGTTTTTACTTTTTGAGCTATAAACAAAAAAAGATCGACAATTTTGGAAAAAAAATGCTATATTTTTAACTTTTTGCTATAATAAATACATAAAAAAAATAAAATTTCTTCCTCAGTTTAGGCCAATATGTATTCTTCTACATATTTTGGGAAAAAAAAAATGCAATAAGCATATACTGATTGGTTTGCGCAAAAGTTATAGTGTCTACAAAATACTGGATAGATTTATGGCATTTTTATTATTTTTTGTTTTGTTTACTAGTAATGGCGGCGATCTTCAATTTTTATCAGGACTGCGACATTGCGGCATTGCGGCAGACAGATCGGACACTTTTGACACTATTTTGGGACCAGTGACATTTATACAGCAATCAATGCTAAAAAATGCCACTGATTACTGTGTAAATGTCACTTGCAGGGAAGGGGTTAACACTAGGGGGCGATCAAGGGGTTAAATGTGTGTCCTAGGGAGTTTTTCTAACTGCGCAGAGATAGGATTGACTGGGGGAGGAGACCGATCGCTGTTCCTAAGCAGTAGGAACAACAAATCAGTCTCCTCACCCCTGACAAAATGGAGATCTGTCTGTTTACATTGACAGATCTCCATTCTGTCCTTCTCAGAAGCAATCGTGGGTAGCCGGCAGCCATGACGCATTAGCTCCTATGTCACACGGCAGGCGGTCGGCAAGTGGTTAAGAACCTGAAGGATTTAGTGGTATGTGATCACCTTTTTGGCTTTTATTTTTTGCACTATGAACAAAGAGCGACAATTTTGAAAAAAAAACAAAACTTTTTTTTACTTTTTGCTATAATACATATCCAAAAAATACAAAAAACATTTATTCATCAGTTTAGGCAGATATATTTTCCTCTCCTTTGGTAAAAAAAATCTTTATAGGTGTATATTGATTGGTTTGTGTAAACATTATCGCGTCTACAAACTATGGGATAGATTTAGGGACTTTTATTTATTTTTATTGTTTTTACTAGTAATGGCGGCAATCTGCGATTTTTAGCGGGACAAATCTGACCCCAAATGACACTTTTTTGGGGACCAGTGACATTATTACATTGATCAGTGCTATAAAAATGCACTAATCAATGTAAAAATGACACTGGCAGGGAAGGGGGCAATCAAGGGATTAAATGTGTTCCCTGGGTGTGTTCTAACTGCAGGGGGGATGGGCTGTTTCCAGGCTTCTGTGAGGACAACTAATTCAGCAACTCTGTCTGAGTGCCAGCTTGTAAGGTGGTCTACCTTCACTACTGCCCGACCAGCAACAATTCCATATACTTTGTGGGTTCCCTGGTCATTGTAGAGTCTAGAGTCTGATGTTTATCATAGATGGATCTACATCCCCCTATATGAACTTACAGCCGGGTGCTGCAGGGACAGAGCCCTTGTATGGGTTGCCATTACACTGTAAGCAGGGCCGGCCCAAGACATTGTGCTGCCTGGGCCCAAGTATGAAATGCTGCCCGCCCTCCCCCCCAAAAAAAATCACGCCCACCAAAAGGCCCCCCCATTCATTTTTTTATATTATGATAATTAAAATTAAATTTATCAGAAAATAGGATTACAAATTCCATACATCTATTCCCTATTTTGTAGATGCTATAACGTTTACGCAAACCAATCAATATACGCTTATTGCGCTTTTTAAAGCTTTTCAAAAATATATTAGCAGAATACATATTGGCCTAAACTGAGGAAGACATTTTTTTATAGCCAATATCTATAGGAGGGGTTTCCACCATCTCTGCTTAGTATCATTTTATACAGTATATCTTATTTTCAGTCGGATGTGTATTATATGTGAAGTTGCGTATCAGAGACCGGTATTGTTGTAATATTGAAGCCTATTGAGATTTCCATACATTAGAGGATTCCACCACGGTTGTTAAGTTATTGATCAGTAAGTTAGCACTGCACTTTTTTTGTGGTGTGAGAAAACACATTAACAGTGCTTAGCGACAAGCCTTTTACTGACATTTTTTATTTTATCTCCAGTAATTTATTGTAAATAGTAGTGTGGTGATTACCAATGATACTAAAGATAGGCAGGTGGAATTAATAAACATCAACAGATTTCAGTTGTACCCCACCAGGTTGGCCCCCATGGACAATGTGCCTGGCTACTGAGTTCATCACCCCATCCCTGCACTCAGTGCACTGATTGGCAGCACTGTCAGGCAGCAATGATTGGCACTGATAGGTGGCACTGATTGGCACTAATAGAAAGCGTTGGTTGGCACTGATAGGTAACACTGATGGGCCCTGATTGGCACTGATAGGTGGCACTGATTGGCAGCACTAATTGCACCGATAGGCTGCACTGATTGGCACTAATAGGCAGCACTAGTCGGCACTGATAGGCAGCACTGATTGGCAGCACTGATGGGCACTGATAGGCAACACTAACAATCAGCACTGATGGGCGCTGATAGGTGGAGCACATGGTCATTTTTTGGCAGCACTGATGGGCACTGATAGGCAGCCCTTATAGGTGGCACTGATGGGCACTGATTGGAAGCACTGGCAATGATTGGCGTCACTGATTGGCACTGATAGGTGCATTGGTTGGTACTGATATTAGGCTGCACCGATTGGCACTGACAGGTGGCACTGATTGGAAGCACTGATTAGCACTGACTGGCATTGACAGGTGGCACTGATTGGCATTGACAGATGGCACTGATTGGAAGAACTGATTGGCACTGACAGGTGGCACTGTTTGGATACACTGATTGGCACTGACAGGTGGCACTGATTGGCACTGACAGGTGGCACTGATTGGAAACACTGATTGGCACTAGCAGGTGGCACTGATTGGCACTGGCAGGTGGCACTGGCAGGTGGCACTGTTTGGCACTGACAGGTGGCACTGATTGGCACTGACAGGTGGCACTGGCAGGTGGCACTGATTGGCACAGGCACTGATTGACACTGGCAGGTGTCACTGATTAGCACTGATTGGCACTGGCAGGTGGCACTGGCAGGTGGCACTGATAGGCACTGATTGGCACTGACAGATGGCACTGATTGGAAACACTGATTGGCACAGGCAGGTGGCACTGGCAGGTGGCTCTGATTGGCACAAGCACTGATTGACACTGGCAGGTGTCACTGATTAGCACTGATTGGCACTGGCAGGTGGCACTGGCAGGTGGCACTGATAGGCACTGATTGGCACTGACAGATGGCACTGATTGGAAACACTGATTGGCACAGGCAGGTGGCACTGATTGACACTGACAGGTGGCACTGATTGGCACTGGCAGGTGGCACTGTTTGGCACTGACAGGTGGCACTGATTGGCACTGACTGGTGGCACTGCTTGGCACTGACAGGTGGCACTGATTGGATACACTGATTGGCACTGACAGGTGGCACTGATTGAAAATACTGATTGGCATTGGCAGGTGGCACTGGCAGGTGGCACTGTTTGGCACTGACAGGTGGCACTGATTGAGACTAACTGCTGGCACTGGCAGGTGGCACTGGCAGGTGGCACTGATTGGCACTGACAGGTGGCACTGATTGGCACAGGCACTGATTGGCACTGGCAGGTGTCACTGATTAGCACTGATTGGCACTGTCAGGTGGCACTGATTGGCAATGACAGGTGGCACTGATTGGCACTGACAGCTGGTACTGATTGGCACTGACAGAGGAGAGCACTGAGCCGATACTGACGCTTAATGAAACTTTGTGTGAAACTATCATGTAATGTAACTTCATGCAGAGAGAGAGACCAGCTGTCAGAATTCAGCGGTGATGTCGGGGGTGGGCGGGAGTCAGGGTGGGCAGGACAAAGCAGCTATCAAACACCAGCCAATGATTGGGCTGCTTAAAAAAGGGGCGTGGCCACACACACGTAGCATCCCTGCCCAGACCCCATCCCATTGGCTGGTGTTTGATAGCTGCTGGGTGGGTCTCGTCCACCCCCGACATCAACGCTCAATTTTGACAGCTGGTCTGTCTCTGCATTCAGTTACAATACATGACAGTTTCACACACTGAGCGGCTCTGGCAGCGTCAATGTCGGCTCAGTGTGATACTGTCTCACAGGCAGCACAGACTGCACACTCATTGGATGCAACATTTCACAGCAGTCCCACAGGCAGATCTCAGGAGACAACCGGCACAGGTGACCGTATGGGTACAACTGCCGCCCCTCTTAAAATGCTGCCTGGGACATGGGCCCACTGGGTCCCATGGTAGGGCGGGCCCTGACTGTAAGAGATGACTAGTGCTGCCTGGTGATCTAGAGCAGGTGTCAGTTTAAGAATCCCCCCCAGGCTGCACAGCCTGTAAGTGTAAGTGAGAAGTAGACAAGCGGACTCACCTGGGCAGCCGTGCCAGCTTCTGCTCCAGCATGAGCTCTAGCTTCTGGGCTTGTTTGGACAGCCAGTGGTCGGCGCTGTGCAGCCCGTAGCAACCCTCCAGAATTCTCCTCAAGTCAGTCATGAATTGTTACTGTCCCACAGAGAACTTCTCCTCTATCCTGAGGAGAGACATGGTGCTCGCCTCCTCCCCCCAGCTGTCCTCCGACTCCCAGGTGCCTGCTCGGTGTTGCCCTCCTCACACACTGAGCTGCTGCTGACCTCCTCCACAGCCCCCGTGACGAATGTCCTCTCTGGATAGGCCAGCAGAGAGTCAGTCAGTGCCCCAGCCATGTGTCGGGTGGTGGTCTTCAGCCCCTCGTGTTCCCCAGCCAGGCTAGTAGGGAAATCAGCTACCTAGTTCACCTAGCGGCAGCGCCAACCCAAGTCGGGGTGGTCATTAGTGTGGCTGGATATAAATCATTAATACCAAGTTGGTGATTACTTTAAATGTGAGCACAATTGATTTATGGTAAATAATGTTTAAAATAAATACTACAATATTTAAGAAGTTTTGTCTTTTTTGGGTGAATCACTCATCGTAATGAAGACAGTTGAAGAAAGTTTGATGAGGAGTGATTTATGAGATGCACAAAAGTTTATTGGGTAGGGTAAATGAACAAAGGGGAAGTGATCTATATGGAACAGCACTGATTTGTGGCACATTTTTCACATTAGTGTGAGCACAATTGAGCTGGCGTGGGGATATGTTTTTTGTTTTTATTTTTGGTCATACGTTTATGACACTTGGTACCTACAATTGGTGAAAATACAAAGAAGAGAGGAAGAGTGTGAAATCAAAACAAGACACATTGCCATGTTTGATATTGCAAGCTTTATTGGACCCAGGTCCAGGAGGATCCATCTGTTGAGGATCCCATTATTGAACATATATTTTATACTCAATTGAGAGACTTTGTTTGACATTTCCCAAAAAGCCACGCTGGCTTTTTTAGATTAAATGTTTTACCTGCCCAGGGGGGCAATGTGTTTCTAGCTACTGGGAATTGTATGTAATATTGTCTTCTCCAGTGTGCTGATAGTTTATTTGAATTGATACACTGTCACATTTTACATTTGACATAAGATACTTCCTTTGCTGGTATAATCATGTAAGGCCCCATTCACACTTGTGTGACTTGTCATGCGACTTTGGACCCTAAAGTTGCATGGCAAGTCGCATCCCATGTTTCCCAATGAGTACCAATCATATCTGTACAACTTAAAATCGAAGAGTTTCCGCCTGCCATATAGCAGAATGACAGAAAGGAAAGTGGTTCTGTTATCCTGGCTGGACGTCATATGACGTCCAGCAGAATAAGGCCGCGGGCCTGGTGTGTCAGTCTGACACATCGCATCACCGATCTCAGTAAAGAGCCTCTGACGTAGGCTCTTTACCATGTGATCAGCTGTGTCCAATCACAGCGTAAACAGGGGGACCCGATGCGTGTGGCCGGCGGCCGCGATGTCTGCCGGCCAATCACGATCGCGGGCACGAGAGCCAGAACAGGGATTTGTGTGTGTAAACACACAAATCCCTGTTCTGACAGGGGAGGAGAGACAGATCTGCTGTTCCTAGCAATTAGGAACAGCGATATGTCTCCTCCTCTAGTCAGTCCCATCCCCTCCACAAATAGAAACAACTGCCTAGGGAACACTTAACCCTTTGATCGCCCCCTAGTGTTAACCCCTTCCCTGCAAGTAACATTTACACAGTAATCAGTGCATTTTTATAGCACTGTCCGCTGTATAAATGTCAATGGTCCCAAAATAGTGTCAAAAGTGTCCCATCTGTCCGCCGCAATGTCACAGTCCTGTTAAAATCGTAGATCACCACCATTACTAGTAAAAAATTACCAAAAATATGTAGAAGAATATATATTGGCCTTAACTGATGAAGAAATTTTTTTTTTTTTTTTTAATTGGGGATATTTATTATAGCAAAAAGTAAAAAATTGTTTTTTTTTTTCAAAATTGACGCTCTTTTTTTGTTTATAACGCAAAAAAAACCCCCCGCAGAGATAAGCAAATACCACCAAAAGAAAGTTCTATTTGTGGGAAAAAAGGATGTCAATTTTGTTTGGGTACAGCATAGCACGACCGTGCAATTGTCAGTTAAAGCGACACAGTGCCGTAAAAAAATGGCCTGGTCATTAACCACTTGACCACTGGGCACTTAAACCCCCTTGCTAGCCAGACCAATTTTCAGCTATCGGTGCTCTCACATTTTGAATGACAATTACTCAGTCATGCAACACTGTACCTATATGAATTTTTTTTCCTTTTTTCCCAACAAATAGAGCTTTCTTTTGCATTTTTCTTAGTTTCTTAGTTTTTCTTAGTCGCCTGACAAGTCGCCTCCCGTTCTGTGCTATGGAACCGTTCTAAGGGGAGCGACGCAAGTCGCTCCGACTTAGAAAAAGGTTCCTGTACGACTTCGGGGGCAACTTGGGGCGACTTGCATAGACTTCTATACAGAAGTCGTTTTGCAAGTCGCCCGGGCAGTCGTTTGCAGGTCGCCTCGCTGAGGCGACCTGCAAGTCGTGTTGCCCCTGTGTGAATGGGGTCTAACAAGCCAGGAATGTACAAATACCCCCCAAATGACCCCTTTTTGGAAAGTAGACATTCCAAGGTATTTAGTAAGAGGCATGGTGAGTTTTTTGAAGTTGTATTTTTTTCCTACAATTCTTTGCAAAATCAAGATTTTTTTTCTTTTTTTTCACAAAATTGTTATATTAGCAGGTTATTTCCCACACACAGCATATGCATAACACAAATTACACCCCAAAAAAGACTCTACTACTCCTGAGTACGGCGATACCACATGTGTGAGACTTTTACACAGTGTGGCCACATACAGAGGCCCAACATGCAGGGAGCACCATCAGGCGTTCTAGGAGCATAA
Source organism: Aquarana catesbeiana (assembly GCF_042186555.1). Lineage (NCBI taxonomy): Eukaryota > Metazoa > Chordata > Amphibia > Anura > Ranidae > Aquarana > Aquarana catesbeiana. Next base: position 96,110,414 of record NC_133335.1, on the reverse strand, counting down.
ATTACACATATCATTTCTTGACTACCTCTTATGCCCTGTACACACAGTCGGATTTTCTGATGGAAAAAATGCGATCGGATTGTGTTGTCGGAAATTCCGATCATGTGTGGGCTCCATCAGACTTTTTCGGAATTTCCGACACACAAAATTTGAGTGCAGGCTATAAAATTTTCCGACAACAAAATCCGATCGGTTAAATTCTGATCGCGTGTACACAAATCAGACGCACAAAGTGCCACGCATGCTCAGAATAAATTAAGAGACGAAAGCTATTGGCTACTGCCCTGTTTATAGTCCCAACGTACGTGTTTTACGTCACCGCATTCAGAACGATTGGATTTTCCGACAACTTTGTGCGACTGTGTGTATGCAAGACAAGTTTGAGCCAACATCCGTCAGAAAAAATCCATGGATTTTGTTGTCGGAATGTCCGATCAATGTCCGATCGTGTGTACAGGGCATTACACTTTTGAAGGCCCTGGAGCACCAGGACAATGGAAACGCCCCAAAATGATCCCATTTTGGAAAGAAAACAACCCAACGTATAATCTATGAGGCATAATGAGTCTTTTGAACATGTCATTTTTTTCTACAAGTTTATGGAAAATGTGTAAAGAAAATGAAAATGCATTTTTTAACACAAAGTTGTCCATTTATACAATATGTCTATGCATGTACATAACAAAAATTACACCCCAAAATAGATTCCCCTACTCCTGCCGAGTATGGCGATACCACATGTGGGAGACTTTTACACAGCCTGGCCACATAGGGAGGCCCAACATGCAGGGAGCACCCTCAGGTGTTCTAGGGTCATAAATGTAAAATCTAATTTGACTACCTATGGCACTTTTGTGAGGCACTCTAGTGGCATGGATGTGGCATGGATGCGAACTGATGTGACATGGATGAGCATGAATGGGGATGGATGAGCCGTGGATGGGGATGGCTGAGTATGGATGGAATGACTGAGCATGAATGAGGATGGCTGGGTATGGCCAAGTAAGGCTGGGTACGGATGGGATGGCTGGGTATGGCTGAGTATGGATGGGATGGCTGGGTACGGCTAAGTACAGCTGAGTATGGATGGGATGGCTGAGTATGGCTGAGTATGGATGGGGATGGATGGGATAGCTGAGCATGGATGGATGGATGAGTATTGCTGAGTATGGGTGGATGAGTATGGATGGCTGACTGAGTATGGATGGATGGATGAGTATTGCTGAGTATGATGGATTGCTGAGCATGGATGGATGGATGAGTATGGATGGATGAGTATTGCTGAGTATGGATAGATGGCTGAGCATGGATGGATGGATGAGTATTGCTGAGTATGGATGGATGGCTGAGCATGAATGAGTATTGCTGAGTATGGATGGATGGATGAGTATTGCTGAGTATGAATGGCTGGGTGAGTATGGATGGATGGATGAGTATTGCTGAGCATGGATGGATGGATGAGTATTGCTGAGTATGGATGGATGGATGGCTGAGCATGGGTGAGTATTGTTGAGTATGGATTGATGGATGAGTATTGCTGAGTATGGATGGCTGGCTGAGTATGGATGGATGGGTGAGTATTGCTGAGCATGGATGGATGGATGAGTATTGCTGAGTATGGATGGATGGATGAGCATGGATGAGTATTGCTGAGTATGGATGGCTCACTGAGTATGGATGGATGGAAGAGCATTTCTGAGCATGGATGGATGGATGAGTATTGCTGAGTATGGCTGGATGGCTGAGCATGGATGAGTATTGCTGAGTATGGATGGATGGATGAGTATTGCTGAGTATTGATGGCTGACTGAGTATGGATGGATGGATAAGTATTGCTGAGCATGGATGATGGATGAGTATTGCTGAGTATGGCTGGATGGCTGAGTATGGATGAGTATTGCTGAGTATGGATGGCTGGCTGAGTATGAATGGCTGGCTGAGCATGAATGGCTGGCTGAGCATGGATGGATGGATGTCTGGCTGAGCATGGATGGATGGATGGCTGGCTGAGTATGAATGGCTGGCTGAGCATGGATGGATGGATGTCTGGCTGAGCATGGATGGATGGATGAGTATTGCTGAGTATGGCTGGATGGCTGAGCATGGATGAGTATTGCTGAGTATGGATGGATGGATGAGTATTGCTGAGTATTGATGGCTTACTGAGTATGGATGGATGGATGAGTATTGCTGAGCATGGATAATGGATGAGTATTGCTGACTATGGATAGATGGCTGAGCATGGATGGATGGATGAGTATTGCTGAATATGGATGGATGGCTGAGCATGGATGAGTATTGCTGAGTATGGATGGATGGATGAGTATTGCTGAGTATGAATGTCTGGGTGAGTATGGATGGATGGATGAGTATTGCTGAGTATGGATGGATGGCTGAGCATAGATGAGTATTGTTGAGTATGGATTGATGGATGAGTATTGCTGAGTATGGATGGCTGGCTGAGTATGGATGGATGGGTGAGTATTGCTGAGCATGGATGGATGGATGAGTATTGCTGAGTATGGATGGATGGATGAGCATGGATGAGTATTGCTGAGTATGGATGCATGGAAGAGCATTGCTGAGCATGGATGGATGGATGAGTATTGCGGAGTATGGCTGGATGGCTGAGCATGGATGAGTATTGCTGAGTATGGATGGATGGATGAGTATTGCTGAGTATTGATGGCTGACTGAGTATGGATGGATCGATGAGTATTGCTGAGCATGGATGATGGATGAGTATTGCTGAGTATGGCTGGATGGCTGAGCATGGATGAGTATTGCTGAGTATGGATGGCTGGCTGAGTATGAATGGCTGGCTGAGCATGGATGGATGGATGTCTGGCTGAGCATGGATGGATGGATGGCTGGCTGAGTATGAATGGCTGGCTGAGCATGGATGGATGGATGTCTGGCTGAGCATGGATGGATGGATGGATGGCTGAGCATGCATGGCTGGCTCAGTATGCATGGATGGATGGCTGGCTGATTGGCTGGAGTGGGCACAAATCAGCGCTGTGGGCACTACACATCCAGCCCACAGCATTGCAGCAACATCTGTTCTCTCCCCTCTCTGTACCGATCTGTACAGAGAGGGAGAGAGGAACCGGAGGTGACGCTGGTTTGTTTCCAAGTGATCACTCTATCATTTGGCGGAGCGATCATGTGGTAAACGACCGCTGTCAGCGGCCATTTACCATGGTCAGTGATGTGCCGGGTCCGGACCCGGCGGTCACGGATGTTCCCAGGTGCAAGATTCTGGGAGGACGCCAATCTTCTGGGGCTGAAGTGGTTAAAAAAAAATGTCCTCTCGCTGTAGATCCATCATCAATCTCTATGCCCACTGCCAACCCAAAAAAATAAAACCTCCAGTCCCAACAAAGGCTTCTGCCGTCTGACAGCTTGGTCAATTACATTACGAGGGGGTGGTGCCACCCAGTGATGTTACTGGTTGACCCCGTCCCTTAGTTATTTAAAGCGGTGTCCTGGCTGAAAATTTACTTTTTAGATAAAAATCCCTCTATAATCCTCATGCTTAATATATTCTTGTAAAGATATGCTGTAAACGAAGGTCCATTTTGTATTTTTGCACCATTGATTTCTTACTTTTGTAAGTCCCAGCAGGCCGCGGCCATCTTATGTGTGGGCATCTGAAGCCAGACTGTATCTCTTCCTGTATTCCATGCATGCTGGTGACCCAACATGCACCTGCAGATTTCGTACATGCTCAGAGCAGCACGAGCGGTGTAATAGGTTGTAGGTTGGGTTTCCATAGCAACAGCAGTGTCAGGGGAAGTTGCTGCCCCTTAGCTATGGAAACCTTTCCTCCCCCTCCAAGAACCAGAAAGTTTATCTACATTTACAAAGATTGTAAATCTAGAAATATATATATTATATATATATATAAAATCTCTTGTTATGTGTGTGTGTGTATATATATATATATATATATATATATATATATATATATATATATATTGCACAGAAACAAGGGATATCATTTACAATTAGCATCTTACTTTTGCAGGAGCTGCCCCAAATTGCCCCCATCAAAATGGCCCCGTCAAAACTGCACAATCCTACTGTCCCCATCAAATTGCTCAATCAAAATTGCCCCCATCATACTGCCCCATCAAATTGCCCCATCAAAATTGCCCCCATCATACTGCCCCATCAAAATTGCCCCCATTAAAACTGCCCCATCATACTGGAACAAAGAGATTGAAATATAGGGCTTGGACTTTTTAGGCACAATCAACTAGATAATGAATACATAAAAGAAAAAAATAGCAAATACATTTTAAAAATATCGGCATTTAAAACAAGTCAGTATAACAAAGTTATATAATTGATACTGTACATAGTCATAGGAAATTAGCTTGTATTAATTATCTAGTTGATTGTGCCTAAAAAGTTTAAGCCCTCTATTTCAATCTCTTTGTTCCAAATTATAAGACGCGGCACCAAGTATCCACGGGACCACTCTGTGATTATACTAAAAATTCTATTGCCCCATCATACTGCCAACATCAAAATTGCCCTGATCAAAACTGCCCCATCATACTGCCACATCAAAATTGCCCCATCATACTGCCCACATCAAAATTGCCCCATCATACTGCCCCCATCAAAATTGCCCCAACAAATTGCCCCATCATGCTGCCACCATCAAAACTGCCCCATCAAAACTACCCCCATAGAAATTGCCCCCAATAAAACTGCCCAATCAAAATTGCCCCATCAAAACTGCCCCCATCAAAATTTCCCCATCATACTGCCCCCAAATTGCCCTATCATACTGCCCCATCAAAATCGCCCCCATCAAAATTGCCCCATCATACTGCCCCCATCAAAATTGCCCCATCAAACTGCCCCCACCAAAATTGCCCCATCATGCTACCACCATCAAAACTGCCCCATCAAAACTACCCCCATAGAAATTGCCCCATCAAAACTGCCCCATTATAATGGGGCAATTTTGATGGGGCAATTTTGATGAGGGCAGTATGATGGGGAAATTTTGATGGGGGCAGTTTTGATGGGGGCAATTTCTATGGGAGTAGTTTTGATGGGGCAGTTTTGATGGTGGCAGCATGATGGGGCAATTTGATGGGGCAGAATGATGGGGCAGTATGATGGGGCAATTTTGATGGGGGCAGTATGATGGGGCAATTTTGATGGTGGCGATTTTAAAGGGGCACTATGATAGGGCAATTTGGGGGCAGTATGATGGGCCACTATCAAAATTGCCCCCATCAAAACTGCCCCCATCAAAATTGCTCCCATCAAAACTGCCCCCATCAAAATTGCCCCATCATACTGCCCCCATCAGATTGCCCCATCATACTGGCACCATCAAAACTGCCCTCATCAAAACTTCCCCATCAAAATTGCCACATCCAAACTCCCCCCATCAAAATTGCCCCATCAAAATTTCCCCATCGTACTACCCCATCAAAACTGCCCCATCAAAACTGCCCCATCAAAATTTCCCCATCCTACTGCCCCAATCAAAATTGCCCCATCATGCTGCCACCATCTAAATTGCCCCCATCAAAACTGCCCCCTTTAAAATGGCCCCCATGAAAACTGCCCCATCAAAATTGCCCCATCATACTGCACCCATCAACATTGCTCCATCATACTGCCACCATCAAAACTGCCCCATCAAAAGTGCCCCCATCAAAATTTCCCCATCATACTGCCCCCATAAAAACTGCCCCATCAAAACTACCACCATCAAAATTGCCCCCATCAAAACTGCCCCATCATACTGCCTCATCAAAATTGCCCCATCACAATTGCCCCTATCATACTGCCCCCATCAAAATTTCCCCATCATACTGTCCCATCAAAACTGCCCCCATTAAAAATTTCCCCATCACACTGCCCCATCAAAACTACCACCATCAAAATTGCCCCATCATACTGCCCCATCAAAATTGCCCCATCATACTGCCCCCATCAAAATTGCCCCATCAAAATTGCCCCATCAAAACTGCCTCCATCAAAATTGCCCTCATCAAAACTGCCCCATCATACTGTCCCAATCAGAACTGCCCCCATCAAAATTGCCCCATCATACTGCCCCCAAATTGCCTCATCATACTGCCACCATCAAAATTGCCCCATAAAAATTTCCCTCATCAAAACTATCCCATCAAAATTGACCCATCATACTGCCCCCATCAAATCTGACCCCCATCATACTGCCCCCATCAAAATTGCCCCCATCAAAACTGCCCCAATCAAAACTGCCTCATCAAAATTGCCCCATCCTACTGCCCCAATCAAAATTGCCCCATCATGCTGCCACCATCAAAATTGCCCCCATCAAAACTGCCCCCTTTAAAATGGCCCCCATGAAAACTGCCCCATCAAAATTGCCCCATCATACTGCACCCATTAAATTGCTCCATCATACTGCCACCATCAAAACTGCCCCATCAAAAGTGCCCCCATCAAAATTTCCCCATCATACTGCCCCCATAAAAACTGCCCCATCAAAACTACCACCATCAAAATTGCCCCCATCAAAACTGCCCCATCATACTGCCTCATCAAAATTGCCCCATCACAATTGCCCCTATCATATTGCCCCCATCAAAATTTCCCCATCATACTGTCCCATCAAAACTGCCCCCATTAAAAATTTCCCCATCACACTGCCCCGATCAAAACTACCACCATCAAAATTGCCCCATCATACTGCCCCATCAAAATTGCCCCATCATACTGCCCCCATCAAAATTGCCCCATCAAAATTGCCCCATCAAAACTGCCTCCATCAAAATTGCCCTCATCAAAACTGCCCCAATCAGAACTGCCCCCATCAAAATTGCCCCATCATACTGCCCCCAAATTGCCTCATCATACTGCCACCATCAAAATTGCCCCATAAAAATTTCCCTCATCAAAATTGACCCATCATACTGCCCCCATCAAATCTGACCCCCATCATACTGCCCCCATCAAAATTGCCCCATCAAAACTGCCCCATCAAAATTGCCCCATCAAAACTGCCACATCAAAATTGCCCCATCATACTGCCCCATCAAAATTGCCCCATCAAAACTGCCCCCATCAAAATTTCCCCATCCTACTGCCTCATCAAAATTGCCCCCTACAAAATTGCCCCATCATACTGCCCCATTAAAATTGCCCTCATCATACTGCCCCATCAAAACTGCCCCCATCAAAATTTCCCCATCAAAACTGCCCCCATCACACATACTCTAAATGCAGGATAGAGTACAGAGTCTGTTGTTTATATAAAGCCAAATGACTCCAATCATTCTACACACCCCTCCCCCACTCCCCTCCTGTCAGCTGATTACTATATGTAGAGTAGAGATGATTTCTTTCATACCCCTCCCCCACTTCTATTGCTTAAAACTGACTCCACTGTTTAGAGGAGAAGGTTTTTCACCTGACCTTTCCCCCATTATTTCCGCTGTGAGCTGAGTCCTCTGTGTAGAAAAGTACTGACACACCCCTCTCCCTGCACTGTACCCTGTGCTGGAATCTGAGTCTTCTGTGTTGAAAAGTGCTTACATGCCCCTCCCCCAGCACCGCCTCCTCTGCTAAGAGCTAAGTCATCTGTATAGAGAGATGTTGGCACTCCCCTCCCCCACTCTCTCTCCTGTCAGCTGATTCCTATATGTAGAGGGGAAATGCTTTCTTTCATACCCCTCCCCCACTCCCATTGCTATAAATTGACACCACTGTTTATGGAAGAAGTCTTGACCTGACCCCTCCCCCATTCACTCTGCTCTGAGCAGTGTGATTTTATTAGATCACACAATCAACATCAACATAAAATGAATACAAAAGATAAAACAAATTACAGTTCAGTGTAGTAACAACAAAATATCAGAAATAAAAGCCGGAGTTATAAAAATGTAACTGAGAAAAATATTCAGCTTCTTGCCGGTGTCTTGCCGAGAAAGTTCCCTCGGCGGATAAGTTCCCCCCCTGTACTGCGCAGGCGCAGCGCCTGCGCAGTACCAACTACTAGCAGCCGCCGGAGATAGCCGAACGACAACATCTACAATCAGCTGTACACGGCGCCTGCGCCCTGGGTCCAGGTTCCTTCCCCACCATCCAAGTGGACCTAGAGGGGGAATCTAAAAGAGCCGAGCGAAGCGAGGCCGTGCCCGAAGTGTGGTGAGCGAAGCAAGCCCGTGAGGGGCCCTCTTACATGCGCCGTGTACAGCTGATTTTCCCCTATTTATCTTTGGCTATTTCCGCCGGATCCTACTGCGCAGGTGCAGCGCCTGCGCAGTAGAGGGGGGTCCTTATGCGCCGAGCGGAACTTTCTCGGCAGAACACCGGCTCTACTGGAGAGAAGTAAGAAATAAAGTTCATAGGCTTTAGAAAGAGAAAAGAGAACAGCTGTCAAAGTAAGACAGCATGTAGGCCGAAGTAAACAAAATCCCACCAAAGCCCCCAACATTTAAAACACTAAAAAATAATAATAAAAAAAAATTAAGTTGTAAAAAATAATAAAAGCAAATTAAAAAAGTTTTTTTTTAATTTGCTTTTATTATTATTTTATTATTATTATTATGTTCACTGACAGCATCGACTCCCCCCCCTAAAAAAAGCATTGTGAAAAAAAATCTGAAAAAACATAAACACTTGTTCACTGCCCTTCTGAAACCCTCCATTGCCCCCTCCCAAAGCCACTGTGAAAAAAGGATTAAATAATAAAATTGTAAAAAAATAATAGAAAAAAAAAATAATAGAAACAAAAAACGGACATTGTTCACTCCCCCTAAAAAAGCATTGTGAAAAATGTAAATTGTAAAGAATAATAATAAAACTAAATAGGAGAAAAAAAACACTATTAAAAAAATAAAAATAAAAAAAATGTAAACAAATATATATATATATATATATATATATATATATATATATATATATATATATATATATATAAAAGAATACAAAATAGAATTGTAAAAATCATAAAAATGTTATAAAAACAAAAAACTAATGACATTAACCACCCCCCAAAAAAAACATTGTAAAAAAATTATAAAGAAAAATAAATTGTAAAAAACAATAATAAATACAAATTTTAGAAAAAAATTAAAAAGAACCACTGACAATGTCCACTGCTCTATTGTCATGATCCACAGCCCTAACCCAAAAATTAAAATGTAAAAATAAAAAATACATTCATAAAATAAAATAAATAAATAAAAATAGAAATGTACTGACACCATCCACTGCTCTACTGACATGAATAAAATTGTAAAAAATATATAAAAAAAATACATTTGTAGAAAAAAATTTCAGAAAAAAAAAACTACTGACACAGGTAACTACTCTATTGACACTTTTCACTGCCCTACTGAGAGCATCCACTACCAGAGACACTGTGAAAATAAAATAATATTACATGTTAGAAATTAAATTAATACAACCCAAAAAATCTACTGACACTACTAAAACTGCCAAAAGCATGTTGAAAAAAATATTTAAAATAATAAATTGTAAAAAAAATCATTAAAAAAGTAAAATAGTAAAAAAATATAAAAAATAAAATCATAAAAATAAAAAACAATTGACAAAACCACTGTTTTACTGACAATGTTCACTGCCCACTAAAATCATTGTGAAACAAATAATACATGGTAAACATTAATTATACTAAAACTGTAAATAATAATAAGAAATACTAAAGTAAAATAATACAATTCTGACACTGTCCATTGCTTTACTGACACCATCCACTGCCTTAATGACACTATCCACTGGCCCTTCAAATGTGTTTTTTTTATTAAATTGTAAAAAATAAAATTGTGGAAAAAAAACTAAAATATTAAATAATAAAGAACTACTGACAGTGACCACTTCCCTACTGACAGCCCAAAAAAATTCAAAAAAAATTGTAAAAAAAAAAAAAAAATTCAAAAAAAATAAGAAACTACTGACACCATACACTGCTCTACTGACACTGTTCACTGCCCTACTGACATGGTCCACTGCCCCATAGAAGCACTGTGAAAAAAGTATTTAACAAATAATTTATAAAAAATAAATAAATAAAATTGTAAAACATATTAGAAAATAAAATAATAATAACTAAAAATCTAATGACACTGTACCCTGCCCTACTGACACCGTCTATTTCTTGACCCCCCATGTGTTTTGCTTGCATCTACCTAGCAAGGTTACTCTGTGGTATAAGCAAGGAAACTGAGACTTCTGCAGTGTGTAAATGTGATTTTACTATACAAAGATGCTGTACATGCAAAACTATTACAATATAAGGAATACAATACAAGACTGACAGATATCTATAACAAGTAGGGATGAGCCGAACACCCCCCGGTTCGGTTCGCACCAGAACCTGCGAACGGACCGAAAATTAGCACGAACGTTAGAACCCCATTGACGTCTATGGGACTCGAACGTTCGAAATCAAAAGCGCTCATTTTAAAGGCTAATTTGCATGGTATTGTCCTAAAAAGGGTTTGGGGACCTGGGTCCTGCCCCAGGGGACATGTATCAATGCAAAAAAATCTTTTAAAAACGGCTGTTTTTTCGGGAGCAGTGATTTTAATGATGCTTAAAGTTAAAAAAATTTAAATATTCCTTTAAATATCGTACCTGGGGGGTGTCTATAGTATGCCTGTAAAGTGGCGTGTGTTTCCCGTGCTTAGAACAATCCCTGCACAAAATGTCATTTTTAAAGGAAAAAAAGTCATTTAAAACTGCTTGCGGCTTTAATGTAATGTCGGGTCCTGGCAATATGGATGAAAATCAGTGAGACAAACAGCATGGGTACCCCCCAGTCCATTACCAGGCCCTTTGGGTCTTGTATGGATATTAAGGGGAACGCCACACCTAAATTAAAAAAAGGAAAGGCATGGGGCCACCAGGACCTATATACTCTGAACAGCAGTATACAGGCGGTGCAAACAAGACAGGGACTGTAGGTTTGTTGTTAAGTAGAATCTGTTTGTAATTTTGTACTGGTACATTTTTAACGTGTTTAGCCCCAGCCAAAAAATCTATTTTAAGCTTTTTGGAAAATATAGGGAAGGGTTATCACCCCTGTGACATTTGTTTTGCCGTCTGTGCTCCTCTTCAGAAGATTTCACCTCATTTTTTGTCCTAATGACAAATGTTTTTTGAAAATGTTTTTTGAAAATTTGGGTTTTTTTGTGAAACAAGGATTGGTGATAAAGCATCGGTGGAAAGGAGAAATGTTTTTCCCATATTAACTCTTAAGAAGAGAATTTCCCTTCCTAGGGGTAGATTTCATCTCACTTCCTGTTGTCTCCTTTCGTTTGCAAGTAGGAGTCATTTGTAAGTTGGATGTTTTGAAAGTAGGGGCCTGCCCTATATACTCAGCAGAAATTTGGGCCTTGGTGTTGTTGTGGCCACAACACTGTAAGCCCTCACAGGGCCCTGCTGTGAAATATTAGATCAAGAATTGTAATTACATGCCCCTGTTGAACAGGGGCAGAAAAATTAGGCCTTTGGTGGTGGTGGAACTAGTGCCACAACACTGTAAATCCTCACTCGCTCTTGGTGGGCGCAGAAACGGGCCCTGCTGTGAAATATTAGATCAAGAATTGTAATTACATGCCCCTGTTGAACAGGGGCTGAAAAATTGGGCTTTAGGCACTGGTGCTGGTGCCACAACACTGCAACCCCTCACAGATACTCTAGTTGGAACGCAGAAACGAGCCCTGCTGCAAAGTATTGCATCAAAAATTGTAATTACATGCCCCTGTTAAACACTGTGCAGAGGTCGTACTACACTAACTTGTAGTTTTAGCTGAACACTGTGAGCAGGACACACTACACTAACTTGTAGCTTTAGCTGAACACTGTTCAGAGGTCTCACTACACTAACTTGTAGTTTTAGCTGAACACTGTGAGCAGGATGCACTACACTAACGTGTAGCTTTAGCTGAACACTGTGCAGAGTTCTCACTACACTAACTTGTAGCTTTAGCTGAACACTGTGCAGAGGTCTCACTACACTAACTTGTAGTTTTAGCTGAACACTGTGCAGAGGTCGCACTACACTAACTTGTAGTTTTAGCTGAACACTGTGAGCAGGACGCACTACACTAACTTGTAGCTTTAGCTGAACACTGTGCAGAGGTCTCACTACACTAACTTGTAGTTTTAGCTGAACACTGTGAGCAGGACGCACTACACTAACTTGTAGCTTTAGCTGAACACTGTGCACTACACTAACTTGTAGTTTTAGCTGAACACTGTGCAGAGGTCACACTAAACTAACTTGTAGACTTGTAGCTTTAACTGAACACTGTGAGGAGGACGCACTACACTAACTGTAAATAGTCTAGCTGCCTGACTGTGGTACTAATAGGATCAAAAGAACACCAGCAATTTTCTTCAGGTAGCTGTAAATACTGTAACAAGACAAGCCTGCCTTTCAGTAGGAAGATAACAGGAACAGATCTAGCTAAACTGAATACAGTGTATATATATATATATGCAACACCTGGGATGCATATATATACACAATACACTATAAGTGCAGCTAACTCACTGACTGTCCTGCCTAATCTAGCTAACTCAAATGAAATGACACTGTCTCTCTCTCTATCTAAGCGTGCCGGAACACACTACACAGGGCCGCCATGCAGGCGGCCTTATATAGTGTGGGGCGTGTTCTAAACCCCCTGAGCCATAATTGGCCAAAGCCACCCTGGCTTTGGCCAATTACAGCTCTCTCTACCGACGGCGCTGTGATTGGTCAAGCATGTGGGTCATAGTGCATGCTTGGCCAATCATCAGCCAGCAATGCACTGCGATGCCGCAGTGAATTATGGGCCGTGATGCGCCACACGAATTTGTCGCGAACGGCCCATATCATTTGCAAATTGGCGAACGATCGAACAGCCGATGTTCGAGTCAAAAATGGGTTTGACTCGAACACGAAGCTCATCCCTAATAACAAGCAAAATGCCTAGCAAATGAACAGCCTATGGTCTATAACTGTACAAATACACTTAAAGGTTACTTATCTTCTGTTACTGTATGTTTGTGATCTCCATTGGCAACGATGCTTCTTGGACACCAGGCACCTTTTCTTGTATCATGAATCGCTTCTGATCTTAAAGCATGATGATGTGTGTGTGTCCCAGTCTACTCATCTTTTTTTTTGTACAAGCTTGTTACCAAAAGTTAATGGTTACAAACTTGTTTCCATAACAACCGATTAACAGTCATTCTTTCAGTTTGAGAGCTGAAAGAATATCAAACAAGTGAGTCTCTTACTTGTTTACTGTAGCTATAGAGACAATAGCCTATTCAAACTGTAATACAACAATGATATCTACGTACCCATTGTATGCAACAGCATTTGTTTGAGAAATCTACTCAAGCCAAGACCTGACAGTATCTCTATGACAACCACTATCGTGTAATGTTATGTCTGATTACTATAAAAAAAATCATTAACAAACGCAACACACCATGGCATTGTAAAAAAAATAATATGTAAATAAATAATAAAAAACTAAAATTGTAAAAAATTATAAAAAAAAAAAAAAATAATAAAAAACACTATTGACCAAACCACTGTTATACTGATGCACCCCAAAATAATTGTGAAATACAATAAATTGTAAAAAATAATTAAAAAAAATAAAATAATAAAATAAAATTCTGACACCGTACACTACTCTACTGAAACTATCCACTGGCACCCAAAAGCATTTTTTTTTGCAAATTTCTTTTTATTAATATTTTGCACAGTACAAAAAAGAAAAATGTAAACAAGCCACGCTGTGCAGGGCGGGTGTCATAGAATAAAACATGTAAAAATAAAGAAAATAAAAACTCCCCATAACATCCCACCCCCCAGTCCAGGTTCACCACCCTGTGGACAATACACCTTCCTGGATGCAAATACCCTAAAACAAAAGGGGTAAATATATCAGCATCATAATATAGACATTAATATAACAACTTTACAGTTCTCATAGTAATAAGGACATCAATCAACCTTACATATGCTTTCGGAGCAGCAGTCAGTCCCCAAATAATCTCAATGGCAGTTCAAGAATTACAGAGTGTCACGAGGGGCAGGTACCTGATGTGAGACCGAAGTAGTGGGGAGACCTCCCTTGCACCTCGGGTCCTTAAAGCCTCTGGAGATGGAGACAGAGACTTGGTGGACACCGAGTGGTAGGGGTGCGGAGCACCGTGCAAGCCTTAGTCTGAGATCGGAGCCGAGGTCAAGTCCAGTTGGGCAACGAAGCATAAAAGGGTTAATCCGAAAAAGAAAGGTCAAGATCCAAGCCAGGGTCAGTTCCAATCTGGCAGCTGAGTACAAAAGGGGCAAAGAAGTAGAATGGTTAAGGTACAAATCTGAGGTCAAAAGCAAGCAGCAATCAAGAGTAGTTAAATAGGTTTCCAGGTCACAACAGGTTCAGACAGATCACACACTAGCACAGGAACAAGGGGGGACTGAAGATAATCCAGCAATTTGGCAATGTCTGGGCTGGGCTTATATAGGGAAGTTTGAGGTCACTTCCTGTGCGCCTCCTGGGGATTTTCCCGCTTTTTTCCATCAGGTTGATGTAATTTCCTGTCCGCCTCCTGGGTATTTTCCCGCCTTTTTCCATCAGGTTGAGGTCACTTCCTGTGCACGTCTTGGGCATTTTCCTGCCCTTTTTCATCAAGTCTTCTGCGCAAGTGCGGGTTGGTGCCCTGGACTCTCACACAGAGGCACATACTCCCATATCCATCACCACTCAGGACACATGCTCCTTTGTAGTGGAATCTATATGTAGTTACATACGTAGTTACATAGTAGGTGAGGTTGAAAAAAAGAAACAAATCCATCAAGTCCAACCTATGTGTGTGATTATATGTCAGTATTACATTGTATATCCCTGTATGTTGTGGTTGTACAGGTGCTTATCTAATAGTTTTTTTAAACTATCAATGCCCCCCGCTGAAACCACCACCTGTGGAAGGGAATTTCACATCCTTGCCGCTCTTACAGTAAAGAACCCTCTATGTAGTTTAAGGTTAAACCTCTTTTCGTCTAATTTTAATGAGTGACCACGAGTCTTGTTAAACTCCCTTCCGTGAAAAAGTTTTATCCCTATTGTGGGGTCACCAGTACGGTATTTGTATATTGAAATCACATCCCCTCTCAAGCGTCTCTTCTCCAGAGAGAATAAGTTCAGTGCTCGCAACCTTTCCTCATAACTAATATCCTCCAGACCCTTTATTAGCTTTGTTGCCCTTCTTTGTACTCGCTCCATTTCCAATACATCCTTCCTGAGGACTGGTGCCCAGAACTGGACAGCGTACTCTAGGTGCGGCCAGACCAGAGTCTTGTAGAGCGGGAGAATTATAGTTTTATGTCTGGAGTTAATGCCCTTTCTAATGCATGCCAATATTCTGTTTGCTTTCGTATCAGCAGCTTGGCATTGGATGCCATTGCTGAGTCTATCATCTACTAGGACACCCAGGTCATTTTCCATCCTAGATTCCCCCAGAGGTTCTCCCCCCAGTGTATAGATTGCATTCATGTTTTTTGCCACCCAAATGCATTATTTTACATTTTTCTACATTGAACCTCATTTGCCATGTAGTTGCCCACCCCAATAATTTGTTCAGATCTTTTTGCAAGGTTTCCACATCCTGCGGAGAAGTTATTGCCCTGCTTTGCTTAGTATCATCTGCAAATACAGAGATTGAACTGTTTACCCCGTCCTCCTGGTTGCTTATGAACAACTTAAACAGGATTGGTCCCAGCACAGGACCCTGTGGGACCCCACTATCCACTTCTGACCATTCTGAGTATTCCCCATTTATCACTACCCTCTGAACTCGCCCTTTTAGCCAGTTTTCAATCCATGTACTCACCCTATGGTCCATGCCAACGGACCTTATTTTGTACAGTAAACGTTTATGGGGAACTGTGTCAAATGCTTTTGCAAAATCCAGATACTCCAGGTCTATGGGCCTTCCCTTATCTAGATGGCAACTCACCTCCTCATAGAAGGTTAATAGATTGGTTTGGCAAGAACGATTCTTCATGAATCCATGCTGATTACTGCTAATGATACTGTTCTCATTACTAAAATCTTGTGTATAGTTCCTTATCATCCCCTCCAAGAGCTTGCATACTATTGATGCTAGGCTAACTGGTCTGTAATTCCCAGGGATGTATTTTGGACCCTTTTTAAATATTGGTTCTACATTGGCTTTTCTCCAATCAGCTGGTACCATTCCAGTCAGTAGACTGTCAAAAAAAATTAGGAACAATGGTCTGGCAATTACTTGACTGAGTTCACTAAGTACCCTCGGGTGCAAGCCATCTGGTCCCGGTGTTTTATTAATGTTAAGTTTCCCAAGTCTAATTTTAATTCTGTCCTCTGTTAACCATGGAGGTGCTTCCTGTGATGTGTCATGAGGATAAACACTGCAGTTTTGGTTACTGAAGTCTCCTGATTCAGCCATGAAAACTGAGGAGAAGAATAAATCCAATACCTTCGTCATCTCCCCATCCTTTGTAACCAGATGTCCTTCCTCATTCTTTATGGGGCCAATTTGGTCAGTCCGCCCCTTTTTACAACTTATTTAGTGCTGGGTCTTTTAAGTTGTTCATATATATGCGTTTTTATGCACACCAGCACACATATCACTTTAGATTATTTATTCATGGCACTTTGATCAATGCACGTTCCAGGAATTTTATTTGTATTTATTTGGATCTTCTCAATATGATTAGATTTGTACACTATAGTCTTGGATTTATATTTAATTCTTTAGCACGTTTTTTTTACTTTTCGCCCCTTTTTACTGTTTACATACTTAATTCATTTCTTGGGATTTTTTTTTGCCCTCCCCACTATGTGTCTTTCCTGTTCTATCTTAGCCGCCCTAATTGCACGCTTACATTTCTTGTTGCATTCTTTATAAAGTCTGAATGCTGATAATGATCCCTCAACCCTGTATTTTTTGAAGGCCCTCTCCTTTGCTTTTATATGCATTTTTATATTGGAGTTAAGCCATCCAGGACATTTGTTCGCTCTTTTATATTTATTCCCAATGGGATGCATTTGCTAATGAGTATACAAATAAATTAATAAAGATACCGCGCCTAACTGAAAGATGAAAACAGCTGCCAACACTACAGAACGACTAGGACTGTATAGAGAACGTGAAACAAAAAGTGTAGCGCTAAAGTGAAAAATAATAGAGGAAAGGTTTTGAAATAAGGAGAGGTGAGACCACAATCTCAGGTGGCCCGTAACCTCAACTAAGTCAAAACCAGATGTATACGTGCACAAACAACGTGATATTAACACAGAAATTCAAACAAATAATGGTGCTCCTTCTTTAGAGAAAAGTGTAAATGTAAAAGAAAAAAATTATATAATGTGAAAATACATCAATAAGTGATAATCTTAAAAGTCCACATTTGGCTGGTGATGTAATAAAAAACTGTCCAAAATAGTGATATGAAAGCCTTAAGCACATATAGATGATGGGGACTTGGTAATAAAGTCCATATGTTGCATGGTATGATTGAAACACCGGGACCCAAGGTAGATATCCTTACAGTACAGAGACTCAAGACCCAAGGCAGATATCCTTACAGGGACTCCAATTCCAGGGAGGGGGGACCCAGGGCAGATATCTTTGCAACACAAAGGCCCAGAGAAAAGTAAGGTAGAGTACTCTTACCGACTTTGGTGGACTCACAAGCCGTGGGCGGTGAGTCAAACGAGCCTGTACTGTCTTGTGACCCCTGACAGTATGGGGATGGATTATACACCAGAAGACGTCCTCATTAAATGGGGGAGCCTGGAGCCTATCTTGAAGGTCTGCGCGATCCCCGTTTTCATCAGCATACGTGGACCATATGGAAAACAACGACAAGGAACCTCCACATAGTGTAAATCCAAAAAAGGAGTTTTTCTTCAATTGGCATTTATTAGATCATCATCAAAACAATCCATAAAAATCATGGTTAAAAATAGAATCGATTCAAAGCACAATAAAATGAGCGTGGTGTGGGTGGCTGAATACAGCAAGGAGACCCGACGCGTTTCGTCTAATGAGACTTCTGCTGGGGTATGTGCCAACTTGCCACCACCACGCTTTTATACATATATTACAATAATCTATCATATGCAGCTGTTACCGCAACGTGCACGCTGACTTCCTGAATTGGTGGCGTACGTTCCATTCAGGGTCACGTGTTTGATAAGATTCACCAATGGGGTGCCGAGTGGAGGATCCGCCTCCCCCAAACCAAGCCTCGATATGGTTATCGTCTCAGAGTGTACGCTCATAAGGTGAGGGAACGCCCTCCTCTCCTAGTCACCCAATGCAGATCGTCACAGTAAATGACGCAGACGTGACTAGCATCACGCAATAGCGTCTAACGTGACCTCCTGCATACATCATTGCGTACATCGCGGAAACGGAAGCATATATCATGAGGCTATTGGAGCGCATCATGCGTTCCAAACAACTCATCCAGGAAGCGGAAACGCCATGGATAAAAACAAGTACGGCTGTCTTAGAAGTCCGCCAAAACAGAAATAGAAAATGTAAGAATTAAAAAATTATATAAATGCATTTAATAAAATTAAAATTAAATTGAATTGAACGTCCCATTAATCCAATCAGAAAGTCAGTTTTTCTAGTATAGCCACGATGCATACTGACTTTCTGATTGGATTAATGGGACGTTCAATTCAATTTAATTTTAATTTTATTAAATGTATTTATATAATTTTTTAATTCTTACATTTTCTATTTCTGTTTTGGCGGACTTCTAAGACAGCCGTACTTGTTTTTATCCATGGCGTTTCCGCTTCCTGGATGAGTTGTTTGGAACGCATGATGCGCTCCAATAGCCTCATGATATATGCTTCCGTTTCCGCGATGTACGCAATGATGTATGCAGGAGGTCACGTTAGACGCTATTGCGTGATGCTAGTCACGTCTGCGTCATTTACTGTGATGATCCGCATTGGGTGACTAGGAGAGGAGGGCATTCCCTCACCTTATGAGCGTACACTCTGAGACGATAACCATATCGAGGCTTGGTTTGGGGGAGGCGGATCCTCCACTCGGCACCCCATTGGTGAATCTTATCAAACACGTGACCCTGAATGGAACGTACGCCACCAATTCAGGAAGTCAGCGTGCACGTTGCGGTAACAGCTGCATATGATAGATTATTGTAATATATGTATAAAAGCGTGGTGGTGGCAAGTTGGCACATACCCCAGCAGAAGTCTCATTAGACGAAACGCGTCGGGTCTCCTTGCTGTATTCAGCCACCCACACCACGCTCATTTTATTGTGCTTTGAATCGATTCTATTTTTAACCATGATTTTTATGGATTGTTTTGATGATGATCTAATAAATGCCAATTGAAGAAAAACTCCTTTTTTGGATTTACACTATGTGGAGGTTCCTTGTCGTTGTTTTCCATATGGTCCACGTATGCTGATGAAAACGGGGATCGCGCAGACCTTCAAGATAGGCTCCAGGCTCCCCCATTTAATGAGGACGTCTTCTGGTGTATAATCCATCCCCATACTGTCAGGGGTCACAAGACAGTACAGGCTCGTTTGACTCACCGCCCACGGCTTGTGAGTCCACCAAAGTCGGTAAGAGTACTCTACCTTACTTTTCTCTGGGCCTTTGTGTTGCAAAGATATCTGCCCTGGGTCCCCCCTCCCTGGAATTGGAGTCCCTGTAAGGATATCTGCCTTGGGTCTTGAGTCTCTGTACTGTAAGGATATCTACCTTGGGTCCCGGTGTTTCAATCATACCATGCAACATATGGACTTTATTACCAAGTCCCCATCATCTATATGTGCTTAAGGCTTTCATATCACTATTTTGGACAGTTTTTTATTACATCACCAGCCAAATGTGGACTTTTAAGATTATCACTTATTGATGTATTTTCACATTATATAATTTTTTTCTTTTACATTTACACTTTTCTCTAAAGAAGGAGCACCATTATTTGTTTGAATTTCTGTGTTAATATCACGTTGTTTGTGCACGTATACATCTGGTTTTGACTTAGTTGAGGTTACGGGCCACCTGAGATTGTGGTCTCACCTCTCCTTATTTCAAAACCTTTCCTCTATTATTTTTCACTTTAGCGCTACACTTTTTGTTTCATGCATTTGCTAATGCCCTTATTTTATATGCTCTAAAAGCAAACCCATCTCTCCTCCGGGTTTCTTGTTCCTAAGATTTTATCCCAATTTGTGGCTACTAGCAAGGTTTGTAGTTTAGGGAAGTTGGCTCTTTTGAGATTCAGTCTTTGTATTCCCTTATGTTTCCTATTTGTGTGATTTATACTGAAGCCAATTGACCTGTGATCGCTGTTTCCTAAATTGCCCCGTATTTCCACATCTGTGATCAGGTCTGTAGTGTTGGTAATCAGTAGATCCAGTAACGCTTTATTTGTAGTTGGTACATCTACCATCTAAACCATTAAATTGTCCTGCAAGACATTTAGGAGCTGGTGAGCCTTAGACGAATGTGTGGTTCCCTCCACCCAGTCTATGTCTGGGTTAATGTCTGGATAATCATTAGGCTACAGAAAGATCACTGTCTAACCAAATCTTCCAGACTTTGTCAAATTTCTTTGGACACCCTCTGCTCAGGTATGTTGCGTTACATAACGGAATCACTCTATTAACAAGCCCTTTCCAGTACACCAGTGAGGGCATCATGGGTTTCTTCCAGGAGAGGATCAGTGCCTTGCACGCATAAAACAATAATAGAGCAACAGAGCAATGCCAACACTCTGCTGATGCACCCGGGTAGATTTTAGATAACCTTGCTGGGGTGTAATATACCCTCTGCAGGAATTTAAATTGAATCAAAAGATCTTTAGCAGACACTGAGTGAAGGGAAATGCTCCACTTATCGTCCCACTCCTCTCCTCCCAAATCCGCGACCTCTTCCATCCACTGCTCTCTGTACTTGACCCCTGAAGGGCGCTAAACAGGAAACAGCTCCCTATATAATTTTAGATAACGTTTATTTCATGGAGTCGTCCAGTGGAACATTCTCCAAAATTGAGGACCTGAGATCCAGCTTGGTGGAATCAAATTGGGATACGAAAGCGTGTCGCAATTGAAGGTAACGGAAGAGATAGGGATTTGGAAGCTCAAACTTCTGTTTTAGTTCTGCAAACTGCAACAGCTCGCCCACTTTAGTGACATTGCCCAAAGTGTTAATCCCTTTTGACACCCATATGATTGGTTCTGGTATAGTGAGCAGCTGGGGAAAACGGGGGTTCCTCCACAATGGTGAGGCTAGTGATATGGCAGTAAAGGCAGGTGCCAGTAATTTCTGGACACAATCCCAAGCCTTAACAGTGGCTCGCATTTTGCCCGTCAGTGGAAACCCCAGAACCCCCGTACACAAGGAGATGCAGGCTCTCATTGGAACCCAGCATCGCTGCCTAAGATCGTGGAAGGGTCCCTGTCATCCCCAAGAAGCCATCTCTGTGCAAAAACTCCCTGGCCAGCTAAGAAATATTTGAAAAGATCAGGGAGCACCAGGCCACCCTGTCCCCAGGGCTCCTGAAGTGCTGCAGGGCCTATTCTGGGAGGAGAGTTTCCCCATATGAAAGAACCAAAGATGCCATGTAATTTTTAGAAGCTTTATACGCCCAATCACAGATAGGGGGAGATTCCTCCATATCTCAATTTTCCTCTTTAGGAGATCCAATGGGGACTGCAGATTCAGACTAAATTAGTCCGCAACCCTAGCTGAAATGCGAACCCCCAGATAAGTAAACCGGGTAACCCATTGTAGTGGCAACCCAGGATCCACCGCAGCCCTGATACCAGAATCCAGTGAAAGAATATTTGTCCCAATTAACTTTAAGGCCTGAAAATTTTGCAAAGTTATCCAAAATATCAAGGACTGCATGAAGAGACATACCCAGATCCTTCAAAAACAGCAACATGTTATCTGAATACAGTGCCAAACATTCTTTAATGTTCCCAACTTCCAATGCAGAAGAGGAACGCACGCCACCACCAATGGTTCAATCATTCGGGAAAACAGGAAGGGGGATAGTGGGCAAAAAAAAAGAAAAGAGGAAATGGAAGACCCAATATTCAATGCCATCCTAGGTTTGCTATATAACAGGGACACCCACTTACAATAGTTTGGCCCAAAACCCATACATTCTAACACCATGGTCATGTAGTCCCAATCAAAGGCCTTGGCCATATCCAAGGAAATCGCTAGTCCCAGTGGTGTTGTGGGAGACCTGCAGATGAGTAAATAGGCAATGTAAATTGGTATCTGTAGACTTCCCTGGCATAAAGCCAGTTTGGTCCACATCAACCAGGGATGAGAGCACTATGGTCAATCTAGTAGCCAAAACTTTTGTGAGAATTTTAAGATCAGCATTGAGAAGAGCTATTGGTCTATATGAAGAACTAGACATGTGTAGAACGAAAAAAAATGTTTAGTTTTGATTCGTTATTTACATAAATTTTTTTAGTTAAATTTGTTTAATTTGTTTAATTCGTTTTCGGAATTCGTTTAGTTTATTCGTTTTCAAAACGATTCTAATTGTTTTTTTAATTCGAATAAGTTTCAATAGTTTTAAAATCAATTTTGGAATGGTTTTGGAATTTGAATAGTTTTCCAATTTCCAAAGGGAATAAAATAGAATAGAAAATAAAGGAATAGAACAGAAAAAAATAGAATAAAATAGAAAAGAATATAATAGAAAATCAAAGAATATAATATTATAGAGTATTGTTCAATTAAGCTTTGACAAAAAAACCTGGAACCTTCAATTTTGGTCTCATCTGACCAGAGCACCTTCTTCCACATGTTTGCTGTGTCCCCCACATGGCTTCTCGCAGACTGCAAAGGCACTTCTTATGCCTTTCTTTCAACAATGGCTTTCTTCTTGGAATTCTTCCATAAAGGCCAGATTTGTGGAGTGCACGACTAATGCCGCTTACACACGAGCTGACTTTTCGACCAGACTGGTCCGACGGACCGAAATCCAGCAGACAATCCGACCGTGTGTGGGCTTCATTGGATCTACAGTGGACTTTTTCTGTTGAAAGTCTGACGGACTTTAGATTTGGAACATGCTTCAAATCTTTCCGACGGAACTCCGCGGGACACAGTTCCTATCGAGAAATCCGCTCGTCTGTATGCTAGTCCGACGGACAAAAAAACAACGCATGCTCAGAAGCAAGTATGAAATGGAAGCGCTCAGTCTGGTAAAACTAGTGTTCCTATTGTAGCTAGCACATTCCTCATGCTGCTAATTCTGTGATCGTTGAATACAGCGCATTATTTGTCTTCTTTATAATGCTAGAAGAACGAAGTTGTTTTGCTGCTCATATTCACACAGAGTTCTCACAAACTGATTTCTGGATTATTTCTCTTTGATCTCATGAATGATATTGTATTTCTTAAAAGCCCGATCTCCATACTAATGGTTACACATTTGTTTTTTGGAGTCATCTTTTATTATTTTTTATTTCATCAAGATCTTTTTTTAGGATTGTTACAAAACTATTTTATAGTGATCTCCATATATATATATATATATATATATATATATATATATATATATATATATGGTGTAAATTCTCCACAAGAACCTTTTTTTTTTTTTTTTAATTTTATTTATTTATTTATTTATTTTTTGGTGTAAAGTTACCACAAGAACATTAGATATTTTAATTTTTTTGGAACCTCAAGAAGGTTGTTGTCCCTTGTTAATTTGACATTGTCTTTTAAAAATGTATTTTAACCACTTAAGGACCGCCTCACGCCGATTTACGTCGGCATGGTGGCACGGGCAGGCAGAATCATGTACATATACGTGATCTGCCTCCCGCGGGTGGGGGGTCCGATCGGACCCCCCCCCCCGGTGCCAGAGGCAGTCCGCTTCTGACCAGCGGCGATCAGAGATGAGGGGGAGACCATCCATTCGTGGCCCCCCCTCGCGATCGCCACCGGCCAATCAAATCATTCCTTTGCTGCTGTATGCTAAACAGCAGCAAAGGAAATGATGTCATCTCTCCTCTGTTCGGTATTTTCCGTTCCGGCCCTGAGGAGAGAAGACTGCACTGTGAGTGAAAACACTACACACACACAGTAGAACATGCCAGGCACATAAAACACCCCCCTTTACCCCCGATCCCCCCCGATCACCCCCTAATCCCCCCTCCCCCCCTGTCACACTGACACCAAGCAGTTTTTTTATTAATTTTTTTTCTGATTACTGCATGGTGTCAGTTTGTGACAGTTACTGTGTTAGGGCAGTTAGTATTAGCCCCCTTTAGGTCTAGGATACCCCCCTAACCCCCCTAATAAAGTTTTAACCCCTTGATCACCCCCTGTCGCCAGTGTCACTAAGCGATCGTTTTTCTGATCGCTGTATTAGTGTCACTGGTGACGCTAGTTAGGGAGGTAAATATTTAGGTTCGCCGTCAGCGTTTTATAGTGACAGGGACCCCCATATACTACCTAATAAATGTTTTAACCCCTTGATTGCCCCCTAGTTAACCCTTTCACCACTGATCACCGTATAACTGTTACGGGTGACGCTGGTTAGTTCGTTTATTTTTTATAGTGTCAGGGCACCCGCCGTTTATTACCAAATAAAGGTTTAGCCTCCTGATCGCCCGGCGGTGATATGCGTCGCCCCAGGCAGCGTCAGATTAGCACCAGTACCGCTAACACCCACCCACGCAGCATACGCCTCCCTTAGTGGTATAGTATCTGTACGGATCAATAACTGATCCGATCAGATCTATAATAGCGTCCCCTGCATTTTGCCCCTCCGCCCGGCCCAGCCCAGCCCACCCAAGTGCAGTATCGATCGATCACTGTCACTTACAAAACACTAAACGCATAACTGCAGCGTTCGCAGAGTCAGGCCTGATCCCTGCGATCGCTAACAGTTTTTTTGGTAGCATTTTGGTGAACTGGCAAGCACCAGCCCCAGGCAGTGTCAGGTTAGCGCCAGTACCGCTAACACCCACGCACGCACCGTACACCTCCCTTAGTGGTATAGTATCTGATCGGATCAATATCTGATCGATCAGATCTATACTAGCGTCCCCAGCAGTTTAGGGTTCCCAAAAACGCAGTGTTAGTGGGATCAGCCCAGATACCTGCTAGCACCTGCGTTTTGCCGCCCGGCCCAGCCCACCCGATCACTGTCACTTACAAAACACTAAACGCATAACTGCAGCGTTCGCAGAGTCAGGCCTGATCCCTGCGATCGCTAACAGTTTTTTTGGTAGTGTTTTGGTGAACTGGCAAGCACCAGCGGCCTAGTTCACCCCGGTCGTAGTCAAACCAGCACTGCAGTAACACTTGGTGACGTGGCGAGTCCCATAAGTGCAGTTCAAGCTGGTGAGGTGGCAAGCACAAGTAGTGTCCCGCTGCCGCCAAGAAGAAGACAAACAGGCCCGTCGTGCCCATAGTGCCCTTCCTGCTGCATTCGCCAATCCTAATTGGGAACCCACTACTTCTGCAGCGCCCATACTTCCCCCATTCACATCTCCAACCAAATGCAGTCAGCTGCATGAGAGGCATTTTTATGTCCTCCCGAGTACCCCTACCCAGCGAACCCCCCCAAAAAGATGTCGTGTCTGCAGCAAGCGCGGATATAGGCGTGACACCTGCTATTATTGTCCCTCCTGTCCTGACAATCCTGGTCTTTGCATTGGTGAATGTTTTGAACGCTACCATTCACTAGTTGAGTATTAGCGTAGGGTACAGCATTGCACAAACTAGGCACACTTTCACAGGGTCTCCCAAGATGCCATCGCATTTTGAGAGACCCGAACCAGTTATAAAAGTTAGTTACAAAAAAAATTGTAAAAATAAAAAAAAATATATATATAAAATAAAATAAAAATAGTTGTTGTTTTATTGTTCTCTCTCTCTCTCTATCCTCTCTCTATTGTTCTGCTCTTTTTTACTGTATTCTATTCTGCAATGTTTTATTGTTATTATGTTTTATCATGTTTGCTTTTCAGGTATGCAATTTTTTATACTTTACCGTTTACTATGTTTTATTGTTAACCATTTTTTTGTCTTCAGGTACGCCATTCACGAGTGGTTATACCAGAATGATGCCTGCAGGTTTAGGTATCATCTTGGTATCATTCTTTTCAGCCAGCGGTCGGCTTTCATGTAAAAGCAATCCTAGTGGCTAATTAGCCTCTAGACTGCTTTTACAAGCAGTGGGAGAGAATGCCCCCCCCCACCGTCTTCCGTGTTTTTCTCTGGCTCTCCTGTCTCAACAGGGAACCTGAGAATGCAGCTGGTGATTCAGCCAGCTGACCATAGAGCTGATCAGAGACCAGAGTGGCTCCAAACATCTCTATGGCCTAAGAAACCGGAAGCTACGAGCATTTCATGACTTAGATTTCGCCGGATGTAAACAGCGCCATTGGGAAATTGGGAAAGCATTTTATCACACCGATCTTGGTGTGGTCAGATGCTTTGAGGGCAGAGAAGAGATCTAGGGTCTAACAGACCCCAATTTTTTCAAAAAAGAGTACCTGTCACTACCTATTGCTATCATAAGGGATATTTACATTCCCTGAGATAACAATAAAAATGATTAAAAAAAAAAATGAAAGGAACAGTTTAAAAATAAGATAAAAAAGCAAAAAAAAAAAATAAAAAAAAAAAAAAAGCACCCCTGTCCCCCCTTGCTCTCGCGCAAAGGCGAACGCAAGCGTCGGTCTGGCGTAAAATGTAAACAGCAATTGCACCATGCATGTGAGGTGTCACTGCGAACGTCAGATTGAGGGCAGTAATTTTAGCAGTAGACCTCCTCTGTAAATATAAAGTGGTAACCTGTAAAGGCTTTTTACGGCTTTTAAAAATGTATTTAGTTTGTCGCCACTGCACGTTTGTGCGCAATTTTAAAGCATGTCATGTTTGGTATCCATGTACTCGGCCTAAGATCATCTTTTTTATTTCATCAAACATTTGGGCAATATAGTGTGTTTTAGTGCATTAAAATTTTAAAAAGTGTGTTTTTTCCCCAAAAAATGTGTTTGAAAAATCGCTGCGCAAATACTGTGTGAAAAAAAAAAATGAAACACCCACCATTTTAATCTGTAGGGCATTTGTTTTAAAAAAAATATATAATGTTTGAGGGTTCAAAGTAATTTTCTTGCAAAAAAAAAAAATGTTTTCATGTAAACAAAAAGTGTCAGAAAGGGCTTTGTCTTCAAGTGGTTAGAAGAGTGGGTGATGTGTGACATAAGCTTCTAAATGTTGTGCATAAAATGCCAGGACAGTTCAAAACCCCCCCAAATGACCCGATTTTGGAAAGTAGACACCCCAAGCTATTTGCTGAGAGTCATGTCGAGTTCATGGAATATTTTATATTGTGACACAAGTTACATAGTTGCGGGAAAGAGACAAATTTTTTTTTTTTTTTGCACAAAGTTGTCACTAAATGATATATTGCTCAAACATGCCATGGGAATATGTGAAATTACACCCCAAAATTCATTCTGTTGCTTCTCCTGAGTACGGGGATCCAACATGTGTGAGACTTTTTGGGAGCCTAGCCGCGTATGCGACCCCGAAAACCAAGCACCGCCTTCAGGCTTTCTAAGGGCGTAAATTTTTGATTTCACTCTTCACTGCCTATCACAGTTTTGGAGGCCATGGAATGCCCAGGTGGCACAAACCCCCCCCCCCCCCAAATGACCCCATTTTGGAAAGTAGACATGCCAAGCTATTTGCTGAGAGGTATAGTGAGTATTTTGCAGACCTCACTTTTTGTCACAAAGTTTTGAAAATTGAAAAAAGAAAAAAAAAATGTTTTTTCTTGTCTTTCTTCATTTTCAAAAACAAATGAGAGCTGCAAAATACTCACCATGCCTCTCAGCAAATAGCTTGGGGTGTCTACTTTCCAAAATGGGGTCATTTGGGGGGCTTTTTTGTGCCACCTGGGCATTCCATTGCCTCTGAAACTGTGATAGGCAGTGAAGAGTGAAATCAAAAATTTACAACCTTAGAAATCCTGAAGGCGGTGATTGGTTTTCGGGGCCCCGTACGCGGCTAGGCTCCCAAAAAGTCCCACACATGTGGTATCCCCATACTCAGGAGAAGCAGCTAAATGTATTTTGGGGTGCAATTCCACATATGCCCATGGCCTGTGTGAGCAATATATCATTTAGTGACAACTTTGTGCAAAAAAAAAAAAAAATTTGTCACTTTCCCGCAACTTGTGTCAAAATATAAAATATTCCATGGGCTCAACATGCCTCTCAACAAATAGCTTGGGGTGTCTACTTTCCAAAATGGGGTCATTTGGGGGGGTTTTGTGCCATCTGGGCATTTTATGGCCTTCAAAACCGTGATAGGTAGTGAGGAGTGAAATCAAAAATTTACGCCCTTAGAAATCCTGAAGGCGGTGTTTGGTTTTCGGGGCCCCGTACGCGGCTAGGCTCCCAAAAAGTCCCACACATGTGGTATCCCCGTACTCTGGAGAAGCAGCTGAATGTATTTTGGGGTGCAATTCCACATAGGCCCATGGCCTGTGTGAGCAATATATCATTTAGTGACAACTTTTTGTAAATATTTTTTTTTTGTCATTATTCAATCACTTGGGACAAAAAAAATAAATATTCAATGGGTTCAACATGCCTCTCAGCAATTTCCTTGGGGTGTCTACTTTCCAAAATGGGGTCATTTGGGGGGGGTTTGTACTGCCCTGCCATTTTAGCACCTCAAGAAACGACATAGGCAGTCATAAACTAAAAGCTGTGTAAATTCCACAAAATGTACCCTAGTTTGTAGACATTATAACTTTTGCGCAAACCAATAAATATACGCTTATTGACTTTTTTTTTACCAAAGACATGTGGCCGAATACATTTTGGCCTAAATGTATGACTAAAATTGAGTTTATTGGATTTTTTTATAACAAACAGTAGAAAATATCATTTTTTTTTCGAAATTTTCGGTATTTTTCTGTTTATAGCGCAAAAAATAAAAACGGCAGAGGTGATCAAATACCATCAAAAGAAAGCTCTATTTGTGGGAAGAAAAGGACGCAAATTTCGTTTGGGTACAGCATTGCATGACCGCACAATTATCAGTTAAAGCGACGCAGTGCCAAATTGGAAAAAGTCCTCTGGTCCTTAGGCAGCATAATGGTCCGGGGCTGAAGTGGTTAATAATAACACATAGGCAAGTATTTCCTGAAAATAAAATATCCATTTATTCTGGTTAACAAAATAAAGATGAAGTCAATGCTGGAGAAACTTTTGGGATTTGTGAAGCCTTTTGGCCCCAGGGCACACATCAAGTCTGTGGAAAATAAAATTGGAAACTTGAGGAGTCCATGTAATAGGGAGCCCAATCTGGTCCAGGAATCCCAGAGATCAAGAGCAGCAGCAGATGACATATATGTCCCCAGGCTGTGGTACTACACCAGCCTGCGTCTTCTGTCAGACCAGACTGAAGCCAGGTCATCACTTTCTTCTCTTCGTTGTAGCCTTCCCTCCACACTGCCCTGCACCCTTCCCTGCAGCCTTCCCTCCACACTGCCCTGCAGCCTTCCTTGAAGGCTGTGGCTCTGGTGGTTGACTTGTGGCAGGAGGAGGAGGAGGGGCTTGCTCCTTTATTTGGGTGTTGACAGTTAACTCGCCCTTCAGCCCCTTGTGAAGGACATCAGAAAAAAGTTTTTCACACAGGAGGCGTTGGCCCTTCTCCAATTCGAGCAACCTACTGACTATATAGGAGCCATAGGCCTCTTCAGCTTCGGTGGGGCTCTTGAGGAAATTTGTAGCTTCTCTCATGAGGTGCAGTGAGGCCTCCTCTGTCACCGTCCCCTTTCTGGGCCTTTTTGTATGAAGGCGGAGGGGACGCACCTGCGATTGTGTGAGGCTTCTACTGGGCCCAGCCACCTCCTGGCTGACACTAACCCCTGCCTCCTCCTGGCTGTCACTGGGCCCGGCCTCCTCCTGCCTGCCACTTTCCAGGCCCTCGTCCTGGCTGAGCTCATCCGGTGTATAAAAAAGGGACATAGTTTTAGTTTTTGGTTCATCAATCACACACAATTTTCAGCTCATGACTTGCAAATTCAATGTTAATACATATAAAAGAGTATCATTCTGACACCAGCATTTTTTCAAGCCGGTGACAAACATTTTTGGCCACTACTGTCAATTGATATGTAGACATACTTTTTTGGATAAAATCCTTATTAGGTAATCAATTAGAACATCTAGTTAACATAATTAATATTAGGACACTAAATATGTCTAAAAAAAATATACCTGGCTCCAGATAGTCGCATCCGGTTCTTCCAGGATGGAAGTCCCTGGTTGGTCCTCATCAGCCTCTGCTGGGGTGTAGGTAAGGGTGGAGGGAAGGGTCGAAAGTGATTCCCTGGCTTCAGTCTGGTCATCAAGAAAACATAGTTTATCGAAGTACCACAGCCTGGATACATACACATCATCTGCTAATGCTCCTGATCTCAGGGAAGTCTGGATCTTGTTATGCTCCCTCCTATACATATTTCGCAAGATCCCAATTTTCTTTTCCAAAATCTCCACGGTTGCTTCTGGGATGAAAGTCTGCACAAATGCCAGATGTCTCTCCAGCGTTGACTTCCTTACTGGTTTAATGTAATATTGAGGGTGTTTGACCTCCCACAGATTCCTCATCTCCCTGTACTTCTCAATAAATGGTATCAGAAATTCAGGGTCCTTAAACTTATTATTCATTTTTGCTGTAAGACAATACACAAGACAAAAACACTAATGTCAGCCTAAACTCACATAATCGTATCCCAAACATAATAAGAATCACTCTTTAAGCAGTATAGGCCGCTACAAAGTAAAGAAAATTTACCTTAGTTTCGGACGCCCGTAACTTCACTTTCTCCGCGCACAGAACGTACGTACGGCACATGCGGGTTAGCTTTATATACACTGCGCATGCATGAAATTCTGCCTGCGTCGCCTGCCCCTGACATTCTTTTTCATGAATTTTCTCCGCCCCTTCTCTCTACGGTGCGCAGTAGGAGCAACAATGGCGGAGACACAGCAGGTGTGTACTAATTACTCCAGTAACGAGGAAAGCCCGGAGCCCGAAAAGTCCCGATCCGGGAAGAGGAGATTTAAGGCCTCCAATATAGCCTTTGAAGAGATGGTGGAGATGGTAGCAATTTTGCAGAGAAAAGATTACGATGGGAAGCATGGACCGTACGCCCAGCCTAATCTACGAAAGGCAAAAATAATGTCCAAAGTGGTGATGACCCTGCATCATAATTTTGGGGTACAACGCTCTAAAGACCAGCTGAGGAAACTATGGCCCGACCTTAAATTGAGGGAGCCGGATCAGTACAGACGAATCAAGAAAGTTCTTAAAAAAAGTAAATAATTGTCGTGTATTCCTATTCTGATTATTAACTTGTATGCTGCTCCATGTGCTTTTCTTTACTGTACAGTTTTAATCGTTCGTTGGAAACATCGTATGTAGTAAACATTGTTAGCAAGTATATACGATGTATTTAGTTGATACAGGGTTTAAACAACATTTTGGTCTTGGTAATTTGTCTTATTAAAAGAAGTTTAGGACATTGTTGTCTAGATGTCTTTGAAACTAGAATGAATAGCAAACTTCATTCAGTGGAATGTAAGGAGAGGACACTCAGCAGCTGTTTACACATCTGGACTCAAGAGCACTAGTGTGGGACACCAGAATACATTTTTTAGGGTAACCCACACAAGTGCTCCAGTGGATGCTTGTTGGGGTGTCTCTATCTGGGAAATGTGGCCAAAAAGGTAAGTATTCCAGCTTGTTTCAAAGGGAGTTTTAATCATGTCTTCAACTTGGATCTCTGCCCAAACAGACAATTGTACACCACTTCAATACAATGTTTCATATTCCTATTCCTGGACTCGAATATCTGTGTGCTAGTTATACTTCTTGTTTCATTCTCATAGGGGAGAAAAGACTCAGACAACCTGATCCCATGGACCCCTGACCTCGCCTGCCGGATTGGGAAATAAGCCCAAGCCCCACCGATGATGTGGAGGAAGGAGCAGCAGAGGAAGTGGGCAACATGGGCACCCCACCAGGTGAGTGTTTGACACCCCAGCTTCTGGTAATCTATGTATGCATGCCTGCATATTTCAAAATACATCTTTTTTCATCAATTTTAGATGATGTTCTGGTTGTGGAAGGGGAAGAGGTGGAACCAGTTCCAAGCACCAGCGCTCCCCTCCGAGGATGTTGACAAAAGAGAGGTGGAGGAAGTGGGCGACATGTGCACCCCACCAGGTGAGTGTCTGACACCCCAGCTTCTGGTAATCTATGTATGCCTGCACAATGTGTGGCGTCTTCTTTCAATGCTCAATACCAGTTTTGTAAGTCATTTGGTGTTTACAGTGACAATGGGGCTTATTTACTAAAGGAAAATACACTTGGCAATACAAGTGCACTAGGAGAACCTAGGAGACAGCCAAAAAGAAAGGCAAGCAATAAATACATTTCTAGATTTTATCTGATCATTATTTTTTATTAAGAAAAATTAAAGATTGTCTGGCATTGCAATGGCCCCCCTACCCATAAAAAAATCAACATATTTATCCCGAACTTGACGGGTGCTTTGGGGGGCCAAGCCAGTATGGCCAGTATTCAGGCCCGTCAGAAGATTCTCTGTAGGTCCGGCCCCAGGCCCAAGTGATGCAAGATAATTGCTTGAATTTTTGAGTAAAAAAATGTGCAGGATGCAACATGCTAGGACAATGTGATTAAGTTTGTAGTCCGCCATGTGGATTGCTGTCTGAAACAGGCGGAACTGGCTGGCCAGTATCCAGAAGGCATTCTCCACAACTCTTCTCGCTCTGGTCAGGCAGTAGTATAAACCCTCCTCTCAGGGGTGAGGGTCCTTTGGGGGAATGGCCTCATCAGGTGCTCGCCCAGAATAAAGGCTTCATCTGCAATGAAGACAAAGGGGAGTCCTTCCACGTTATCCGCATCAAGTGGAAATACCAAACCACCACTCTGGAGACGCTGGTAAAACTCCATCTGGGCGAAGACTCCTCCATCCGACATCCGGCCATTCTTCCCCACGTCCACATACAGAAATTCATATTGTGCCGACACCACCGCCATTAAAGTGGAGGTCCACCCTGAAAAAAAAAATTGCACAAAAAAATACCTAAAAAATGGAGGAAAAAAACATTTTTTTTTACTTACGTGAAATGACTGTTGCTAGGCAGTCTTCCTAATCTGCCTCTTCCTATACTGCAGTCTTCTGCTCCCCGCGTTGTCTTCTGGGGAATGGGGCATGGTGTGTTATGGGAACTGTGTGTGTCCCACAACACATCGCGTCCCATTCACAAAGCGCCGCGCCGCTCGCACGTGCGTAGTAGGAAACTGGCAGTGAAGCCGCAAGGCTCCACTGCCTGTTTCCCTTACTTAGGATGGCGGTGCCGGAACCCGAGAGTTGAGGGATGGGTCGGCCTCGGGCGGCCGACATCATGGGCACCCAGGACAGGTAAGTCTACTTATTTAAAGTCAGCAGCTACAGTGTTTGTAGCTGCTAACTTTAAAAAAAAATAGCTGGCTGGAATCCTGCTTTAACACAATACTATGAAACCCCATATAATTAAATAGTATGACCCCGAATGGGGTGGTGGCACGATATGGACGTGTTTCCCATCTATAGCCCCTCCACAATTGGGAAAGTCTCAACGGGTGGCAAAATGGATGTCACAGTCTACCATTCCTGTGGCGTTGAAGGAAACTGGGGAGTCAAAGAAGAAAAAAAATATAAGTACTTTTGCACATAACATTGCAAGCACATTACACAAAAAACATTCTTGCACAACATCAGTATAACATTAATTTTAAGTATTATTTAAAGACTAAAAATATAAGGCCCACTTATTTGATTCCTCACCCCCTCTGATGGCCCATTGATTAAATGTATTAAGGGGGTGGGGAGGGATTATAAATCAATTTAAGGACACACAGACCATTTGGATACATTTTAGAGGGAGGGGGGATTATAAATCAATTTAAGGACACACAGACCATTTGGATACATTTTAGAGGGGAAGGGCGATTATAAATCAATTTAAGGACACACAGACCATTTGGATACATTTTAGAGGGGGGGGGATTATAAATCAATTTAAGGACACACAGACCATTTGGATACATTTTAGAGGGGGGAGGGGTTATAAATCAGTTTAAGAACACACAGACCATTTGGATACATTTTAGAGGGGGGATTATAAATCAATTTAAGGACACACAGACCATTTGGATTTTTAGGGTAAAGCACTACAATGGAGCTGACAAAATACATTGTTAAGTGACTAAACTAAGTGGATATGGGCCCAGCATAGCATGCTGGGGAGGTTAGTGAAGGCAAATATGCATGCAGGACAAAAAAGGAGCATTAAAAGATTACAGCATGCATGAGGACAAAGGGGACATTCACAGCATATTGCAATCATGGTAATTAGGGATTGAGTAAAGAAATACAATACATTAGCAAACATTAAATGCAATAAAATGTGATGTTAAAGGATAAATCTTACCTTAATATAGTCCTTCTGCAGGACCTGTATGATGGCAGAACAGGTCTCTGGGATAATGATCCCCAGAGCCTGGGGGGAGATGCCTGTCGAGAACTTAAGGTCCGCAACGTGGCGACTAGCCTCTACCCCAGATTGATGGCTTGCCTCATGCAGGTATCCTGCCTGCTGATATAAGGGGTCAGCAAATCCAACAAATGGTGAAAAACGGGGTCCGTCATCCTGAGAATGTTCCTAAAATCCTCAGGGTTATTCTTACGGATCTCACGAAGCAAAGGCATGTGAGAGAATTGGTCACGCTGGGGCAACCAATTCTTTATCCATGAACTCCTCCTCGTCCTGTTCATGGACTGGGCTTGGGCTGAAGAATGAACTACAGCACCAAGCACATACAAAGCACAAACTCTACAACGAGTACGTACACGCAACATGGCTTCAAAACGGTCGGCTGGTCAGAACGAACTTAACAGAACGCACTGAAGAACAGCAAAGCCTGTGAAGAGCGAGCTGAAAATCAGCAACGAGCAGACAATAACACACTGAATAAATCAATGCAAACTGTCCACACGCACTGAAAAGCAGATACAAATCTCACAAGCACAAACTGAACAACAGTTAAACGATCTGAAAAACACGAGTCTGAAAAGCGCGAATCGTGTCTCACCAAACTTCTACAAACACGAGATAAGCACAAAATTAGCAAAGGGGGCGCAAAGGGTGGCGCACAAGCTATTAACACTTCCTTTTTATAGTCTTGTCGGACCTGGTGTACATCACCGCGTACTAGGCGGCTGGACTTTGGTGTGATCGTGTGTAGGCAAGTTCAAAAGTCTGTCAGAAGTCCGTCGAAAGTCCGTCGGAAAGACCATCGGACTTTTGTTGCTGAAAAGTCCGCCCGTCTGTACGCTGCATAATACTTGTCCTGTGGACAGATTCTTCCACCTGAGCTGTAGATCTCTGCAGCTACTCTCGAGTTACCATGCTTCTCTGATTAATGCTCTCCTTGCCTGGTCTGTCAGTTTAGGTGGACAGCCATGTCTTGCTAGGTTTGCAGTTGTGCCATACTCTTTCCATTTTCGGATGATGGATTGAACAGTGCTCCGTGACATCATGTTTAAAGCTTGGGATATTTTTTTATAACCTAACCCCGCTTTAAACTTCTCCACAACTTTATCTCTGAATTGTCTGGTGTGTTCCTCGGCCTTCATGATGCTGCTTGTTCACTAAGGTTCTCTGAGAATAGGTGACTTCTGAAGGCAATTGGTTCCACTAGATTTTAGTTAGGGGTATCAGAGTAAAGGGTGCTGAATACAAATTCACGCCACACTTTTTAGATATTTATTTTTTAAAAAATTGAAAACCATTTATCATTTTCCTTCCACTTCACAATTATGTGCCACTTTGTGTTGGTCTATCACATAAAATCCCAATAAAATACATTTAAGTTTTTGGTTGTAACATGACAAAATGTGGAAATTTTCAAGGGGTATGAATACGTTTTCAAAGAACTGTATATGCAGAGATGGTGCTGTTTTTAGTCAAATATTATCATAAAACATAAACAAACATTCTATTGTTCCCTTTTGGCATACTATGGACCAAGGAGGTTGTACATCAATATTTATGTCACCATTTCCAGATATTTTAAAATAATGTCTGATCTGTATGAAATTGTTACAAGAGGAACAAAATAAAGTTCTTTCTATGAGGGAATTTTTGCTCTGTGTTTTTTTTTTCTCAGCGCTGAGACAATGGCTTGGTCAGTGAATAATTAGCCTTGTTTATTGTTTCTGTACATCAGCCTACCTGTATATACATAGGGCCTTGGAAAGTCAGTTGATGTGTACTGTTTTTAGGGTTTTATCAATGGTGCAAGGGTCCTCAAATACATTCTGTTTAGAAACCATAAAATATATGTATCCTTGGCTTTTATGTTCTCAGCCCTGCAAATAGCTTGTTTAAAAACCTTCAACAGGGTGATAAAAAACACAGGATGAAAAGGTTTATGGGTGATTCTGCACAGGGGAAAAGTACAAGCAGATAAACTTTTAAATGAACTGCTGCCCCTACAAATATACTATCACCTAAGTGAAGTACACTTTAATAAGTTTGAAAAAGAGTGTAGGTGTGGTGCTGTCCCAATTAGAAAACACCTTGGGTGTTTGACTTTTAAACCTGACAAGGTGGTACTTTTGTTTTGCACCCTCTGCAGAGTGCAGCACTAAATGAATAAAACAAATAAAACTTGATAAGATGGTGCTTTTGTGTTGCACCCTCTGCAGAGTACAGCACTAAATAAATACAACTTTAAAGGAAGAAATTCCCTATAACAAATATATTTACTGGATTAGTATGCTAATGTTTGGTGTGTTACACCCTCTATAAGGTGCAACACCAAATTAAAATGACTTTTAAACCTGACAAGGTGGTACTTTTGTGTTGCACCCTCTGCAGAGTGCAGCACTAAATAAATTAAACAAATAAAACTTGATAAGGTGGTGCTTTTGTGTTGCAAACTCTTCAGAGTGCAGCACTAAATAAATAAAACTTTAAAGGAAGAAATACCTTATAACAAATATATTTACTGGATTAGTATGCTAATGTTTGGTATGTTACATCCTCTGCAAGGTGCAACACCAAATTCAAAGAGCAAAGTCTTAATGTGTTATACCCTCGGCCGGTGTAGGATATAGATCCGTGCTGTAATATATGGCCACAGAGAAAGGTAAAAAACCTTCTACTGGGTGTGAGCTATGTACACAGTGCAGGATTGAGGGGTGAGCTGTGTATGGAGTGCAGGGTTTAGGGGTGAGCTGTGTATGGAGTGCAGGGTTTAGGGGAGAGCTGTGTTCGGACTGCAAGATTGAAAGGTGAGCTATGTACGGAGTGCAGGGTTTAGGGGTGAGCTGTGAACAGAGTGCAGGGTTCAGGGGTGAGCTGTGTACGGAGTGCAGAGTTTAGGGGTGAGCTGTGTATGGAGTGCAGAGTTTAGCGGTGAGCTGTGTACAGAGTGCAGAGTTTAGGGGTGAGCTGTGTACAGAGTGCAGAGTTTAGGGGTGAGCTGTCTACGGAGTGCAGGATTGAGGGATGAACTGTGTACGTAGTGCAGGATTGAGGGGTGAGCTGTATACGGAGTGCAGGATTGAGGGGTGAGCTGTGTACAGAGTGAAAGCCACGTCAAAGCTATGCTAGAGATCCTAGAGCAGCTGGGCACCATCAGAGAGGACATCAAAGATAACCATACTGTTGCCTTGGTCCTCTGCAGCCTTCGAGAGACATATACTACTCTTATTAACACTTTAGAAACCAGACCAGAGCAGGAGCTGACAGTAAGGAAAGAAAATACGCAGCATGATGACAAAGCCCTTAAGATGTACAAAGGCACAAAGCACAACAAAGAAAGCAGAGCCTGTGTTCGCTGTAAAAGGACCAGTCACTTAAAAAAGGACTGTTCTATATGGAAAGCCAAGCAGTGAAAGCTAGAGCTATCCACAAAAGAAAGAGTCAAAGCAATCACAAGGGAAACTGCAGACACATCATGGAGTGGCACCTTTAAAGCAACACAAAGCGGCAAGCCACGCAGCTGGTGCATAGACTCAGAGGCGATGAGACCTTCTTCACAAACATTGATTACAGTGAAAAAGACAAAGTTTTAGTAGCAAACGGGAAAAGCATCACTTCAGGAATTAAAGGCCAGTGCTTTCTGAACTGCATTACACCACAAGGCAAGCAGAGTATCCTTGTAAAGAAAATGCTGTATGTTCCAGAACTAGAAAGCAGCCTTCTATCAGTGAAGTCTTGCAAACAAAGGTCTCACAGTTAAGTTCCAGGGTGACGAATGCACAATTCACAATAATAAGCAATGCCTCGCAAAAGGAAAACTGGATGATCACCTATACAAGCTCATCACCACAGACCAGCAAGCCAATTTAGTCTCTAATGACATACACAGCAAATGTATTCACTTATGGCACAGGCAGCTGGAGCACAGAAGTCCAGAAGCTATACAGGACAAAGTGCTCATGAAATGCAAATGCTGTATTGAAGCAAAAGCCACACGTGTTCCCCTTCCACAGGCATCTCAGAGAAAAACTACCCACCTCCTGCAGCTCATAAACAGTGACATATGCGGTCCAATGAAAACTCCGATGTCAGGTGGGAACAGATATCTACTGCCTTTCATTTATCTGATGAAACTCAAGAATGAAAAATCAGAGAAGCCATGTCTAGCAACAAATTCCAATGCAAATCAGGAATAATATGCAATGACAATGGAGGAGAATACATAAGCAAAGAAGTAGCCTCATACCTGAAGAGACAAGGAATAGTACACCAGACAACCACACCATACACTCCTCAACAAAACAGTGTAGCACAAAGGAAAAATCACACTCTTATAGAAATGGCCAGGTGCATGCTGTCAGATGCCAACCTACCTCACAAGTACTGGGGAGAAGCAGTCATGACTGCAAGCTTCCTACAGAACAGACTACCCTAAAGAGCCAATAAGTACTCCATTTGAAATGTGGCAAGGATCAAAGCCTAGCATAGAGCGTATCCAAGTGTTTGGATGTAAAGCATATGCCTATATTTCAAGTGAAAAGCGATCCAGGCTGGAGAACAGAGCCATAGAGGGCATTGTAGTAGGCTACAGTGAGCAAACTAAGGGTTACAGAATCCTACACCCAAAGGCTGACAAAGTGACAATAAGCAATAGTGTTTATTTTGATGAGAGCCCATCATCAGAAACACCAATCCCTGAAAGCTGTGAAGTGAATATACAGCTATATGCCCATCAGTGCTGCCTATCAGTGCCCATTAGTGCCGCATTACTGTGCAGCCTCATCAGTGCCTCTCCATCAGTGCCACCAGTGTCACCTAATCAGTGCAAGTCAAATGTTTATCCCAGACCTCAGATCAGCAAATGTGCAGTGTCATTATAAGCCAAACCTGAGGATAGCTCAGGGCTCCCATTTTGGAAACAGGGATCCAGCCAGGGGTCAGGTGTGTTCAGCCAGGATAAAGCAGGAACAAAAGGGGTGCCAGACTGAGTGCAGTATTTAAAGTCATTTATGGTTAAAATTAATTAGTAACTCACATGCCCCGTACACACGATCGGGTTTTCAGACGGAAAATGTGTGATAGGACCTTGTTGTCGGAAATTCCGACCGTGTGTAGGCTCCATCACACATTTTCCATCGGATTTTCCGACACATAAAGTTTGAGAGCAGGCTATAAAATTTTCCGACAACAAAATCCGTTGTCGGAAATTCCAATCTTGTGTACACAAATCCGACGGACAAAGTGCCATGCATGCTCAAAATAAATAAAGAGATGAAAGATATTGGCCACTGCCCCGTTTATAGTCCCGACGTACGTGTTTTACGTCACCGCATTTAGAACAATTGGATTTTCCGACAACTTTGTGTGACAGTGTGTATGCAAGACAAGTTTGAGCCAACATCCGTCGGAAAAAATCCTAGGATTTTGTTGTCAGGATGTCCGAACAAAGTCCGACCGTGTGTACGGGGCAACAGAGTGGACGTGTCAGATAAGGGTACTCACCGATGCCGAGATGCTGAGAGCGGTAACCTCTTGCGACTAAGCGCACACCACTCCTGAAGATGGTACAGGGGGTGAAGGGCACAAAGAGGCACGATTCACCAGCAGGCTGGGCAGCTCTTGCGTGAAGGTCACCAGCAGGGAGACAGCTGTGCAGGACTGGAAGATGCTGAAGCTCAAGAAGGAGGATGAACAGCTGATCCAACAACAGGCCAGGGGTCACCGTTGATTAGTAAGAGTCTCTAGATAGGCAAAAACAGTCTAGTGCAAAGGACTGTTAGCAGGTCTGTCAGCAGGCTGATGACTTAGTACTGAAGATTGATAGCAAAGTCCGTAAAACAGGCCGAGGGTCAAACACAGGTAACTGGAAGCAAAGTCTGTGAGCAAGCCAGGGGTCGAGCACTGAAGACAGTAGCAAAGTCCAGGAGCAGGCTGAGGGTCAATCACTGGAGACAGGAAGCAATATCCGTAGACAGGCTGAGGGTCAAACACAGTAAGCAAGTGAAGAAGTCCGGGAGGCAAGCCGATGGTCAGATGCAGGTAGAGATCAGAGCAGGTCAATGTCAATCCGGGTCACAACAGGTAATCAAGAATCAGAATCAGGATGGTGAGTTGCCATCTAGATAAAGGAAGGCCCGTAGACGTGGTGTATCTGGATTTTGCAAAAGCATTTGACACAGTTCCCCATAAACGTTTACTGTACAAAATAAGGTGCGTTGGCATGGACCATAGGGTGAGTACATGGATT
This sequence comes from Aquarana catesbeiana, assembly GCF_042186555.1. Lineage (NCBI taxonomy): Eukaryota > Metazoa > Chordata > Amphibia > Anura > Ranidae > Aquarana > Aquarana catesbeiana. Next base: position 96,069,493 of record NC_133335.1, on the reverse strand, counting down.
GAAAACTGGCTACAAGGGCGTGTTCAGAGGGTGGTGATAAATGGGGAGTACTCAGAATGGTCAGGGGTGGGTAGTGGGGTCCCCCAGGTTCTGTGCTGGGACCAATCCTATTTAATTTGTTCATAAATGACCTGGAGGATGGGATAAACAGTTCCATCTCTGTATTTGCAGATGATACTAAGCTAAGCAGGGCAATAACTTCTCAGCAGGATGTGGAAATCTTGCAAAAAGACCTGAACAAATTAATGGGGTGGGCGACTACATGGCAAATGAGGTTCAATGTAGAAAAATGTAAAATAATGCATTTGGGTGTCAAAAATATGAATGCAATCTATACACTGGGGGGAGAACCTCTGGGGGAATCTAGGATGGAAAAGGACTTGGGGGTCCTAGTGGATGATAGGCTCAGCAACGGCATGCAATGCCAAGCTGCTGCTAATAAAGCAAACAGAATATTGGCATGCATTAAAAGGGGGATCAACTGCAGAGATAAAACGATAATTCTCCCGCTCTACAAGACTCTGGTCCGCCCGCACCTGGAGTATGCTGTCCAGTTCTGGGCACCAGTCCTCAGGAGGGACGTACTGGAAATGGAGCGAGTACAAAGAAGGGCAACAAAGCTAATAAAGGGTCTGGAGGATCTTAGTTATGAGGAAAGGTTGCGAGCACTGAACTTATTCTCTCTGGAGAAGAGACGCTTGAGAGGGGATATGATTTCAATTTACAAATACTGTACTGGTGACCCCACAATAGGGATAAAACTTTTTCGCAGAAGAGAGTTTAATAAGACTCGTGGCCACTCATTGCAATTAGAGGAAAAGAGGTTTAACCTTAAACTACGTAGAGGGTTCTTTACTGTAAGAGCGGCAAGGATGTGGAATTCCCTTCCACAGGCGGTGGTCTCAGCGGGGAGCATTGATAGCTTCAAGAAACTATTAGATAATCACCTGAATGACCGCAATATACAGGGATATGTAATGTAATGCCGCGTACACACAGTCGGACTTTTCATCTACAAAAGTCCAACGGACGCCGACGGACTAAAGCTGGCTGGTAATCCGATCGTGTGTGGGCTTCTCCGGACTTTCAGCAGACTTTTTCAGCCTCAAATCCGACGGACTTTAGATTTGAAACATGCTTCAAATCTTTACGTCGTAACTACGACGGACCCCGAAATCCGCTCGTCTGTGTGCTAGTCCGACGGACAAAAACCCATGCTAGGGCAGCTATTGGCTACTGGCTATGAACTTCCTTATTTTAGTCCGGTGTACGTCATCACGTACGAATCCGTCGGACTTTTGTGTGGTCGTGTGTAGGCAAGTCCGTTCGTTAGAAAGTCTGCTGCAAGTCCGCCGAAAGTCCGCCGGAAGTCCGCCGGAAGTCTGTCGGACAGGCTGTCGGACTTTTGTAGACGAAAAGTCCGACCGTGTGTACGCGGCATTATACTGACACATAATCACACACATAGGTTGGACTTGATGGACTTGTGTCTTTTTTCAACCTCACCTACTATGTAACTATGATACAAGCAGGAAACACACGGGGAGCTGAAAGACAAACCAGCAATCTGGTCATCGCACAGAGTGGCTTTTATAGGCCAGTGGGAGGCTCTTGTTGTGCGTGCTATTGCGTAGGCGCGTTCGCCGTTCCGCTGAATCGTGCACGTGCATTAGCCGTTTCGCTGAAGTGCACACAAACATTAGCCGCCGGAGTGCCGCTCTACCGCGCATGTGCGAAGGAAGGCAGCGATATTGGCGAGACTGGTACTTGTCTCTTTCCTGACAGGATGATTATTACAGGCATGTGGGGATCGTCAGGCACAGGGTGGGTTATTTACTAAAGGCAAATCCACTTTGCACTGCAAGTGCACTTGGAAGTGCAGTCACTACAGATCAGAGGGAGGATGCATTGGTTTGCCACATAATTTACACAAAGAAATAGACTAGCATTAATAGGTACCATCATCCTGGATATGTGTAACTACAAAATATAAATTTGAAGGAGGAATCGGAACAGGGGCCTCTCCAATAGGGTCCTGCCTCCCTCAAAAAGAAGAAAAGAGGACTATTGCGGTACCATAGCAAGAAAACTTGATTTAAAAAAAGTATAAATTTATTTCAAAATTGATAAAAAGTCCTGTAAGGGACATCATTGATACATATTAATATACAGAGACAAAAACAATGATAATTGTTCACAGCAATGTTGACACTACATTTTTGGTATAGCTAATGCCCACAAAGTGCATAGACAAAGGTTTATATGGTGTGATACTTGCAGACGTAACCTCAACGGTTTCGCGGTCACAGCCGCTTCTTCAGGAGGCGTCTGGTAGTATATAGTCTATGAAGGTGAAGAATAATATCAACATAACAGACTTAAATATATGAACAGTTCATAGAAAATACAAAATACAAAATTAGAATTGGAGAAAATGCTTAAAGTTTACAAATTGCACTCACCACACTGTAACCAAAGAGGGTCTTCCTGGAATGATGTCGTGAGACGCCCTCGATGAGGCGTTCCCCCGGTGGCGGGCCCGGGAGGCAAATTTAGGGTATAGCTATTGTAAGGGAAATTTTTAGAAATTAAAAAAAATTTTTTTAGGAAAGGTAATAAATACTGTTGCGGGGCCACCGAGGAGTGCCGTGATCAAGGTGAGAAGGGGAAGAAGGGGGAAAGCAGAGACCAGAACAGGGAAAGGAAAGCAGGAGAGGGAGGGGAAAAATGGGGGAGGAAAGGGGGAAAAAGGGGGGGGGGGGAAAGGGAAAAGAGGGGAAGGGAAGAGAGGGTGGGGGGGTGTGGGGAAAAGGGGAGGGAAACAGGAAGAAAGATAAGACGGGCGGACGGTGAGGAGGGGGGGGGGGGGAAAGGGGGGAGGAAAGAGAAGAAGAAAATCCAGGGACGACAAAGAACAAAAAGGAGGAAGAGCATGGGAGGACAAGGGGGGAACAAGGAGGGAAGAAAAGGAAACAGGGAAGAAGAGGGGGAGGGGGGAAAAAAAAGGGGGTAGAAGGGGGAAGGAAGGGAGGGAGGGAGGACCCTATTGGAGAGGCCCCTGTTCCGATTCCTCCTTCAAATTTATATTTTGTAGTTACAGATCAGAGGGAGACATGCAAGGAAAATAAAAAACAGCATTTTTACTTGCACATGATTGGATGATAAAATCAGCAGAGCTTCCCCTCATTTCAGAGCTTCCCCTCAGATCTACTGCGATCTACAGCAACTGCACTTTCAAGTGTACTTGTAGTGCAGAGTGGATTTGCCTTTAGTAAATCAACCCCAGGGTGTCTCCAAGCCATCCTGGTGGCCGTTGTGGCTATGGACACTGGTGTGTCAGGATGTGTCAGAAGCAACCGTTCACAGTGGATGTTTGTGTAGAGAAAATGCATTTCAAAGCTACGGCTTCTTCATCACATCTATTCTGATGAAGAATCCATAGCTTTGAAATGCATTATCTCTACACAAAGGTCAGCACACCAAGAACTTCCTTCCTGTGACGTCACATCCGGCCCGGCGCCATCTTGTGGTCCACGCTGGTTACGGCGGTGATCGGCTGTGTTCTGCTGTGAACAGCTACTTCTGACTACATCCTGACACACCAATGTCCACAATGGCCACCAGGACAGCTTGGAGACACCCTGTGCCTGACGATCCCCACATGCCTGTAATAATCGTCTGCTCTGTGAGTTACTAATTGCTTTTAACCATAAATTACTTTTAATACTGCACTCAGTCTGGCACCACTTTCATCCCTGCTTTATCCACAGAGTTGTCTGTTTCACTCCAAGGGTGCAGCCTGCAAGTGATTATAACTATATAATTTAAAAGAAACAAGCGTGCATCCACTAATAATTCACTAATACTCAAACAGTGAACATATACATAAACGAATGTAACCATAAACCATCTAAATATCCATGTGTTACCATATAGGATTGTGTAAAAACAATACTTGATCTATTCATATAAGCAAAAAAACAGCAAATAAAATGCAACATAAAACATCCATAAAATGTGAACAGTGGTCACACCATGAAATCAGTGATCAATTGTGCTATAAAGTAAAAGTGTTTATATGTGATAATAAGAGTATATAACTGTGTAAAAACAAAGATTAAAATATACAAGTTTTACTTTTACTTTATAGCACAATTGATCACTGATTTCATGGTGTGACCACTGTTCACATGGACGTTTTATGTTGCGTTTTATTTGCTGTTTTTTTGCTTATTTGAATACATCAAGTATTGTTTTTACACAATCCTATATGGTAACACATAGATATTTAAATGGTTTATGGTTACATTTGTTTATGTATATGTTCACTGTTTGAGTATTACAGAATTATTAGTGGATGCACGCTTGTTTCTTTTGAATTATATATGTTTTGAGCTTTTTTGTATTTAGGCTAACACAAGCAACTGCACTGTTTTTTTCTTTGTATATTGTTAGCACAAAAAAATCCTTTCTTTTAGCTATATTACATCTCATAGACATTTAATGGACTTTATATAAAGAACAATTTAATTTGTTGTAACAATTCTAGCACCTTATGATTTTGCCCTGCATGTGCTTGTTTCAATGTAACATATTCAAATGGAATATCCAATATTCAGTTATTGGAATATGGTGGATTTACTTTGATGCTTAGAGTCATAGTCCTGCTGCATCACGCAACTTCTACCAAGCTTCCGCTGGCAGCTAACCATCCTGACATTATTCTGTAGGAAATTTTGGTAAACCTTGAAATTCATTGTTCCCTCAATGGTGGCAAGTGGTCCCCCACCATATTTTACCATTGGAATGATGTTTTGATGCTGGAAAGCTGTGCCAATTTTGCACCATATATAGTGCTGAATAGGGATGGGCCGAACAACCCCCACTGTTCGGTTCGCATCCAGAACATGCGAACAGGCAAAAACTTCATTCAAACACGGGAACACAATTAAAGTCTAGGGGACACGAGTATGAAAAATCAAAAGTGCTCATTTTAAAGGCTTATATGCAAGTTATTATCATAAAAAGTGTTTGGGGGCTCGGGTCCTGCCCCAGGGGACATGTATCAGTGCAAAAAAAAGTTTTTTCGGGAGCAGTGATTTTAATAAAGCTTAAAGTGAGACAATAAAAGTGAAATATTTCTTTAAATTTTGTACCTGGGGGGTGTCTACAGTATGCCTGTAAAGTGGCGCTTGTTTCCTGTGTTTAGAATAGTCTGACAGCAAAATGACATTTCTAAAGGGAAAAAAAAGTCATGAAGTAATAGCGGCTATAGTGAATTGTCAGCTATAGTGAATTGTCTATGGGAGAAATAAAAAGGGCTAATTTTAAGGGTTAATATGCAAGTTATTGTCATAAAAAGTGTTTGGGGACCTGGGTCCTGCCCCAGGGGACATGAATCAGTGCAAAAAAAAGATTTAAAAACGGACGTTTTTTCGGGAGCAGTGATTTTAATAATGCTTAAAGTGAAACAATAAAAGTGTAATATTCCTTTAAATTTCATACCTGAGGGGTGTCTATAGTATGCCTGTAGAGTGGCGCATGTTTCCCGTGTTTAGAACAGTCCGAATGCAAAATGACATTTCTAAAGGAAAAAAAGTCATTTAAAAGTACTAGTGCTAGCACCGGCTATAATGAATTGTCGGTTCAGCAATACACATAAAAGTTCATTGATAAAAATGGCATGGTGACCCTGCCCCCCTCTGACAACACGGGAAAAGCCATAGGGAAGTCCCCGTGCGTGTCAGAGGGGGGCCACCGGGTGGCCCCGCCCTCCGTTATATAAGAACTGTCACCTGAACAGAAGTGTCACACAGCGGAAGACTCCCACTGATGTGGATTGTGCGGAGGACGAAGAGGAGAAGAAGACGGAGTAAGATGCCGGACGAGAAGACCAGAGGAAGAAGCGGAGGAAGAAGTGGGGGAAGAAGAAGATGGAGGAAGAAGAAGAACACCGAAGGAAGACCAAAAGAAAGAAGATGGAAGAAGAAGCGGGGAAAGAAGAAGAAATTAATAAAGGAATTGTCAAAAACCGCCTCTTGTCTTTTTTAACCTTTTTGATACTTTTTTTGTGACATGGTAGGGGTACATTTGGTACCCCATTACCAATTCAAACAGGGGGGCGGGATATGGGGGTCCCCTTGTTAAAGGGGGCTTCCAGACTCCGATAAGCCCTCCGCCCGCAGACCCCCACAACCACCGGGCAAGGGTTGTGGGGATGAGGCCCTTCTCCCCATCAACATGGGAACAAGGTGCTTTGGGGGGGGCCGCCACCCAAAAGCACCCTCCCAATGTTGAGGGAAGGTGGCCTGGTACGGTTCAGGGGGGGCGCTCTCTCATCCCCCCTCTTTTCCTGCGGCCTGCCAGGTTTCCGGATAAGGGTCTGGTATGGATTTTTGGGGAGACCCCACGCCATTTTTTTTTTAATTTTGGCATGGGGTACCCCTTAAAATCTCAGGTCTGGTATGGATTTTGAGGGGGACCCCACGCCATTTTTTAAAAAATTTTGGCGCGGGGTTCCCCTTAATATCCATACCAGACCTGAAGGGCCTGGTATGGAATTTGGGGGGACCCCCACGCATTTTTTTTTTATTTTGGTCCGGGGTTCCCTTGTGGGGAAATCCCATGCCGTTTTTATCAATGAACTTTTATGTGTATTGCCAGACTGACAATTCATTATAGCCGGCACTAGTACATTTAAATTACTTTTTTTCCTTTAGAAACGTCATTTTGCACTCAGACACCGGAAACATGCGCCACTTTACAGGCATACTATAGACACCCCCAGGTACGAAATTTAAAGGAATATTACACTTTTATTGTTTCACTTTAAGCATTATTAATATCACTGCTCCCGAAAAAACTGACGTATTTCAAACTTTTTTTTGCACTGATACATGTCCCCTGGGGCAGGACCCAGGTCCCCAAACACTTTTTATGACAATAACTTGCATATTAACCCTTAAAATTAGCACTTTTGATTTCTCCCATAGACAATTCACTATAGCCAACAATTCACTATAGCCGCTATTACTTCATGACTTTTTTTTCCCTTTAGAAATGTCATTTTGCTGTCAGACTATTCTAGACACAGGAAAAAAGCACCACTTTACAGGCATACTATAGACACCCCCCAGGTACGAAATATAAAGGAATATTTCACTTTTATTGTTTCACTTTAAGCTTTATTAAAATCACTGCTCCCAAAAAAACGGACATTTTTAAAACTTTTTTTTTTGCACTGATACATGTCCCCTGGGGGCAGGACCCGGGTCCCCAAACACTTTTTATGACAATACCATGCATATAAGCCTTTAAAATTAACACTTTTGATTTCTCTCATAGACTTTTAAAGGGTGTTCCGTGGCTTTCGAATTTGCGGCGAACACCCCAAATTGTTCGCTATTCAGCAAACGAGCGAACAGCCAATGTTCGAGTCGAACTTATGTTCGACCCGAACATAAAGCCCATCACTAGTGCTGAGTATTCTTCCTGAACAATTCAACTTTTGTTTTATCAGTCCACAAAACATTTCCCAGTAGCGATTTACCAAGGTGCTCTTTGGTAAACTTCAGGCATGCAGCAATTTGTTTTTTGGAGAGCAGAAGCTTCCTCTGTGATGTTATGCCATGGACCACGTGCTTGGTTAAAGATTTGCGTATAGTAGACTCATGAACAGAGATGTTTGTCAGTTTCAGGGATGTCTTGAAGTCTTTAGCTCTTACTTGTGAGTTCTGCATTGGGCCTTGGGAGTCATCTTGGCTGGGAGCCCACTTCTAGGAAGAATAGCCACAGTACTAAACTGTCTCCATTTATGGATAATTTGTCTAATTTTCCACTGATGGATGCCTAAACACTTTGAGATTGCTTTATATCTCTTTCCAGTGAGGCATGGTTCACATCAGCTGATGCTTCTTATGAACAGCAATTTTAAAATTTGAGTTTCTTATCAGTCAATGTAACTCTAAAACACACCTCCAAACTCATTTCATTAATTGGACTCCAGATGTGCAAACTACTGACTCCATTTAGCTTTCATTGTACTTAGTCTATGGTCTAAGTAATTAGTCAATGTGTTCACTTACTTTTTCCTCACTTACTGTGACTGACATTTTGCCTTAACCACTTCAGCCCCGGAAGGATTTACCCCCTTCCTGAACAGAGCACTTTTTACAATTTGACACTGCGTCGCTTTAACTGCTAATTTCGCAGTCATGCAATGCTGTACCCAAACGAAATTTGCGTCCTTCTCTTCCCACAAATAGAGCTTTCTTTTGATGGTATTTGATCACCTCTGCCATTTTTATTTTTTGCACTATAAACGGAAAAAGACCGAAAATTTTGAAAAAAAATGATATTTTCTACTTTTTGTTCTAAAAAAAATCCAATAAACTCAATTTTAGTCATACATTTAGGCCAAAATGTATTCGGCCACATGTCTTTGGTAAAAAAAATGTCAATAAGTGTATATTTATTGGTTTACGCAAAAGTTATAGCGCCTACAAACTAGGGTACATTTTCTGGAATTTACACAGCCTTTAATTTATGACTGCCTATGTCATTTCTTGAGGTGCTAAAATGGCAGGGCAGTACAAAACCCCCACAAATGACCCCATTTTGGAAAGTAGACACCCCAAGGAAATTGCTGAGAGGCATGTTGAGCCCATTGAATATTAATTTTTTTTGTCCCAAGTGATTGAATAATGACAAAAAAAAAAAAATTACAAAAAGTTGTCACTAAATTATATATTGCTCACACAGGCCATGGGCATATGTAGAATTGCACCCCAAAATATATTCAGCTGCTTCTCCTGAGTACGGGGATACCACATGTGTGGGACTTTTTGGGAGCCTAGCCGCGTACAGGGCCCCGAAAACCAATCACTGCCTTCAGGATTTCTAAGGGCGTAAATTTTTGATTTTACTCCTCACTACCTATCACAGTTTTGAAGGCCATAAAATGCCCAGATGGTATAAAACCCCCTCAAATGACCCCATTTTGGAAAGTAGACACCCCAAGCTATTTGCTTTGAGGCATGTTGAGTCCATGGAATATTTTATATTTTGACACAAGTTGCGGGAAAGTGACAATTTTTTTTTTTTTTTGCACAAAGTTGTCACTAAATGATATATTGCTCACACAGGCCATGGGCATATGTTGAATTGCACCCCAAAATACATTTAGCTGCTTCTCCTGAGTATGGGGATATCACATGTGTGGGACTTTTCAGGAGCCTAGCCGCGTACGGGGCCCCGAAAACCAATCACCGCCTTCAGGATTTCTAAGGGTGTAAATTTTTGATTTCACTCTTCACTGCCTATCACAGTTTCGGAGGCCATGGAATGCCCAGGTGGCACAACCCCCCCCCAAATGACCCCATTTTGGAAAGTAGACACCCCAAGCTATTTGCTGAGAGGCATGGTGAGTATTTTGCAGCTCTCATTTGTTTTTGAAAAACACCTCTCAGCAAATAGCTTGGGGTGTCTACTTTCCAAAATGGGGTCATTTGGGGGGGGTTTAAACTGTCCTGGCATTTTATGCACAACATTTAGAAGCTTATGTCACACACCACCCACTCTCCTAACCACTTGAAGACAAAGCCCTTTCTGACACTTTTTGTTTACATGAAAAATTATTTTTTTTTTGCAAGAAAATTACTTTGAATCCCCAAACATTATATATATTTTTTAAAGCAAAGGCCCTACAGATTAAAATGGTGGGTGTTTCATTTTTTTTTCACACAGTATTTGCACAACAATTTTTCAAACGCATTTTTTGGGGAAAAAACACACTTTTTTAAATTTTAATGCACTAAAACACACTATATTGCCCAAATGTTCGATGAAATAAAAAAGATGATCTTAGGCCGAGTACATGGATACCAAACATGACATGCTTTAAAATTGCGTACAAACATGCAGTGGCAGCAAAATAAATACATTTTTAAAAGCCTTTAAAAGCCTTTACAGGTTACCACTTTAGATTTACAGAGGAGGTCTACTGCTAAAATTACTGCCCTCGATCTGACCTTTGTGGTGATACCTCACATGCATGGTGCAATTGCTGTTTACATTTGACGCCAGACCGACGCTTGCGTTCGCGTTAGCGTGAGAGCAGGGGGGGACAGGGGTGCTTTTTTTTTTTTTTTTCTTTATTATTTTTATTATTTTATTATTTTGGGGTGTAATGTCACATATTCCCATGGCATGTTTGAGCAATATATCATTTAGTGACAACTTTGTGCAAAAAAAAAAAAAATTGTCTTTTTTTTATTTTTCTTTATTATTTTTTTTTTTATCTTTTTTATCTTATTTTTAAACTGTTCCTTTCATTTTTTTAAAATTTTTTTATTGTTATCTCAGGGAATGTAAATATCCCCTATGATAGCAATAGGTAGTGACAGGTACTCTTTTTTGAAAAAATTGGGGTCTATTAGAACCTAGATCTCTCCTCTGCCCTCAAAGATTGGTGTGATAAAATGCTTCCCCAATTTCCCAATGGTGCTGTTTACATCCGGCAAAATCTAAGTCATGAAATGCTCGTAGCTTCCAGTTTCTTAGGCCATAGAGATGTTTGGAGCCACTCTGGTCTCTGATCAGCTCTATGGTCAGCTGGCTGAATCACCGGCTGCATTCTCAGGTTCCCTGTTGAGACAGGAGAGCCAGAGAAAAACACAGAAGACGGTGGGGGGGGGGAATTCCTTCCCACTGCTTGTAAAAGCAGTCTAGAGGCTAATTAGCTGCTAGGATTGCTTTTACATGAAAGCTGACCGCTGGCTGAAAAGAATGATACCAAGATGATACCTAAACCTGCAGGCATCATTCTGGTATAACCACTCAAAGTCGTGAATGGCGTACCTGAAGACAAAAAAATGGTTAACAATAAAGCACAGTAAACGGTAAAGTATAAAAAATTGCATAACTGAAAAGCAAGCATGATAAAACATAATAACAATAAAACATTGCAGAATAGAATACAGTAAAAAAGAGCAGAACAATAGAGAGAGAATAGAGAGAGAGAGAACAATGAAACAACAACTATTTTTTTTTATTTTATATTTTTTTGTGTTTTTTTTTTTTTTTTACACTTTTTTTGTAACTGTAACTTTTATAACTGTAACCGGTTCCAGGTTCGGGTCTCTCAAAATGCGATGGCATCTTGGGAGACCCTGTGAAAGTGTGCCTAGTCTGTGCAATGCTGTACTCTACGCTAATACTCAACTAGTGTATGGTAGCGTTCAAAACATTCACCAATGCAAAGTGTCACGCCTATATCCGCGCTTGCTGCAGACACAACATCTTTTTTGGGGGGGTTCGTTGGGTAGGGGTACTCGGGAGGACATAAAGAAAATGCCTCTCATGCAGCCGACTGCATTTGGTTGGGGATGTGAATGGGGGAAGTACGGGTGCTGCAGAAGCGGTGGGTTCCCAATTAGGATTGGCGAATGCAGCAGGAAGGGCATTATGGGCACGACGGGCCTGTGTTTGTCTTCTTCTTGGTGGCAGAGGAACACTACTTGTGCTTGCCACCTCACCAGCTTGAACTGCACTTATGGGACTCGCCACGTCACCAAGTGTTACTGCAGTGCTGGTTTGACTACGACCGAGGTGTACTAGGCCGCTGGCACTTGCCAGTTCACCAAAACGCTACCAAAAAAACTGTTAGCGATCGCAGGGATCAGGCCTGACTCTGCAAATGCTGCAGTTATGCGTTTAGTGTTTTGTAAGTGACAGTGATCGATCAATACTGCACTTGGGTGGGCTGGGCCGGGCGGAGGGGCAAAATGCAGGTGCTAGCAGGTATCTGGGCTGATCCCGCTAACACTGCGTTTTTGGGAACCCTAAACTGCTGGGGACGCTAGTATAGATCTGATCGCATCAGATATTGATCCGTTCAGATACTATACCACTAAGGGAGGTGTACGCTGCGTGTGTGGGTGTTAGCGGTACTGGCGCTAACCTGACGCTGCCTGGGGCTGGTGCTTGCCAGTTCACCAAAACGCTACCAAAAAAACTGTTAGCGATCGCAGGGATCAGGCCTGACTCTGCGAACGCTGCAGTTATGCGTTTAGTGTTTTGTAAGTGTCAGTGATCGATCGATACTGCACTTGGGTGGGCTGGGCTGGGCCAGGCGGAGGGGAAAAACGCAGGTGCTAGCAGGTATCTGGGCTGATCCCGCTAACACTGCGTTTTTGAGAACCCTACACTGCTGGGGACGCTAGTATAGATCTGATCAGATCAGATATTGATCCGTTCAGATACTATACCACTAAGGGAGGTGTACGGTGCGTGCGTGGGTGTTAGCGGTACTGGCGCTAACCTGACGCTGCCTGGGGCTGGTGCTTGCCAGTTCACCAAAATGCTACCATCGCGAGCGGGGGGGGCCACGAATGGATGGTCTCGCCTCTCATCGCTCCCAGACCAAAGCCGACTGCCTTTGGCACCGGGGGGGTCCAATCGGACCCCCCACCCGCGGGAGGGCAATCACGTACCAGGTACGTGATTTTGCCTGCCCGTGCCATTCTGCCGCAGTGTATCTGCGTTAGGTGGTTGGCAAGTGGTTAAAGGGTAACTCCACTTTCATGGGGAAAAAAATTTAATTTTTTGAGAATAAGGCTGCAGTTTTCTATACACAGTGTGTGTACTGACCACTCCCCAAAAACATTGTTTCCTGCTTGTGTGATTGGCTCACCAATTTTCCCAGAAGTCGGGCATCCCTTGCAACAAAAATGTCATTTTTTGAGAGATACTTTGAATAGGAACACATCTAAAGGGATGCAGGACCAGCAGATCTCTTCATTAGTGCCCAGCAGGTGCACACCTGACAGTTAATTATGAAACCACTCCCATTAGACCCACTCAGAACAGAGGGAGAGACAAACACACATAGATTTCTTCAGAATATCAAAGGGTAGGAATCTGAAACAAAGTTTGTTATAATCCTTGCAATGTACATAGATCACCCAGAGGGGAATGTTTTTTTTCTCAACAAAAGTGGAGTTACACTTTAAATTTCTATTTTACTTCTATTTTAAACTTAATGGGTGGTTTTGCAAGGTGAGGGATCACAAATACTTTAGGTTCAAGTAAGTATACTAAATGAAAGAACTTAATTAGGCTATACATATCATATGATTCAACTCTACCCTATTTCCTTGAAAGAAAATGAAATGGAGACTCAAACTGGCTTCTCTGAGGCAGCAACACATTTGGAAGCTCTACAAAAAGGCTGTACTCCTATTCCACCACTAGATGGCAATGTTGCATTAGGATTTTTTCTTGTTCTATATCACAGCTTGTCTGAGCTGGGGATATAAATGTCTCATCTGCTCTTTGCATGGGAAGCATATAGAATTGTAAAATATTAAAACCCCTCTGATCCCTGCCATTTATAGATTCATTAAAATGTAATACAAGGATGTTATGGCAATAAAGCACTGAAGGAGATGTGCTGTTATTATGCCCTGACACGTATCAGTTGATTACATTTAGTATGCAATGAAAACCAAAGAGGTGAAAGGTCATAAATTCTATTATGAAATCTCACATTTTTGTGTCTACTTTATGGAAGAGGTTGGAAGTACTCTTGTGGGTATTGGGTTTTTGAACAATAACCATTCTTGTTAATTTAGAGGTGAACATGACTGCAACATAGGATATAATCACAGCCACAGCACACTATATTAAGCCAAAATCCTCCTTAAAGATTTAAAGAGGAAATATATTAGAGACCTTAGGATCATATTTTAACTTGCCTTGCTTTGCTTATGATGAAGCATACAATGAAAAAGGTCCAAAATGTACACAATGCAAATTAATTTTAATATATCTATATAAATTAATTAAAATAAATATATTCTGTGTAGGTGTATAAATATATATATTCTGGAAAAAGGGGGTACTGAAGCTGCTATAAGGAAAGGATAAGAAAAGTAGGCAAACTTCATAGGAAAAGATTGTGGTCAGTGTTGCCAACCTACCAGATTGAAATTTACTGACACAACACCCAAAATACACTGGCAGAGCCAAATTTTTACTAGCATTTCCAAAAGTTACAAAATTATAGTTTTAAGTGCAAATGTGAGTATTTAGGCTATAAACAAATACAATATGAAATTAGCAATATGATTTAGTGAAGATAATAAGGCAAAAAACATATCTTATTTTTTTTTGATATAGTAAGTAAGTAAGTAGCTCAGGGACAGGACTCAGGAGGGCAAGAAATTAGAATGGGCGACAAACACATAAAATTGACTCTCACGGTAACACTGACAGCAATGTGCAGCAGCGCAGATGATAATGAGACCTCACTGACACTTTCCCTCTTGAGTCACAGTGACAGTCTCTCTCCAAGCCAAGTGGTCCCTCCAGTCCACTCCAGTCTAAACAGCACTGACGGTCCCGGTCCCAGCCTGCCTTGCTCCTGTACTGCAGACCCGCACACAAGGCCCTGGTCGCTCTGCTTGGCTCCATTGCACAATGACATTTCACAACATGCTCAGGCACTGCCTCCACCAGAGCCATCCGATCACACTGTAGCAGGCACTCAGATGGTCTCAGCCAACTCCGGACCAAGCCGAACGTCACGGCCATATTTGTTACTGGCAACCTTTTACTTTTACTGGCATTTACTGGCAGGTAAAAATTACCTGTTTTTTACTGGCTGCCAGTAAAAATACTGTCGGTTGGCAACATTGATTGTGGTTAGTCAGAAAGCTGTACTTGAATTCTGACTTCTAGATCTTTAGACAGTCAGCCCCTATGCTGCCCCTTTCTACAAGGGGTGGTATTTTGGGATTTTCATTCTATTTGGGCTGTATCTATATTTAGTTCATGTTTGTAAGGCCTTGTTTTAACTGTGGTGTGCTCAAAGCACAGCATTGCTAACAATCTATTCTTGAAGCTGCCTTATGTTCTGCAGAATTTGAAAAAAAAAGCGCAATACAGGAACAGTGTGCAACTAAACTATATTCCTCACATTCATCTTCCTATCCCCATAGTAAAAATACAATTTAGTCATTGATTTGATAAGCCTAGTATCCGTTTAATAAAACTGTCCTGCTGCAGGCCTGATTTCCAGTTTTAATGTCACATTAAATAGCTCATGTTGGCCAAGATAGTCCAGTATAAACTGTATGAATTGTATAAACTTTGTAATGATCACGCTCAGAGGGGCAGTTGAGAATATGCCAAGGACTTCCTCACCTGTTCAGAGGCTGCCAGTCCCAGACACCAGCACACCAACAAACACAGGCTCAGTTCAGGGGATGTATTTTGTAGATCTATTACAGTGCTTTAAACAAAAGAGAGGGATAAGAGATCAGGGCACAGGATACTCTTAATATAAAACAGGTATAGGAGGACAAATTCTTGAGCAAAATCCTCTAACAGCAACCCTTAGTAGAGGCACAGGGCATAGCCAGCTAATCTGAGACAATATATGAGCTGTCCTGGTCCATGTACCTACCTCTGGCATTCACTCCCCTAAAGCAACAGCACACCTGAAGTCCTACTCTCATTGTCCAAGGACTGCTGTTCATCACCCAGCTTCCATGCGACACTCTCCAGTAAGGAAGAAAAGGTTCCTTCTGCAGACTAGCCTCCACATGTGATACCCTCCAGAAAATAAGGAATGAAGGGGGCTCTGCAAGGGGAAGGAAACAAAGCCAAAACAGCTGTAATTTTGATTAGAACTAAAGCTGAACATAGGATAAAGCAACTCCCGGGAGAGGCCAGGACCAAAAATGATCACAAGAATGGTTTGTATGTCTGTGCCTCATTAATCTCAGGGGCAAAAATAGCATTAAGGCGCTCGATCCAGATTGTTTCCTTTTCGTAGGATATGTTTGTCCCATTCTCCGCCTCTGGGGTCCTGGGATGACAGCCAGTGCAATAAATGAGACCAGAGAAACATCAAATTTGTGATGACGATCTAGATGTCTACTAACGGCAGTAACCATTTTGCCACTAGCAGAATAATAAATATGATCTTTGATTCTAGAATGGAAGTGCCTGGCTGTCTTTCCCACATAGAAGGCACCACACTGGCATGACATGAGGTATACTACCCCTTGTGTGTCACAATCAGCGTGGAATTTGGGGACAAACTTATCTTCATTTGGAAGCACAAAATTGGTGCCTCTATTAATCCAGGGACAGGACGAGCATTTACCACATCGGGTCATACCATTGTGGGGTTGCCTAGTGTTGGAATTAACAGAGTAATGACTGGATGTCAACTTATCTCACAACGACCGCGCTCTTCTAAAAGTAATTTCTGGGTATGGCCTGACGTATTTAGTGATGGGGTCCTCCTGCAAAGTTGGCCAGTGATTCTCAAGTATATTACGTAGATCCTTATGTTGTTGTGAGTATCTGGTAATATATTTGACAGTTTGAATATTTTTTGTATTTTTGGCTTTATAAAGCAATGAATTACGTTATTGGCGCAAGGCTTTTTTGAAGGCACTGCGGAGTAGAGTTTTACCATAGCCCCTTGCCCGTAGTCGAGCACGAAGGGCATTAGCCTGAGATTTGAATTCTTCCAGGTGCGTACAATTACGGCGTAATCCCAAGTACTAGGCATACGGGATGCTCCTAATAAGTGCTATAGGGTGGGCGCTATCTGCGTGCAGCAAGGTGTTGCCTGCTGTTTCTTTTCTAAATAATGCAGAAGCCAAGCAATTATCTTGATCTTTAAAGATCATGAGATCCAAAAATGTAATTTGCTGAGAATTGCTGGAGACTGTAAATTTTAGATTGAACTGATTCTGGTTGACAGTCTCAACGAAAGTGGCAAGCAAGGCCGGGGTCCCCGTCCAAATGATAAAAACGTCATATATATATAACGTAACCAGCAAAGTGCATGGCTTATAAGAGATGATAGACCATCGTCAGAAAAAAGGAATTCAAGTTTAGAAGACATAGTTCTGTCTAAGACTGGGGGTCCGGGGGTCTCCATTCACCGTTTCAGGTTCGATTTCAGCCCTAATTTTGGGCTAAATTCGGTCCTGAAATGGATCAAAAGATGCACAGGAGTCCTGTGCAGTTTGCACAGGAGCCGTTGCGGAGATGTGTGAACCAACTCCATAGAGAGCCGGTCACAATCTCCTACTATGCAAATTGGATGCGAAGAAACCCACATCCAATTCGCAAAAGTATGAACCCAGCCTTAGTGATAATAATAGAGATAGATGGGAAAAAACACATCTTTGGAAGCCAAAGCAGGGTCCTGGAGGTCAAGGTTGAAGGTCCAGAATTCAAATTGCCACTACAGGAGAGTGATTTATAAAGCCAATATTCGTGATGTTTGAAAATAAAACTTGCAGGAATTCTCTGAATTAGAAAATTTCTTGCAGTCCCTAGAGAACCAGTTAGGCAAAATCGGCTTAGGTGGATGCAGCTAGGTGAACTGCATAGGGTCCAATAGGAACTGCATATTTGTGGTTTATGACTTTAGCTCAAGGCTTTTCTACAGCCTAAGTTAAGGCCCCATCTGTTTTGTCAAACTTTTCATAATGGTTCATTGTAGATTGTTATAATGTAAGGATGCAAACCCACTTACTTGATGCAGTGTCATGGCAAATTGACCTTAGTCATGTGTAATATGAAAAGGTATTAGGATACACTAATATTTAGGAAGAAGGACAGACAAGCCTTGTATTCTCTTCTAGAATCAAAATCATAAGGTCAAAATCATAAGGTTTGTAAGATTGTACAAAGGAAAGAAATATACTGTAAATGTGCATGATGTTCTAAATGATTATTGCTTCAATTATTCCTTAATCACACCCAGAAATGGCACAAAAGGAGGTGATTATTTGGTCTCTCATCTGTCTACCTACTTCTCAGAAGTCTTCAGTAACTAAAAGAAGATTCCCATTCACTAGGAGATTTCTTTCAATGACCTTTTGATCTGCATGCAAAAAAGCTAAATTATCAAACCTTTACTCTGCAAGATCACTCCCTCCTTTTCCCCTTCTTCTGTTGCGAACTGGGGCAAAGACTTTCCAGATGCAGAGTTACTTGACTAGAGGCATGCATCTAGTGAATTGACATTGCACGCAGGAGGGATCGTTCCGTTTCATCTAGGGTGGAAGATTGGGACATTGTTCCCTTGGCTATTCAGCCCTACCACAGTGCCTTGATAAACGGTCTGGTTTCATCTTAATAGAAGACCATAACTTGAGCACTCCCTGTGAGACTATGCGGGTGCCACTCACTCAGAGAACACACTAATTACCCATAATCCCCACTAATGGTGAGGTGTGCAGTGCCAATATAAACTCACTGGTTCCTCATACATATC
This sequence comes from Aquarana catesbeiana, assembly GCF_042186555.1. Lineage (NCBI taxonomy): Eukaryota > Metazoa > Chordata > Amphibia > Anura > Ranidae > Aquarana > Aquarana catesbeiana. The sequence goes on along the minus strand of NC_133335.1, from coordinate 96,051,186 downwards.
TCTGATATTGAATCTTTACACCAGGATGTATTTTGAACACTAAAATTTTCTGAACCCTTGGCCCCTGAAGAAGGTATAGGAACACCTGATACCGGAAACGCGTCGGACATTTGGGCATTCATATTGCATGCGGTTTTTATACAACACATTGGTTTGTCTTATGTAGCACATGTCGTGCATCCTTTCATACATGTGGTGTTTTGTATTTGTATTTTATTTCATTGTATTAAAGATATATTTTTATAATTTTTGAGTTGGTGGTCCATTCAAAGTCCCAACTAGGGGGCATTCATTTCTATATCCAGAGTTACTTGACAAACTGTTGCAGGGCTACAACAAAGTCCTCCAGTTTATACCTTGTGAATATTGGAGGAAAACACAGATGAAAATTCTTCACCGCGTCTATATACCCTTCCTCATGGTCAAAAGCAACCCTCAGTCATTCCTCTGTCCTCTCTGGCACCAGGCAAGACCTACTTTAACACACCACTTCTGGTCATGTACATACATCTCTGCTTTCTGTGAACAAATCATATCTTTCATACAGGGAATTACCCTGCTGCATCTTTCTAAAGACACTCTGCTTCTAATTTTTGGATACTGCAACAAGCAACATGGTCCTCAAATGCTAATCATCCTCATAAAGAGTAGATCCTAATCAGCCTTTTTGCGGTTAGGAGAGCAATTCTTAAAAATTGGACCTCTCCATCCTGTCCAAAAATATCACAGGTCAAACAAGAGCTACTGCTGCAACTCCACAAGGAAAAAATCACTACCGATTTTAACCACCTGGTCGCAAACAAACGCTTCTTCTCACGATGGGGGGCATTCATAGACTCAACACTACATCCAGAGACACTCGAGTCTTTTCATAGCTCTTTTGTCTACTACAAGAATCTCCAAGCGCAAGAGGATAACGATGACACTCCTTGAGTTCTCTCTCATCCTATATATCTCATTTAAACCTATAGGGTTTGGACCCAGACCATTTAGTTCTATCCCGCAAATGTCCGACTTATAATGAGCAACTCTCCACTTTTGCCTGAATAGCTAGTTCAACCCAAAGTTGCACCCAAGGAAAATAGTCGCAGTTTGACCACCCCCCCCCCCTTTTTCCTTTCCTTCCTAGTTTTCCCCTCATTATGGACTATTATGGAAACAATATAAGTAGTCCACATAGGCTGATCAGTGATCTGTCTCTCTGCACCTATGGTTCCAGCACCTCTGTTACAAGGTTAAAAAGCTCCTAGATAACTGAACAGTTTAACATGGTGTCTAGACACACAAAAACATAACACGGATGTGGAGCAGCTAAATACTGTGGAGCATTGAGAATCCAGGTCACAAAATAAAAAGATGAATATTGCATGTATGCGTTCTTTATTCTTTATGATTTCTCTTTCGAAAAAAATGTTCAGACCAGCTGAATTTTTCATGCTCTACAAAATTCCACTTTCCCTTGTTGTTTGACAACTCTTATTTCTGCTGCAAAACTGCTCTATTAGTTGAAAGTGTTACCTTGACTGACCTTGTTTTGAGCTAACACATTCTAAATGGGGAATTTCTGCTAAAAGAGAGGCAACAATATACCAGGGACACAAATTCTATTGTGTTCAGTTTTGTAGTACTGAAGAGAATTCCAATATCTCAGCTCTACTAACCTTTCACTTACTTAGCTACTGTATATCTTCCATGCTGTTTATTGCAGGATTCTGATACTAGAAGAACTCTGAGAATGATTTCCAAGTAACTGTCTAATAGGCTGCAGAACTATGAGTTTGTGTTATTTGAATGATACCCTACCTGATCTACCTGTCTCGTAACATAGCAATAGTATTTGACGAAGTCCCTCGAAGTGTCTTGTTGTATGGTAGCAGGATTTAACACTTACCTATAAACATGTTAGTACTCTAAGCACACTGTCAGTTTTCTTTTTTATTCAACTGGCAGGTCGAACAAAACAAAACAACAAAACCTCACAGGTTCCTGCATCCACTCAAGTGATGTGGATGAAGGAATCTTCCCCACTGTGCTATTGTATTCTGATAGTGGGGACTCCATCTCAGAATACACTGATCAGTGCTGCAGCCAATATGCTGCAAGGCAAGCCACTGATCGAACAAGGTTTTACAGCAGAACTATTTAACAGAAGCTGATCTAATGATTGGCCTCTATCAAACAGAGAGGACTGCACACAGACTGAAATTCGGACCCAACCAAATTTCAACAAATGTGTACTGTAAAGGAAATGTGTAAGTTCTGTATATAATTGTGTTCTATTTTGTATGTATTACACACTGCCCTTATTGTGCACATGTCACTAATAATGTTTTCATTACATGTTTGCATTCTTTCGAGTCCTGATTAGAATTAGTCTGCCTATGTTACGCCCCTTGTTACCATAAACGTACAATTGTAATATTAATGTGATACCTACGTAATCATGTGTATAAAAACCTTCAATTGCATCATAACAAAGCAGAACAGTTATTTGGAAAGATGTATCTTTTGTGTCTGTTCCCTACTGCAGTAGTTATTAATAATTTGGAACCACTAATCAATATGAGGATAGGAGTTGCCTATCTATATATTCCCATGTCAGTACCCAGCTTAACCATTCAGAGTAACATGGCCACTGTTGATCAAAGTCTCATGTAATATAGGAGCACCCAAACAGTCTTATGTACCTTAAACTCAATTTCAGCACTATGTGCTGTGTGAGCAATGTGGGCTCTGTGTGAAATCCCCCCTCGTCCCTCTTGGCAGTAGACTTAAACCATTCAGAAAGCAGTAGAGCTTGAGCCAATAGGAGCATTAGAAGACTTGATGTGCAACAGTGGATCATGGAATATGTAGTCCCTAAAGAAACACTGTTCACTACAAGGGAATGGAGACTAATGGCTGCAGAACTTCAGGAACACAATTCCCTGCATACAGAGGAGGAGAGATACAGCATTTTTCCCAGGCAAAATTAGCTTAGCTCAGGCAAAACAGCATGGGGAGTGAACAGAGGCAGACATGTGCTGGGGTCTGTGCCTGGCATCTGTAAGGACAGAGTCTGCAAGGACTAGAGAGAGAGGGACTGAGCCACAGTGAGAGCTGCTGTGTCTTGAGACCCTGCCTTTGGCCAATCATGGCTCTCACAGCAGAGCGCGCTGTGATTGGCCAAAGCATGCAGGTCAGGTGCATGCTTTGGCCAATCAGCAGCTGTCAATGCACTGAGATCTCGCAGTGCATTATGGGGCATTCCGTGGGCGCTTAAAATTTCCCACAAATGCCCCATAATGTTCGGAATTTGGCGACGGGCGAACACCTGATGTTTGAGTCGAACTTAAGTTCGACTCGAACCGCAGGATCATCCTTAATCTAAAGTATTCTGATGTCCTATCCATTTGTTTTACACACTGCATTTGCTTACCCTTTAACCACTTGCCGATCGCATAACATTGTTATATGGTGACAAAGTGGCTCTCTTGTGCCAGATCATGTATACTAGCCCTGTGCTTTCCGCTCACTGCAGTCACTTCTAAATACAGAAGCCTGGCTTCTGCATATAGTAGTAACAGCACAACTGTCCGGGCGGGTGCACTTAACCCTCCCCAACCAGGTTCAGCTGGTTTAATGTACGGGAGGAATCCCTATTACATCGCTAGTGCCAGGCATCCATCCAGGCATTGCCTGCTGCAATTTTTATCACCTGCAGCATCTACCATGCCACTTACCGCTTCCCCCAGTGTAACAGATTCGAAGGAAAGCCTGGGAGAAAAAACATTTCCCGCTCCCAGGGAGTCCAAGCCTTCACTGTATCTGTGGTCTGTGCTGAGAGATTTTTGGGGAGGAGAAACAAAAGGATTTATGGCAGGGGAAGAGGCTTTATATTGATGGAGGAGGGGGGCTTGTTCTAGATGAGGATTTGGGGTGGGGGGGTGGAGTAATCTTTTGTTTAAAATGGCCAGTTAGAAATGCAGTGCTGAACCGTGCCTTCTGTACATAGCATGTGCCGTGACTCTGCACTCTTGTGTGCAGCAATCCTGAAACCTGCACTCTTTACACTGCACACTCCTAAACTCTGCACTTTATATGTAGCACACTCCTAAACCCTGCACTCTTTACACTGCATTTCTGATCTCCTCACTCTGTAAATATCTAAATCCTGATCTCTACACTATGCACATTGTGCACACCTAAATCCTGCACTTTGTACACTGCACACTTCTAAACCCTGCACTCTGTACACTGCACACTCCTATACTCTGCATTCTGTATGTAGTACACTCCTGGTATTTAATGCCCATTAAAAGACCCCCCAACTCTTAGTGCAATTTTGCCACACCCACCATTTGCTGCGGTGTGCTATCCCATCCCCCTCTCGGAGGAAAGTGGGAGGCGTGGTTGAGTTCCTGTATATACATAAACACACACAGTATATACTGCATGTGCACTGCTAATAGAAGCACAGTAGAGACTGATTCCTTCCCTTTTCTGCTCTTCATGAAATGAAAGGCATTACCTTTGTTTCCTTAGCAAAGGCATACAGTGTCAGTACCAGCATCAGTGCTCATCAGTCCTTTTCAGAGGCAGCCCTAATCCTTCCACTAGGCATTTCCATGAATTTATGCATTGGAGACTCCCAGAACAGGCTTGTGAGTAATCCTAGCTCCAGTCAGACATACCAATAATCAGAAACACACTCCAGTAAGAGGATTTCCAGAATACCTTCACTAGTCCTAGGCCTGGTTCACACCTGTACATTTTTTAGCGCATTTTCAGTTTTGCAGAAACATACTACAGTCCATTTAACATGGTTTCCTACGGATGTAGTTCTTATCTGTGCATTTTATGGAAAGGGCCAGGGGCTTTTTTTCTGGTTTTTGGTTCCATAGAATTCAATGGATGAAAAGCATGTATTGAAAAATGCAAAATGCACCTGCAATATGCAAACTGCAACCTGCATAGGTGTGAATCCAGCCTTAGGCTCCATTCACACTAACGCGTTTTTTGATGCATTTTGCAGAAATGCATGGGATTTTTTTAACATGCTTTCCTATGAAACAATAAAAAACGCAAAATGCGGCAAAAACGCTGCAAAAATGTTGTAAAAATGCAGTAAAAACGCTGCTCAAAAATGCGGCAAGCACCGCAAAAAACACTGCAGAAACACTCAAAAGCAACATGCATAGGTGTGAATCGAGCCTTAGGGCTAACGCAGTGGTTCTAAGGCTCCATTCACACTAACGCGTTTTTTGATGCATTTTGCAGTTTGCAGAAATGCATGGGAATTTTTTAACATGGGTTCCTATGGAACATGTTCACATCAATGCATTTTTGTACCTCTGCGTTTTTGGAAAGGGTCAGGGACTTTTTTTCATGCAAAATGCAGAGTTTTGCATGTAATAGAATTCAATGGACCACAATCAAAGACGCAAGTACAACGTTTTTAGTGTTCTTACAGTTTTTTTGCGGCGTTTTTTACGCGTTTTACATTTTTTTTTTTTTAGACTGTATACAGTCTAAAAAAAAACCTGTAAAAAAAAACGCAAAACGCGGCAAAAATGCCGCAAAAATGCTATAAAAACGCTGCTCAAAAATGTGGCAAGCACCACAAAAAACACTGCAGAAACGCTCAAAAGCAACATGCATAGATGTGAATCGAGCCTTAGGCTCCATTCACACTAGCGCGTTTTTTGATGCATTTTGCATTTTGCAGAAATGCATGGGAATTTTTTAACATGGGTTCCTATGGAACATGTTCACATCAATGCTTTTTTGTATCTCTGCGTTTTTGGAAAGGGTCGGGGACTTTTTTTCATGCAAAAAGCAGCGTTTTGCATGTAATGGATTTCAATGGACAAGCATCAAAAACGCAAGTGCACCGTTTTTGCAGCGTTTTTGCAGCGTTTTTGGTGCGTTTTGGTGCGTTTTTGCCGTTTTTTTATTTTTTTTTGTAATTTTTTTTTAAGACTGTAAAAAAAAAAAAAAAAAACCGCAAAACGCGGCAAAAACGCCGCAAAAACGCTACAAAAACGCTGCTCAAAAACGTGCCAAGCATGAAAAAAAAACCTCCAAAAATGCTCAAAAGCAACATGCATAGGTGTGAATCGAGCCTCAGGCCCCATTCACACTAGCGCGTTTTTTGATGCATTTTGCATTTTGCAGAAATGCACGGGAATTTTTTAACATGGGTTCCTATGGAACATGTTCACATCAATGCTTTTTTGTATCTCTGCGTTTTTGGAAAGGGTCGGGGACTTTTTTTCATGCAAAAAGCAGCGTTTTGCATGTAATGGTTTTCAATGGACAAGCATCAAAAACGCAAGTGCACCGTTTTTGCAGCGTTTTTGATGCGTTTTTGGTGCGTTTTTGGTGCGTTTTTGCGGTTTTTTTTTTTTTTTTTTTTTTTGTAATTTTTTTTTTTTGTAATTTTTTTTTAAGACTGTAAAAAAAAAATAAAAAAAAAAAAAAAAAAAACGCAAAACGCAAATCGCGGCAAAAACGCGGCAAAAACGCCGCAAAAACGCGGCAAAAACGCGGCTCAAAAACGTGGCAAGCATGAAAAAAAAACCTCCAAAAACGCTCAAAAGCAACATGCATAGGTGTGAATCGGGCCTTAGGCCCGATTCACACTAGCGCGTTTTTTGATGCATTTTGCATTTTGCAGAAATGCACGGGAATTTTTTAACATGGGTTCCTATGGAACATGTTCACATCAATGCTTTTTTGTATCTCTGCGTTTTTGGAAAGGGTCGGGGACTTTTTTTCATGCAAAAAGCAGCGTTTTGCATGTAATGGTTTTCAATGGACAAGCATCAAAAACGCAAGTGCACCGTTTTAGCAGCGTTTTTGATGCGTTTTTGGTGCGTTTTTACCTTTTTTTTTTTTTTTTTTGTAATTTTTTTTTAAGACTGTAAAAACAAATGAAAAAAAAAAAAAAAAAAAAACGCAAAACGCAAATCGCGGCAAAAACGCGGCAAAAACGCGGCAAAAACGCGGCTCAAAAACGTGGCAAGCATGAAAAAAAAACCTCCAAAAACGCTCAAAAGCAACATGCATAGGTGTGAATCGAGCCTTAGTGCTTTTTGCATTTTTGCATTTTGCAGATTTGCACTACAGTCCATTTAACATTGTTTCCTATGGAACACGTTCTGTGGTGCAAATCTGAAAAATGCAAAAAAAAGCACAAAAAATGCATAGGTGTGAATCAGGCCTAAGGCTGGATTCACACCTATGCATGTTGCTTTTGAGCGTTTTTGACCAGCGTTTTTGTAGCTTTTTTGTCGCGTTTTTGCCGCGTTTTTGCCGCGATTTGCGTTTTGCGGTTTTTTTTTTTTTTTTTTTTTTTTTCATTTTTTTTACAGTCTTAAAAAAAAATTACAAAAAAAAAAAAAACAAAAAAAAAAACGGCAAAAACGCACCAAAAACGCACCAAAAACGCTGCAAAAATGCTGCAAAAAACGCTGCAAAAACGGTGCACTTGCGTTTTTGATGCTTGTCCATTGAAATCCATTACATGCAAAACGCTGCTTTTTGCATGAAAAAAAGTCCCCGACCCTTTCCAAAAACGCAGAGATACAAAAAAGCATTGATGTGAACATGTTCCATAGGAACCCATGTTAAAAAATTCCCATGCATTTCTGCAAAATGCAAAATGCATCAAAAAACGCGCTAGTGTGAATGGAGCCTAAGGCTCCATTCACACCTATGCATGTTGCTTTTGAGCGTTTTTGGAGGTTTTTTTTTCATGCTTGCCACGTTTTTGAGCAGCGTTTTTGTAGCGTTTTTGCCGCGTTTTTGCCGCGTTTTTGCCGCGATTTGCGTTTTGCTTTTTTTTTTTTTTTTTGTTTTTTTTCATTTTTTTTTACAGTCTTAAAAAAAATTACAAAAAAAAAAAAAAAAAAAAAAACGGCAAAAACGCACCAAAAACGCATCAAAAACGCTGCAAAAACGGTGCACTTGCGTTTTTGATGCTTGTCCATTGAAAACCATTACATGCAAAACGCTGCTTTTTGCATGAAAAAAAGTCCCCGACCCTTTCCAAAAACACAGAGGTACAAAAATGCATTGATGTGAACATGTTCCATAGGAACCCATGTTAAAAAATTCCCGTGCATTTCTGCAAAATGCAAAATGCATCAAAAAACGCGCTAGTGTGAATGGGGCCTAAGGCCTGATTCACACCTATGCATTTTTAGTGCTTTTTGCATTTTTGCATTTTGCAGATTTGCACTACAGTCCATTTAACATTGTTTCCTATGGAACACGTTCTGTGGTGCAAATCTGAAAAATGCAAAAAAAAGCACAAAAAATGCATAGGTGTGAATCAGGCCTAAGGCTGGATTCACACCTATGCATGTTGCTTTTGAGCGTTTTTGGAGGTTTTTTTTTCATGCTTGGCACGTTTTTGAGCAGCGTTTTTGCCGCGTTTTTGCCGCGTTTTTGCCGCGTTTTGCGTTTTTTTTTTTTCATTTTTTTTACAGTCTTAAAAAAAAATTACAAAAAAAAAAACAAAAAAACGGCAAAAACGCACCAAAAACGCACCAAAAACGCTGCAAAAACGCTGCAAAAACGGTGCACTTGCGTTTTTGATGCTTGTCCATTGAAATCCATTACATGCAAAACGCTGCTTTTTGCATGAAAAAAAGTCCCCGACCCTTTCCAAAAACGCAGAGATACAAAAAAGCATTGATGTGAACATGTTCCATAGGAACCCATGTTAAAAAATTCCCGTGCATTTCTGCAAAATGCAAAATGCATCAAAAAACGCGCTAGTGTGAATGGAGCCTAAGGCTCCATTCACACCTATGCATGTTGCTTTTGAGCGTTTTTGGAGGTTTTTTTTTCATGCTTGGCATGTTTTTGAGCAGCGTTTTTGTAGCGTTTTTGCGGCGTTTTTGCCGCGTTTTTGCCGCGATTTGCGTTTTGCGGTTTTTTTTTTTCATTTTTTTTTACAGTCTTAAAAAAAAATTACAAAAAAAAAAAAATAAAAAAAAAAAACGACAAAAACGCTGCAAAAACGCACCAAAAACGCTGCAAAAACGCTGCAAAAACGGTGCACTTGCGTTTTTGATGCTTGTCCATTGAAATCCATTACATGCAAAACGCTGCTTTTTGCATGAAAAAAAGTCCCCGACCCTTTCCAAAAACGCAGAGATACAAAAAAGCATTGATGTGAACATGTTCCATAGGAACCCATGTTAAAAAATTCCCATGCATTTCTGCAAAATGCAAAATGCATCAAAAAACGCGCTAGTGTGAATGGAGCCTAAAAGGATATCTAAACCTTAGAACAAAAACATAATCAATTGCAGCTTACCAGTCTTGAGACCTAGTGGCCACATTAATTTTACTTTTCAGGTTGAATATATTTTTTATTGATTTTTTCAAGGTAAAATGTAACACAAGTGAGAAAAAAGAAGGGGGGGGTACATAATAAAGAAGAAGGAGGGGAGGGAAGAGGAAGGGGGAAGGCGGTTTTCACATACCGTTGTTGTACAATGCTATATCTTACATCTACATGATTGCTTAAAGCAGTTCTTCATAATACAAAATACAAAACCCAACCATGCAGTGTCATCTATCTTTGGACATTGCCTGGAATATCTGCTCCACAAACAAACTGTCGGATGGGGGATCCTCGTATAGAAATTCTGTTGAGGAGGCGGTCAGATGAAGAATGGTGAATCCATGGGTACCATAGTTGCGTGTACTTATCCCATGTATCTCCTAGTTTTGCCTGTAGCTCCTCCATGAGCATAGTATCGTTAAGGGTATCTATCCATCTAGTGATAGGGGGTATAGTTTTGGTTTTCCAGAACTGCAATATGACATGCCGGGCTGTAGACAGGAAAAACCTAAGAAGGCTCTTCTTGTGAGAGCTGATTGGCCCTGACAGGATGGACAATAAAGCTGCTTTCGGGAAGGGCACCAGGGAGACATTGTATAAGTCATTATAAATACCAAATACCTTGTCCCAGAAAGGGCGAACTCAGTTGCATTCCCACCACACGTGGATATAAGAGCCCTTTCCTACGTGACAGTGCCAACACACATCTGAAGTACCCGGGTACATCTTGCTCACCGTGACTGGATCCCTGTACCATCATGATAGTAATTTGTAGTTTTTCTCTTGTGAGAACCTGGATATGGAAGATTTGTGTGTGAGTGTGAATGAGGTGTTCCATTGTTCAAGAGATATCTCCATGCCCAGGTTTCTATACCATTTTTGTGTGAAATTAGGCAGTGAATCATATGTATAGGTCTGTATGTCTCTGTAAATCAGGGATAGAGGGTGTTTAGGGGTCTGAGAGAGACCACACATATCCTCAAATGTTGTGAGTGGTCTGTGGACTTGTGCTGAAAGATGGAGCGTCCTGCAATGTTGTGATAGGGATAGCATGGAAAGTCAGTTGATCGGAGTGGAGGACTGGGTGTCTGATTGCGGATGGAATTGGCCTGTGGAGGCTTGAACAAACTGTCTGGCTGTAGGCCATTGCTCTCTTGTATATGATCCACATTGTCCCCTAGTGTTGTATATTGGGAGTGCTGGGTTGTCAAATAAGGAAGTTAGAGGACTAGGGTCTGTGGAAAGAGAAAAGGTAGTATGTTTGCTGTACCATGTGGTAAGTGCCACAATTGTCAGGAGGGATACACTGTCCATAGTGCAAAATTTAGTGTTGTATCCCCATAGGAGAGCTCTGAGGTCTGCTTGTGCCATGTCTTGCTCAATGACCGAGGATGGTTTGGTTAAGGGACGTGGGAACCATTCGAGAAGTCTCGATATTATAGCTGATGCATGGTATAATTGAAAGTCCGGGAGTCCGATGCCTCCCCGAATTTTGGGGGCGCATAGTATTTTATGTTTAAGTCTAGAGGGGTGGTGTTGCCAAATGAACTTGACCGCCAGGGAGCGAAGTGTAAGGAAGAAAGCTTTGGGAAAAAGTATAGGTAGTGTTTGAAATAAATAAAGTAATTTAGGAAGAATGTCCATTTTGAGGACATTCATTCGTCTCCACCAAGAAAGCTTGAGGTGATGCCAAGATTTCATGGAACATTGAATTTTCATCAGCAAAGGACTGTAATTCAGGGTGTATGTGTCATGTAGGTCTCTAGGCATCTCTGTCCCCAAATATTTAATCGAGCGTGAATGCCAATAAAATGGGAACTGTCTCCGAAGCAGGGACTCTGTGATCGGGTTTAGGGAAATGTTCAAGGCCTCCATTTTTGTAATATTTAATTTGAAGTTGCTGTGCGCTCCGAAGCGGTCAAGCTCTTGAAGTAAGGCGGGGATGCTAACCTGTGGCTGAGTGACATAAAGAAGAATCGTCTGCATAAAGTGATAATTTACAATGAGCCGAGGGTATGGTGTCATTGCTTAGGATAGCCTGAGCTAGATATTCGACAGTGAGCGCAAACAATAATGGTGACAATGGGCACCCTTGTCTTGTACTATTTCTGATCTCAAAAGCCTCTGAGGATTCCCCATTGACCGCTACCTTGGCCGAAGGATTGGAGTAGAGTGACATAATTTTGTTTAATATTTTTGGGCCCAGGCTTATCTGAAGCAGTTAAAAGCAGAAAGTGTAACCGCGCTAAAGCTTCAAAATAATATAAGCTCAAAGCTGCATGGATATAACACCAATATCAGTGTAAACAACAATCAAATAAACAAAAACGTGCACTAAGAATAGTATATGTGCAAAAAACAAATCGCATTTAAAGCAATCCTCATTAATGTCAATCATATATTGAAATAACCATTGACCAAAACAGCTGAGAATAATAATAAAGTGCAAAATGTGCTATAGTGTTAGCATACATAAATATATAGAGCAGTTTGTATAAAGTGCAAGGTATACTAGAGAGTGACCAAACATTAACAAACAAGCAGTTTAAATGGTCCCACATTCATTGCAGGGTAGCCCCTGAACAGTCCTGTGAAGAATAAACCACCTCAGCAGTGAGAGGAAAAAAATTAGTCCATAATAGAGTATCAGAAGGAAGAGAGAGGAAAGTTCCATAAACAATGCACCACTTCCAGGGGACAACCGAAAATTCCACGGTCAGTCAGATCACACAGCCCACAAGGTGCATGAAGAGGAAGAAGATGTCTATATGAGAGTTTCCCCGTACTCCAAGGAAGTATCAGATGGACTCTTACCCGAACTGATGGGCCTCCCTTCGGGCAAGGTCGTACTGGCAGGCAGACTTAGCCCTCTGCAGGGACTGTGGATGGCTCCGAGTCCTCCGGTGTATCTTCCGTCTACAGCCTGGAACGAACCAATACTTCCTCCTTCCAGCAGGTTGCAGCCCTTCCCACACTGCAGCTGTGTCCCCTCCTCCCTCTCCTCTCCTCCATCTTCTTCCTCTTCATGCACCTTGTGGGCTGTGTGATCTGACTGACCGTGGAATTTTCGGTTGCCCCCTGGAAGTGGTGCATTGTTTATGGAACTTTCCTCTCTCTTCCTTCTGATACTCTATTATGGACTAATTTTTTTCCTCTCACTGCTGAGGTGGTTTATTCTTCACAGGACTGTTCAGGGGCTACCCTGCAATGAATGTGGGACCATTTAAACTGCTTGTTTGTTAATGTTTGGTCACTCTCTAGTAGGGTTGTCCCGATACCACTTTTTTAGGACCGAGTACAAGTACCGATACTTTTTTTCAAGTACTCGCCGATGCCGATTACCGATACTTTTTTTTTAATGTCACGTGACAGTTTTTTTTTTGCTATTGTTTTTTGGGGGGGGGGGGGGTGAACGTTGTATGTGTGTGTGTTTTTTTTTTTGTTTTCTTTTACAATTTTTATTTTTTACAATAATATTTTTTTATTATTTATTGTTTTTTTTTTTTTTTTTTTTAAATCAGCCCTGTTGGGGGGCTTTGGTGAGATATCAGGGGTCTTAACAGACCTCTGATATCTCCCCCTTGAGACAGAGAAAGAGACAGAGGATAGAGATTCCCCAGTCCCTTTCTCTGCAGCGTCAGCTGCACTGAGAATGAATGGAGAGAAGACAGCGGCTTCTCTCCATTCATAAACTGACACATCGTAATCACAGAAGATTACAATGTTTCAGTTATGTGAATAGACAGAGTCAGCTGACTCTATCCTTACACAAAGGAAGGAGGAGGGGGACGGAGGAACTGAGGGGGAGAACGGAGGGAACAGATGAGAGAGGAATGCAGGGGACAGATAAGGATAGAGGAACGGAGGGGGAGAGATAAGGAGAGAGGAACGGAGGGGGAGTACGGAGGGGGACAGATAAGGATAGAGGAATGCAGGGGACAGCGGAGAGGCACAGAGGAACAGAGGGGGCACGGAGGAGGATGCAGTGACAGTCAGCTGTGAGCGATCACTGCTGTATGTCACTAAAGCTGGTGAAAGCCGCTGGGGGAGAATCTTGTAACTCCCCCACGCGCCGATCACAGCTGTCCTCCAGGTATCGGGGGAAGCATCGGGAGCATTTGCCCAAGTACAAGTACTTGGGCAAATGCTCGGTATCGGTGCCGATACCGATACTAGTATCGGTATCGGGACAACCCTACTCTCTAGTATACCTTGCACTTTATACAAACTGCTCTATATATTTATGTATGCTAACACTATAGCACATTTTGCACTTTATTATTATTCTCAGCTGTTTTGGTCAATGGTTATTTCAATATATGATTGACATTAATGAGGATTGCTTTAAATGCGATTTGTTTTATGCACATATACTATTCTTAGCGCACATTTTTGTTTATTTTATCTGAAGCAGTGATGCATGTAGAAAAGGCCAACTTACCCTATTGAAAGCCTTCTCGGCGTCACACGCTATCAGGCGGGGATATTGTGGCGTTGGACGTATGATATAAAATGTAGGATTTTCGTGGTGTTGTCTTGAGCTTTTTGATTCAGTATGAAACCTACTTGGTAGCTATGAACTAGGGAGAGCAGTAGGGGGGCTAAGCGGGTGGCTATGATTTTAGAGAATAGTTTGAGGTCGACATTTAACAGGGATATGGGCCTGTAGTTGCTGCAATGAGAGTGGTCCTTTCCAGGTTTGGGTAATACTACTATCCGGGCCTAGAGGAGTTGTGGAGATAAAGGGTGTGTCTCATCTACCTCCTCAAATGCTCAGGCCATTTTAGGAGCAAGTTGTTGAGCAAACGTTTTATAAAATTGGGGGGTATATCCATCTGGGCCTGGGCTCTTACCAGTCTTAAGTTCTTTGATCACGGACAGGAAATCTGAAGTAGTAATGGGTTGTTCGTGAATATCAACTTCTGTTGGGGAGATTGTGGGTAGGGTCGTGTCTTGTATATATTGGTGCAAGTCTGAAGTGGTCTGGGTGGGTAGTGTGTTCTGTGTTTTGATTGGGGGGAGATTGTAGAGAGAGAAGTAATAGTCCCTGAATTCGGAGACTATCTCAGAGTTTTTTTGGGCTGGGGAGATAATGTAAGGAATGTTTTGTCTCTGTTGTCTGGGGTGTATGACCCTGGCCAAATGTTTCCCGCATTTATTTGCTTGGCAATAATGAATATGATGACCTTTATTGCGGGCAATTAGTGCTCTGTCTGTAAAGAGTTGTAACAGGACTCGTCGTGTGTTAGACAGTTCCACTAATGTCTTGGGGACTAGTGTACATTTGTGTGTGGATTCGAGAGCGGTTTTCTGAATAAACAAGCATTTTATGTCATCCGTGTGAGCTTTTTTTAATCTAGAGCCAAGTTGGATAAAGATCCCTCTAAGCACGCATTTCAAAGTCTCCCATTTGTTCATGGCGGAGGTCTCGTCTCTAGCGTGGAGTTGGACCAAGTCTGTGATGGCTTTAGACACTGCTGCAGTACAGGCAATGTCAGTCAATAAATTATAATTCAATCGCCAGGTAGATCGAAGTGCGCTTCGTGGCAATCTGCCGAGAGTTATGTGTATAGGTGCATGGTCTGACCACAATTTCAGACTGATCCCACTCCTGGGATCATGGTCCAGTAGTGTTTGTGATAGAAAAATGTAATCTTTCCTGCTGTATGATTTGTGGGCAGGAGAATAATATGTGTAAAAGTCGCCATGTGTCACATAAGGAAAGTTCCGCTAGGGCGGCACGTATTTTGGCTAAGGAAGAAGGGGTGATGTGTGACTTAACGGTGGAGGAATACAGTCTCGGGATGAGGGGAATGTTGAAGTCTCCCCCCCAAGATCAAGTTGGGAGTTCCAAAGGTCTTCAGCCAGGCTGTCATGGAGGAGAAGAAGTGAAGTTGCTCCTGGTTTGGGAGATAAACCTTAACAATTGTAAAAACCGTCTGTTGGTATATAAATTTCAAGAACAAATAGCATCCCTTAGAATCTATGTCTGATTTGAGTACTTTGGGGGTGAAAGAGCTATGGAAAGCTATTGAAACTCCTTTTGTTTTAGCCGTGGGGTTAGAGCTATGGTACCATGTGGTGAAGTGTTTGTCAGGTATTGATGGAATGGAATCTGAATGGAAGTGGGTTTCCTGTAGCAATAGTATCTGTGTTTTGGATTTGTGGAAGTGGTGTAATATCTGTCTGCGCTTTTCCGGTGTATTAAATCCTCTGCAATTTAGCGAGGAGATCTTGAGCTCTAAGGTGAATGTTATGATGTGGGGATGTGGAGGTTATAAGCTAATCTATTGAGATTCACAGTGTAAAGAGGCTCAGTTGTGGGGTGCTGTGCTGAGAAAAAAGAAGGGTGAGGGGGAGGTAGGAAAAGAGGGGGTAAGGGGAGGGGAGAGGGAGTATGTACTGGGGTGGTTGCAAACAAAAGCTAAATGCCTGTATTGTTAGTGCAAGGTGTCTTTGGGAAGGGTGTCGTAGAGAGCAGTGTAGGAATTTAGTAGATTGTGTACGCCTGAACATACAATTATAATCTGTGAGGGGGTAGCTCCCTCTAGTGTCCAGATTGGGGTATAAAATGTTGACACTACCTAGGACAACTAAGATGAACATCAAATACAGAGGCAGTGAAGACTCTGCCAATCCTATTGGGGAGGACGTGGCTAGTCTGACATGGGGTACTCCGCTCCTGTCTGAGTCTTAACTATAAGTATTACAACATGAAAATAGTTAACGCAGCACCAAATGCTAATTAGGTATAAATTCAAGTAGATTGTGCAATGCTCAGGGATAAAAAAACCCAAAAAAACAAAAACTCTAATATTATAATGCATAGAACATCTAATATGCAAGGCAGAAAATATATGCAAACTTATCCCTGAGAACGGCCAAAAAAGAAAAAAGAAAAAAGGCTGGCGAGTCTTTGTTTTCCCATTCACTGGGGGGAACGACCGGTCCTCGGGGACACTCACCCCACCCGTGAATCCGGGTCAAGGGGGAAAAACTTCAAAAACCAAGGTGAGTTGATAAGACAAAATCCCCACCAGCCGGTGGGGGGGGAGGTAGAGTCTCATCCAGCTGGAGATTTGGAGGTTCGTGGTCGGGATTTCTTTTTGGAGAATGTTTCCCATCCAGAAGAGTGGGGGAGCCATGGGGTTGCTGGGCGGAGGGGCCAATCCGGTTTAAAAGTTCCTAGAAAGTTGGCCAGATCACCCAGGGTGCGGAAGACCGCCAATTTGCCATTCTGAGATGCAGAAAGTTGGAACGGGAATCCCCATCGTTATTTGATCTGCTTGGCTTGTAAAGCATCTTTTACCGGTTTCAGGGCTTTCCGCATGAATAAGGTCTGTCTTGATAGGTCAGTTAGCAGCATAACAGGGGTATCACTGAACATGATGGACTCTTGGGAACGAGCAGCTTGCATGATGTCGGTTTTCACATTGAAAAAATGTATGCAGCAAATGACATCACTGGGGTAGGCAGGGTTTGGGTTGCGGGGTCCCAATGATCTGTGGATTCGATTAATTTTGATCGGAGTGTCTTTGTGTTTGTTCAGCAATTGATTAAACATGGTGGTGGCCGCCATTGCTAGATCTTTGTTTTCCACCGTTTCTGGCAGTCCACGTATGTGGATGTTGTTGCGTCGGCTTCTGTTCTCTTGGTCATCCAAGCCATAGAACAATTACTGAATTTGGTTGGTGTGCTCATGCAATATGGTCTCATGTTCAGAAATTCTGGAGGCCGATTCCTCTACAGTGTTCTCAATGTATTCCAGTATGTGGCCTATGTCTTTATGGAGGTCACTAATTTCCCTTCTATAGGACCTCTCTAGTCTGCTGATGTAGGATTCTATGTTCTGTGGGGGGGCTTTGATATAGGCCTTCATGTCCCAGTGTTCCCCCTGACTGTGGTGGTTAGGAGAGGGGCTTCTGGAGTGAGGAAGACTCCCTGGAGGGTCGGGCTTCAGGTCAGAGGACCAGGGTGAACGAGGGGTATGCACGGCTTGTACCTTAGTTGCTGCATGTGCAGCCTGTGCTGCCGCAGAGCGGGTCACCGCCATCTTGGCGTGGCTTTGTCCTCCAGGCCCTTTGTGGGAAAATAGCTGCTGATTTCGCCTGGTTTAGGGTTCCCGAGGTGCGGGGGATGTTGCTACACCCTCTCTGGCTCATATGGTAAGCCGGGGGGTCTCGTTCTGCGGCGCTGCGTTCGTGAGAGTGGACGGGAGCGGGAGCTGATCTCTCAGGCGTCCTTCCTCTCCATGCGCCAGGCCACGCCCCCATAATTTTACTTTTAAAACTGAGAACCGGTTAACCGGCAGTCTTTTTCCAGGGCCGATCACTCGCATGTGAATGCAGCATGAGAGATTACATGCAAGTGAGCGCAATTAGCTGTATTCAATAGGACATCTCAGAGCTAATTGCGGGAGTCCCTACTGGGGTTCTCACATATAATCGCAAGCAGTATGCATTCGCAAGTGTGAATGTACCCTAATGGAGATGAACAAAGGCAGATATGTTTGAAGTCCAGCCTGGGTTATTTGTTGAATTACCAAGTGAAAAAAAAGGGGGAAAATATGTACAAAAAGACATTTAATGAAGCCACCACTTCCAAGGCATAGTAATTTGATTTACATCGGCTTTAAGGACAATATTATTTATCTTCCCTTTCTTTCCCTTACTGCTTTCCCTGTAACATTTGTCCAACAACCAGAGAATAAATAGTGGTCAAGGAAAGATCCCTATATACAAACTGAGGGGAGATAATGGCAGAATTGACTGATTATTGGCATTAGGACCACCTAAAAAACATGCTTGAATTAAGTATTTCCCAGCCACAGGGGACCAAACCTAGACTATGGATTGTGAGGACCGGGGAAGCCTATTTTCTGAGGTCTATGCAGGCAATGTTCCTCACTGTCAAACTAAGAGGCACATCTTCCTCTAATGGTCCTACTCATAGCAATACTGGTCTACCTCTGGACAGCTACAATGTTCAGATTTCTTGTGACCAATGGCATGAAAATGGTCTTCTTTTTGTCTTTGGCTAATTTTCTAACGGTGCTCATGTCTCTTTACGGAAGTGTTTTAGAACAAGCCTGTGCCACCTCCATCACCTTTGTATTAGTGGTGGCAATGTCCCCTTGGTGAAACCAGGTGGGAAGATCCTACTTGGAAATCTTCCAAGGACAAAAGTTGTGTGGAATTTATCTCAAACTTGTAATCGGTGTGCACCCCAATCCTAATCACTAGGTTAGTGTAGTGGGGACATTACTGTGTAAGCACTCTTTGAACAGAAAGTGATAAGCTCAAAATTCTCTGTAGCAGTATGAAATATGTTAGCATTATATAAATGAATAAAATAAATGATTGAGGAATGTATAAGGAAATGCATGTAACAGGTAACCTTGATACACAAAATCTCAATGTTTATTACAACATGTAATAACATGTAAAGCCCACTTTTGCAAACAAAGTTTTTCCTTGTGTTATGTTCTTGCAATAATAAATGTTGTTATAAGTAACATTTTGCTGCATAGACTGCATATGTAATCCCAAGAACAAACTTTGATAGTTAGGGACTGTAGGTTTGTTCTTAAGTTGAATCTGTTTGTAAGTCAGAACAGGTACAAGCTTTTTGGATAGCATAGGGAAGGGTTATTACCCCTGTAACATTTGTTTTGCTGTGTGTGCCCCTGTTCAGAAGATTTCACCTCACTTTCTGTCCCAATGACAATTGGATTTTGAAAATTTTGGGTTGTTGTGGAAACAAGCCTTGGTGTTAAAGCATCAGTAGAGGTACCTTTTTCTCATAATAACTCTTACAGAAATGAATTTCCTCTCCTAGGGGTAGATTTCTTCTCACTTCCTGTTGTCTCCCTTCGTTTGTAAGTAGGAGTCGTTTGTAAGTCGGATGTTTGTAACTAGGGGACCCCCTGTATTGCAGCTTAAAAAGTGCTTGGATGTGGTTGCTGCATTTGTTTTTTTTCCACACTTTTTTCTTTTATTTCAACCTGGTAATCATGCTATTAACACAATTCCTGTCTTAGGATGACAACTGAACAGTCTTGTCACCACAGAAAAGGTAGTGTGTTAGGACTACATAACACCTCCCTCTCTTCTCTTGAACAAGGGGACCCCCAGATCCCGCCCCCCAAGTGAATTCATAACGGGTACATTGTACCCCTACCAATTCACAAAAAAAGTGTAAAAAATAGTAAAAGTTACAAGAGACACTTTAGGACAAGTCCTTTATTAAAAAATAAAAATGTCCCACGATGTAGATCTATCTCATGCCGCCCAACGAACCGAAAAAAAAAGAAAAACGCAACAGCTCTGCCTCCATGGGAGGCTCCCGCTGAGTGAGGCTTCTTCTCGATGACAGCTCTTATATAGCTGAGGGCGGGGCTACCCGGTGACGTAATTGGGTGACCCCACCCCCTCTGATGCCACGCCTTATGTAACCAAATAATTTAAGGTATTGAAACTTATGCCGCGTACACACGGTCGGACTTTTCGGCTACAAATGTCCGACTGTCGACTGACTTTTGGCGGACTTGCGGCGGACTTTCTAACGAACAGGCTTGCCTACATATGATCACACAAAAGTCCGACGGATTTGTATGTGATGACGTACACCAGACTAAAATAAGGAAGTTGATAGCCAGAAACCAATAGCTGCCCTAGCGTGGGTTTTTGTCCGTCGGACTAGCATACAGACGAGCGGATTTCTGGGTCCGGCAGAGTTACGACATAAAGATTTGAAGCATGTTTCAAATCTAAAGTCTGTCAGATTTGCGGCTGGAAAAGTCCGCTGAAAGTCCGGGGAAGCCCACACACGATCGAATTGTCCGCCGGATTTGGTCCGTCGGCATCCGTTGGACTTTTGTAGACAAAAAGTCCGACCGTGTGTACGCGGCATTAGAAGGCAAATAATAATAATAATAATAAAAAATGATAATTCTAAGGGAGAATCTTTATACTCAACAATGGGTTAATGAGTGTTACTTTTCTTGCTGGAGGAATTTTTGTGTTTTTAAAAAATGGTTTCTTAATGTATGAGATATTACATCAAAGATATACACATTTTTTCATTAATTTTTGATGTTGATACCATTTTCTGCAGAGATACCCACAAAAGCTAATTTTCCTCCAGCATCAATGGATTTATGTACACATGTCAATGTATGTGATCTGTTTTTTGATGTTTTTTGATGGGTTTACCTCTCATTTATGTTTTTAGATGTCTAAGTATTTCTTCTTTCACCAGCAATTTCAAACGACATGAAATGTACACATTTAAGTAATAATCTGGGATTTTTTATCTAAATTGTATCAACAAAAGAAATCGTTATGACATCCATGAAGACCTTGGTTTCAGCAGATCTATTTCAGTAGATCTATCACAGTGTTAATCAGAGTCAATTTGCGATTTGTAACAGGAGTCTGTTAATTTGTCAGTATTTCAATCGTTCAATTTTTCAATCAAACCCACTTTGTATGTATTGGCATGTATATATAAACCATTGTTATTTGTTCAAAGATTTAGCTATGAGTAAGCACCAGTAGTTACGGTGTGAAACATGTTAGCAATCTACTTCGTCCTTTGCTGTATAGTTTTTTAGCAATAAAGATATTATCGTTGGAGTGCGGCCATCCGGATTCAATTTCTTTTTGTATGCCACTTGCATACTGAGCCAGCACCTGCACCTGACGGGGAAGGAGATTTTGTGGATCAGACACCTGGAGCGGGTTTTCCTGACATGGTATATTGGTACATAGGGAAGCTGGAATTTAGAAAAAAACTATCAAAAGGCGAACTTATCCATTAAATATTGATCATTTTATATGTAATTATGAACTGACCCAGCTTGTACAGTTTAAAACAACAATGCTACTGATAAAAAAAGGTACTGAGACATGTGTACATAAGGACTAACCGACTGCACCAACAAATAGATGGATAAAAAAAAGTTGAAAATGTGCAGTACTATCTCTCATCTCTCAGATAATGACCAAATTGTGCACATATTGTATGTAATGGTGTAATATTAAACAAAAATGTGGGCAGGAAAAGTACATATTAGGGCACCATGCAGGGCAAAGTGGCAGTGTCTCTGCAAAGAAACATCCCCCCATCCCATTATTCTTACCTTGCTTGAACCCTTTGCTGCTTTTTCTTCCTCCAATGATAGTACCTGGTATGAGAAATCATGTGAACTCCTTTCCTGTTACAGTGCTTGGGCCAGCAGCCAATTACTGGGCCTATTAAAACAGTTAAGTGAAGCAGTGCTGTATAAAAACACTCAAAAATGACCAATATATGCAACAAAATATAGAAATGCTAAATAAACATAATATAAGGTGTTAATAATAATGTATTATGACTAATATAAAGTCAAAGTGCAACTGTGCAGTAAATGGTAGTTCAAAAACTGTGCATAAAATTTCATAAATAATTCAGTCTCTTCAACTGTGAAAATTAGTGCAAAAAAGGAGGGGGGGTGGGAGAGAAAAAAAAGTGTCCATGTGCAAAAACGGGATTGAATGTGACAATGACTTGCAGATCCCTTATAACAATCCACACCCAGTGTGCTTCTAACCGCTCACCTCCAAAATAGACCCCAATGGGTCTAGTCAAGCATCATGACTATCACTTGTGGTAAGCTGTGTCTCCTTCCTCTCTGTTGTGGATCTTCCAGCTGGACAGGGAACAACTGCAGCTTTCAACGGCTGCTTTCCTGTAATGTCTGTGCCCTGTGATCACTGAGCTCCAAATACTCCTCCAGATCAGAGATATCAGACATAGGGTAGAAAAAACTCCATAGTGTAGTAGTTTAAAAATATGATAAATTTATTTAAAAGATGGCAATTTAACATCCAAAATGGCAAAAAAGCCAGCAGCATGCAAATAGCAAAAACAGCAGCTTGCATAAAAACAGCATGTCAAACTGAGAACTTCCGGTCTCAGCTGTGACTGGAAGTGACGTCACCCGGTGTAGTAGAATTTCATATTAGCCAATGTATTCCATATTATTCATATTGATTTACATATGTTTTATTGATAATAGAATTATTATTCATGTTATTATTATTATTCATATAATTATTAGTGTAGTAGTAGTGGATATATCATCAATATTATTTTTAGTTGTAAGTTTTTAAGTCAACTACTTAAAAGAGAAACACTTTGACAGCAGTTGAACCGTAGTCTGATAAGATAATATTCCTTAAAGGTAATAAAACAATCATTGTCAATAATAAGTGATAAAACTTCCTATACTGGTGGTATAAAAGTAATTATTTGGAATATGGGAAAGCTATGTACATTAATTAAATTTGACTGGGTCAAAAAAGGTCTGCTTGTGTCCCAATTAAAACAGTTAAAATACATTTGAATAAGAGAACACTATTATCGGTATGTGTATTTATGTATATATTAATAATTAGACAATATTGAATAAAGTAGTTAGCTTTGTATGCATATAATATATGTAAATAATATAGTACCTTTTTGTGAAACCATTATATGAATACATACATATAGGATTGTATAGTGAAAAACAATAAGACATATATAACACATAAGGTGGGGTTATTGCAAGTTAATTTTCCCGAAGTCGTAAATCTGTTATCCTTGAGTTGGTGAAGTACAAGGACAAGGAGAGTTTGATTTAACAGGGTGCCATACTGTCTCTATACAAGTATTTTAATGGGTAAAACCGTAGACAACAACAGTTATAAATCATTTTAATAAACATATAGGAATTCTGGGAATGAATTGGTTGAATACGTTTGTATGACAGGTGTCAGATTTATGGTTAGTTACAAGGACGTAGATCTTTCCAACCAATCACATTGTACCACATGTAATTCTATGGTCAAAAATTGTATAAGAAGCTTGCTTGACTTTCTTTCTTTGATGAACTCGCTCCCAGCTGCAGCTGTTTGTTGTTTTTACTGTTATTTGTAATTGTTATTTTATTGTTTTCATTAAACCTCCTCCTTTATTGGAAATGTATTGCCTGATCATTTGTTACTTTTCCACATCACCGGCTCCTCCCGACCCGTTGCGTCACAACACTCGTGACTTTTTCAAGGGTGAAAAAGTCACGAGTGTTGTGACGCAACGTGTTGGGAGGAGGCGGGTGACGTAACTTCTGGTCACGGCCAAGATTGGAAGTTCTCAGTTTGACACGCTGTTTTTATGCAAGCTGCTGTTTTTGCTATCTATCTGCATGCTGCTGGCTTTTTTGCCATTTTAGATGTTAAAACACCATCTTTTAAATAAATTTACCATATTTTTAAACTACTACACTATGGAGTTTTTTCTACCCTATTCTTGATTTCTCGGATCTGGACGAGTATTTGGAGTGCAGTGATCACAGGGCACAGACCATACAGGAATGGAGCTGTTGAAAGCTGCAGTTGTTCCCTGTCCAGGTGGAAGATCCACAACAGAGAGGAAGGAGACACAGCTTACCACAAGTGATTGCCTTGATGCTTGACTAGACCCATCTGGGTCTATTTTGGAGGTGAGCGGCTAGAAGCAAACTGGGTGTGGATTGTTATAAGGGATCTGCAAGTCATTGTCACATTCAATCCCATTTTTACACATGGACACTTTTTTTCTCCCACTCCCCCTCCTTTTTTGCACTAATTTGCACAGTTGAAGAGACCATGAATTATTTATGAAATTTTATGCACAGTTTTTGAACTACTGTTTACTGCACAGTTGCACTTTGACTTTATATTAGTCATAATACATTATTATTAGTACCTTATATTGTGTTTATTTAGCACTTCTATATTTTGTTGCATATATTGCTATCATATCTATTCTCAAGCATCTCTTCTCCAGGAAGAATACATTTAGTGCTTGTAGCCCCCAAGTGCATTACCTTATATTTCCCCACATTAAACCTCATCTGCCATGAAGTTGCCCACCCCAATATTTTGTTCAGGTCTTCCTGTAAACTTTCTAAATCCTGTGAATTTATTATTCTGCTTATTTTTGTACCATCCGCAAAAAATTAAGATTGAGCTACTGTATGTATCCCATCCTCTATGTCATTTTACATTATTTATCACTACCCTTTGGACGTGCCCCTGTAACCGGTTTTCTATCCAAGAACAAACCTTATGGTCCATGCCTGCAGACCTCAGCTTGTAGATTAGGCGTTTATGGGGAACTGTATCGAATGGTACAACTGAACTCACAACTCTAAATTCTTATTTAAATCATAATATTTATTGCACCAATCTTATGTTAAAAAAATAATTTCACATATTTTTGACTCTATATCAAACATGATGAAAGTCCCACATAGGCTGTACTATATAAATATATTTTGGAAATGATGAAATGTCTCTGGGTTATAGGAGACAAACTTACATTATGTAATGGCCTGCTATACAGACAGCTGTGAAACTGTGCTGGCCCTTGATGGTGTGCCAGGTGATAAGCAGGTGTACCAGCTGCCACATCCCCTGCTGCATTCTGAGAAAAACTCGCTTGCAATTGCATTACTACTGTGTCCTATAGTTATGTAGTGCCCAGTGGCTGGAACCACAGCATGCAGTGGGAGACAAGGCATTCAACACACCCAGAATTGTCTTTTCAGCAGTGGCTGTAGATCTCCAACAGAGAGAACAGAGGTTGCTGCTCTCTGGACGGACATGTATTACAAATCTTCTTATACAGGGTGTGTACGGCTTAATTTCGTCACATTAGGAACAGGGTTGTTCTTAGACATGTGCACTGACAAAAAATGTGTTCATTTTCATTTTCATTTCATTTGTTTTTTGCTTTTTTTGGAAATTCGAAAATTTGAAAATTCAAAATTCGAAAATTCAAAAATTCGGAAATTCAGAAATTAAAAAATTTGAAAATTTGAAAATTTGAAAATTAGAAATTAGAAAATTCGGAAATTTGAAAATTCAGAAATGTGAAAATTTGAAAATTCGGAAATTTGAAAATTCGGAAATTCAAAAATTAGAAAATTTGAAAATGTGAAAATTTGAAAGTTCAGAAATTTTGAAATTTTGAAAATTTGAAAATGTGAAAATTTGAAAATTCGTAAATTCAAAAAAAATAGCGTCTGTAAAGAGCCTCTCCTGTCTCTCCAGTGTGAAAGTCCTGCAAGCAGCATCTTTGGAGCAGTGAAAGCAGTGGGAGTGACACCAACCTCCCGGACTGGTTCTCCCTTCAGCCTCACCACAGAACATGATGACACCGCTTAGTGGTAGCTGCCTGTACAAACCCAGTGGTGGAAAACAGAATCTGTTACACGATGTGCATAGCCAGGTTCTGTTTTATACTTCTATAGTGAGTCTGGTGCGGGCCTCCAGGGAGGGACTATGACATGGGCAGAAGCTTACTCTGCTTGAGTAATGCTCCACTGCAGTGGGTCATCTCTCGTGGTGCTCAATAGAGATGCCAACGTTCAGAGAGGGGCAGTAGGCTTCTAGCCCAGGCAACCCTTTGGAGGAGGAATAAAGATGTATCAGGTAACATACACAATGTGCTTAGAATACACTATGGGTGCCGCCAGATACTGTCTTTATTCTTCTTCTCTGGTGTTGTGCTGGTCTGCTGCCCTCCAGTAAGCTGGCAGGGGGCTTGGTCCTCCTCTCACAGTAAGTTTGTGAGAATTATCATCCCTGCCTACTGCCCCGAATTAGTGACACTTTTTTTTCTTTATAATTTTATATTTTACTTAGATGTCTCCAAAAAACAAAAAGGAGGAGCAGAAAAAATCGGAGAGAAACACATGAAGTCTTTGGAACTTGATGCTCAGAAATGTGCTAAAATTTTGGATATGTTCAGTCCTCATGCACAGAGTTCCAGTGATCCCATGGCAGGGCCCAGTAGAGAGGTAACAAACATAGAACAAATAACAATAGAAGGTGATTTAGTGGAATCTGTTGATGAAACATCAGAATTATCCACTGAAGAAAATAGAGAATTGGGGCACACTGAATTACCAAGTAAACAAGTTATTATGGATGTTTCAGAGTGCCAAACTGAAGACATAGATATATCATTTAATTATTTTGCTCGTCCAAATAAAAATGAGCTTGCTGTCTTTTTCAAATATCATCCACGGCAGGATATTCCAGATCCAGTGTTAAAAAAGGCTACAAAACGTAAAGATGGAACAAGTCGCAAATGGCTCACCTACTGCAATGAAAAAAGATCTATGTTTTGCTCTGTTTATCTGGCTTTTTCAAAGTCACAGGAAACAAATTCTTTTATTGAAAGAATGACAGATAAGCGTCATGTTCATCAAAGAATCAAAGAGCATGAGAAGAGTGTAATGCACAACTTGTGTGCCAAAGCCTTTTTTGTGAAATCCAGCATTGCTGGAGTTGATGATCTACTTTTGTATAAGCAAATGTCTGTAAGGCAAGAACAAGTGAGAAACAGGCGGCAAGTAGGAATGAGCTTTCTGTTCGAGTCGAACATGAGTTCGACTTGAACATCGGCTGTTCGAAGAAGATCAAACATTACGGGACGTTCACGCCAAATTCATGCGCCGTGTCACGCACCATAATGCACTGCGTCATCGCAGTGAATTGCTGGCTGATAGTTGGCCAAGCATTCACTATGACCTGCATGCTTTGGCTGATCACAGTGCCGTCAGCAAAGAAAGCAATAATTGGCCAAAGGCAGGGTGCCTTTGGCCAATTATGGCTCAGAGGGTTAATTCCATGTCCCACGCTATATAAGGCCGCCTGCACGTCGGCCCTGTAGAGTGTGTTGCTGGCATTAGATTGAGCAAGCAGTCTGTTCCCGGTGTACTGTTTCTAATCTACTTCAGGCAGGCAGGTGATTCAGTTAGCTGCAGTGTATTTAACATATATATACAGTCATACTGGTATATATATATATACCACTGTATCCAGTTTAGCTAGATCTCACTGCAGTCCGTTCCTGGTGTACTGTTTCTAATCTATTCCAGACAGGCAGGTGATTCAGTTAGCCGCAGTGTATTTAGTGTATATATATATATATATATATATATATATATACATCCCAGGTATATATATATATATATATATATATATATATATATATATATATATATATATATATATATATATATATATATATATACACACTGTATACTGTGTAGCTAGATCTCACTGCAGACCGTTCCTAGTGTACTGTTTCTAATATACTTCAGGCAGGCAGTTGATTCAATTAGCTGCAGTGTATTTAGTATATACCGTTGTGCTTATAAGTTTACATACCCTGGAAGAATTTATGATTTCTTGGCCATTTTTCAGAGAATATGAATGATAACACAAAAACTTTTCTTTCACTCATAATTAGTGTTTGGCTGAAGCCATTTATTATCAATCAACTGTGTTTACTCTTTTTAAATAATAATGTCAACAGAAACCACCCAAATGACCCTGATCAAAAGTTTAAATACCCCAGTTCTTAATACCGTGTATTGCCCCCTTTAACATCAATGACAGCTTGAAGTCTTTAGTGGTATTTGTGGATGAGGCTCTTTATCTTCTCAGATGGTAAAGCCCATTCCTCTTGGCAAAAAGCCTACAGTTTGTGTAAATTCTTGGGCTGTATTGCATAAACTGCATGTTTGAGATCTCCCCAGAGTTGCTCAATGATATTGAGGTCAGGATACTGAGATGGCTACTCTAGAACCTTCACTTTTATTCTGCTGTTGACAGGTCAACTTAGCCTTGTGTTGTGGATCATTGCCATGTTGGAATGTCCAAGTAAGTCCCATGCGCAGCTTCCTGGCTGATTAATGCAAATGTTCCTCCAGTATTTCTTGATAACATACTGCATTCATCTTGCCAACAATTTTGACCAAATTTCCTGTGCCTTTGTAGCTCACACATCCCCAAAACATCAGCGACCCACCTCCCTACCATTCATCATAGGCCTTATTGACTACTCTCCAAATGTAGCTTTCATTGTTGTGGCCAAAAAGCTCAATTTTGGTCTCATCGCTCCAAATGACTTTGTGCCAGATGGTTTGAGACTTGTCTCTGTGCTGTTTGGTGTATTGTAAGTAGGATACTTTGTGGCATTTGCAAAGTAATGGCTTTCTTTTGGCGCTTGACCATGCAGCCCATCTTTCTTTAAGTGCCACCTTATTGTGCATCTTGAAATAGCCACACCACAGGTTTTCAGAGAGTCCTGTATTTCCCCTGAAGTTATTTGTGGGTTTTTCTTTGCATTCCGAACAATTTGTGGCTGAAATTTTAGTTGGTCTACCTGACCGTGGTTTAGTTTCAGCAGAACCCCTCATTTTCCACTTCTTGATTAGGGTTTGAACACTGCTGATTGGCCTTCTCAATTCCTTGGATATCTTTTTATATCCCTTTCCTGTTTCATAAAGTTCAACTACCTTTTCCTACAGATCATTTGACAATTCTTTTGTTTTCCCCATGACTCAGAATCCAGAACCATCAGTGCAGCACTGGATGAAAGATGCAAGGGTCTGTCAGTAGTCCAGAAACTCATTGACCTTTTATACACACACACTAATTACAAGCAAACATGTCACAGGTGAGGATGGTTACCTTTAATAGTCATTCAAACCCCTTTGTATCAACTTGTGTGCATGTTATCAGGCCAAAATCACCAGGGTATGTGTCACGTACCTTACAGCGGAGTCTGAATGCTGAGGGAGGCCTCTCGCACGGTTCCAGTCCTGACACCCCTGGTAGTGAGGACAGGGAGTGCCGGGGCACGGAAGGGTGCAGATGCCTGCGGCTGGAAAACTGGAACTAGGAGATTCAGGATCCTCCAGGAGAAGATGGGAAGACTGATCACCAGAACTGTTTAGTAGCAGCCGGGCAGGTAGGTGTGGATTCAAGAACAACTGCAATGTCAGGACAGGCAAAGGTTGGCAACTGGCTGGCAAGGAGGTACAAAGTCAGGAGGCAGAGCCGTAGTAGAGAGTCCAAGCCAGGGTCGGTATGATCAGCAGAGGCAGGTGACAGACAAGGGAATTCCAGAAGAGAAGTCAAGGAAGCCGGGTAGTCAGGAGCAAGGTAACAGGTCACACAGGAATCAAGAACTTAGGAACTAGCTGAAGACGATCCAGCACTAGTGTCAGGCAAAGACTTTGTTTATATATGGCACTGAACGTCGGGATTGGTGGACGTGGACGTGTGTGTGTGAGAACGTACACCCGCTCGTATGGCTGTGCGGGTGCGTATACACATTCGTACGGGTGCGCGGGCGTGCACGTTCGATCCGGAACTCGCTCGCATCTGCCGGGGACACTGCGCATGGCCGTTAGTCACTGCTGCACGGAGACGGAAACTGTGAGTTCTCTGACAGTATGTAAACTTTTGATCAGGGTCATTTGCTTAGTTTATGTTGCCATTATGATTTATAAAGAGTAAACACAGTTGACTGATAATAAATGGCTTCAGCCAAAACTAATCATGAGTGAAAGAAAAGTTTTAGTGTTATCATTCATATTCTCTGAAAATGGCCAAGGAATCATAAATTCTGCCAGGGTATGTAAACTTACGAGCACAACTGTGTGTGTGTATATATATATATATATATATATATATATATATATATACATCCTGGCTTTGTATATATGTGTAGCTAGATCTGACTGCAGGCCATTCCTGGTGCACGTATTCAAATACACTTTCAGGCAGGCAGGCCAGGCAGGTTATTAAGTGATCTGCAGTGCATAATATATATATATACAGTCTCCTACATATATATCCACTGCATTCTAGTCTAGCAAAGCCTATATCTGACTGCAAGCCATTGCTGGTGTACGTTTTCAAATACACTTTCAGGCAGGCAAGTGATTCAGTGATCTGCAGTGCATCAAATATATATACAGTCTCTAAAATATATATATCCGCTGCATTCTAGTCTAGCCAAGCCTATATCTGACTGCAGGCCATTGCTGGTGTACGTTTTCAAATACACTTTCAGGCAGACAGGCAAGTGATTCAGTGATCTGTAGTGCATTAAATATATATACAGTCTCCAACATGTATATGTAAAAGTTGAGAACAGGCCTAATCTCAAACAAACAAGCGCTCCTAGAGCAGTAAGAATAAGATTGTGTCAGTGTTCTCAGCCCAAATTAATGGCAACAGCTGCTACCTATAACACACTCTTTATTGTATATATAAAAAACAGTTCAGAAAATATCACAAAACAAAGGAGTCTATATATAGACAAAGGCAGCGCTCATATAAGATATATCACATAACGTGAGTAATCCTAATTATCATATGTCCATTTCAAACAGTCCATGCACAATATTGGTGAAAGTTGTAATAAACGATATAAAGAAAAAGGCCAGTCACTGAAACACCGAAAGTAAACACCTTCACACGTGCACACAGCCAAACGAGGGGGGGGGGTGAGAAAACCCCCTCTTGAAAAGCCTCTTACCAGATATAAGCTTTAACTGTGCATATCAATCTCAAATAGACTGTCTCCACATAAGTCTTCTTCCTCTTTTCCAATCTGTGCCAGCTTCTCTGATCACTCCGTTAATTTGGTAAAGGAAAGAAGGATCAGACATAGTGTAATCTCGTTTTGAACAACTTTAATGCCCGTAAAAAACAACCACCCCTTTAAGTTGTGCACTTACAAAAATTACATATGTTAAAAATAGTGTTCACACAAACAGCCAGCTTCTAGTTCACAGATCATATGGCGTCTCCTCCACTCTCAGCTTGTATCACCAGCGGGGATTCCAGCCGTGTACCTGGTTCTTGCTGACGTCAATACGCTCATCGTATGGCTCCACTCTGACGCGTTTCGATCCTTCTTTCCTTCACCCAATTAACTGAGTGATCAGAGAAGCTGGCACAGATTGGAAAAGAGGAAGAAGACTTATGTGGAGACAGTCTATTTGAGATTGATATGCACAGTTAAAGCTTATATCTGGTAAGAGGCTTTTCAAGAGGGGGTTTTCTCACACACACACCCCCCCTCGTTTGGCTGTGTGCACGTGTGAAGGTGTTTACTTTCGGTGTCAGCAATCTTCATTTCAAGTATCTTTAAAGGACTGGCCTTTTTCTTTATATCGTTTATTACAACTTTCACCAATATTGTGCATGGACTGGTTGAAATGGACATTCGGAATCAGAGGTTCCTCTGATGATGGTACCCAGGTTGAGGATGAAGGCAGTAACGTGAGCCCAGAGAGAGGGGGTGCCCAAGAAGGACAAGAAACTGTCAGTCATGTTCCCCCAGCTGCAGCATACTGCCAGGTTTGCTCCAGTGGCGAGGAGGGAGGGGATGATGAGGTCATTGACTCTACGTGGGTGTCTGATAAAAGAGAGGAGGAGGAGGAGGAGGCACATCTCCAACGAGGCAGGATGCCCTCCAGGGGCCAGCTTAAGGACAGCCAACCGACTGCATCACACCGCAGAGCTCTGCATGTGCAGCGCACTGCTGACTCTGAGTGTTTTTTCAAAAGTTCTTTGGTGTGGGCCTTCTTTGAGACGTGTGCAGCAGATTGCACCGATGCTGTTTGCAACATATGTCTGAAGCGTATCAAGCGTGGCCAAAACACCACGTGCTTGACCAGACATATGTTGAGCTCCCATGCAGTTCGTTGGCAACAGTACTTAAAAGACACACACCAAAGAACAAGGTGGACCTCTCCTTGCTCCTAATCAGCTGGAATCTCTAACCCCACTATACCTTCAGTCCTCTCAGAGACTTGCACTGAGAGGAATGAAGGTGTAGAATTAGGTGTCCCAAGCACTTGCGGGCAATCTGCTAGCGATACACCTAAATCTGATTGTAGTAGGCAAATTTCCCTACCCCAGTTGCTAAACCGTCAAAAGAAATTTGGTCCCAGCCATCCACATGCTCAGCGGCTGAATGCTAGTTTTGCTAAATTGCTAGCACTCCAACTTCTGCCTTTTCAGCTAGTAGACTCTGCCCCCTTTCAAGAATTTGTGGAATGTGCGGTACCTCAGTGGCAGGTTACCAAACGCCATTTTTTTTCTCGGAAGGCCATTTCGGCTCTCTACCGGCATGTGGAAGGCAAAGTCTTGGCCTTGTTGGACAGGGCGGTCAGCGGTAAGGTGTATATTACCACTGACTCATGGTCCAGCAGGACAGAGATGTTACCTTTCTTTCACGGCGCACTGGGTAATCCTGCTGGTGGCTGGGAAGGATGCAGGACAGGATGCAGTAATGTTGGAGCTTGTTCCGCCACCATGGCTCCAAAATGCTGGTAGTGGTGATTCTGTCACACCTCTCTCCTCTACCCCCTCCTCTTCTTCTTCCTCTATGGCCTCTTCTTGTGCAGATTTGTCCTCGGAACCAGCGGTGCTCCATAGGTGTTCTAGGGGCTATGCAAGCACTCAGGCAAAAAGATGCCATGCTGTGCTTGAGTTGGTCTGCTTAGGGGACAGGAGCCACACTGGGGCAGAGATTCTGGCAGCTCTGCAGAGGCAGGTTCAGAGGTGGTTGACGCCATACCAGCTTCAGCCAGGAATAATGGTTTGTGACAATGACACCGACCTCCTCTCCGCCCTCCGACAGGGACACTTGACCCATGTTCCCTGTTTGGCTCATGTCCTTAATTTGCTGGTGCAGCGGTTCTTGTGCAGGTACCTGGGCTTACAGGATCTCCTGAGGCAGGCCAGGAAAGTCCGTGGGCATTTCCGCTGGTCATATAACGCCAGTGCTTGGCTGGCTGACCTTCAAAAGGAATGCAACATGCCCAAGAACCTGGCTAGCGACGAACCGACCTAGTATCTGATTGCCTGCTCTGCATCCTCGGTCCCGTGAGTAGCGCGCATATGCGCAGGTGACCCTACAGTACCGTAAGGTTTTACACCATATATTTTTCTTTCTTTTTGCGGAACGCGAGTCTTTGTGGTCCTCCAAAGATTTCTTCCGGGCATTGCCAACATCAGTCCACCG
Source organism: Aquarana catesbeiana (assembly GCF_042186555.1). NCBI lineage: Eukaryota > Metazoa > Chordata > Amphibia > Anura > Ranidae > Aquarana > Aquarana catesbeiana. The sequence goes on along the minus strand of NC_133335.1, from coordinate 96,017,936 downwards.
TTTGTCCTGCTTACTACATGGTCTGGATAGCTGGTAGTCTGCCAATTGTCTCCAATATGGAAGAGTTTCATCTAACTTAAAACTTTTAGTTTGCAACCTTGTTATTGGTGACTTTTTTCGTTTATTATTCCACCTAGCATTGTCCTAGTAGTCCATATCAGTGCTATCTATATTGTTGTTTGTAAAACTAGGAGAATATATGCATTTATATATTTAATATCTTTTTTGTTTGTTTAAATGCATTGATAGTCTCTTCCTTAGCACTCCACAGTTGCACATGTTTATTATGTACACCTTTGATGATAACATAAGTCATTTATTTTGGTAGTGCATCCGCGCATGCTTCTATTTAGCACATGGTGTGTTGTGTTGGATATATATCCTATTCTACATCTTATGTTATTTAATTTTATTGTTTATTTACCACTTTTCTTTTTATAGTGCATTTGGTTTTGACACTTTTTTATTTAATTTATTTTGTTGCTAGCGCAGTTTTTTTGGTCATATATATCACTAAAAGTGTAGCACTTTTTGTTTCTGCTGCTGCAACAGGCTAGTTTGATCAACACTTTATCACTTATTATTTGCGAGCGCTGGTCTTTATGTTTATATGCCCAAGAACCGCCTCATCTGTGACATACCCAACAGGTGAAACTCAAAGTTGGCAATGCTGCAGCGGCTGCAAACGCAGCAAAGGGCCATCAATGAGTACCTGTGCGAGTATGGCACCAGGACAGGGCCAGGGGAGCTTGGCTTTTTTTTGCCACGCCAGTGGCTAATGATCAAGGATGCATGCACTGTCCTGTCACCATTTGAGGAGACCACAAGGATGGTGAGAAGTGACAGTGCATGCATCAGTGATACTGTCCCTCTTGTCTTCCTGTTGGAGCAGACGCTGCATAGAATAATGGACAGGGCATTTGAGGCAGAACAGAGGGAGGAAGAGGAGGACTTCCTTACCTCTCAAGGCCCCCTTTATCCAGACAGTATTCCTGCAGGCCCGCCTATCACACAGGAAGAGGAGGAGGATTGTGTCAGCATGGAGGTGGAGCCTGACACTCAGCATCAGCAGCAATCTTCAAGGGATCATTTTCCGTCCCCAGAAACCCATGGACTTGTACGTGGCTGGGAAGAGGTGGCTGCGGATCATGTCGATCCTTAGAGACCCAGAGGACTCAGGACCGAATGCCTCATCAAACCTACACTTCATGGCCTCCCTGATCCTGCAAAGCCTGTGAAAGGGCCCTCGGATTCGTGGTATCAAGGAGAGGGATCAGTACTGGCTGGCAACCCTTCTTGATCCACGTTACAAGGGTAAGGTTGCGGAACTTATCCAGCCTTCGCAGAGGATGAAACATCTTCGGGAGGCCTTGTAGAAAGGTTTGTGCAATGCGTTTCCAGAGCCTGGGAGGTTGCAACTTCCTGGTCCTCCTGGACAACGTGTTGCTGAGGCTTCGGTCAGTCACAGAAGGAGCGGTGGAGAAGGTGGCCATCTGACCGATGCGTTCAGACAATTTTTTAGTCCGCAGCCCCAAGGTCTAATCGGTTCCAGCAACCATCGCCAGTGTCTGATTTACATGGTGCAGAAATACCTTGGGGCAAGATCAGACTTGGAGACCTTTCCAACCGAAAAGTGCGCCTGTCCACAGACTCGGTTGATCGACTCACCTTCATAAACATGAATCAGTCTTGAATCAGTCTTGAATCAGCTACCAAGCAACTGATGCTGATGTAACCGATTAATTTTTTTATGAATGCGAGATCCCTTGAAGACTGCCTATGCTGATGCTGAGTGACTATCTTGTTATGCTGAGTGACTATCCTATTCCTTCTCAATGTTCATGTTGATAGCTTCTAAGTATATTTTTTGGTTCTGGGCACCACCACCAGTGCCTAAAGCCCAATTTTTCTGCCCCTGTTTAACAGGGTATGTAATTACAATTTTTGCTGTAATATTTTGCAGCAGGGCTCGTTCCTGCGCTCAACTAGAGTATCTGTGAGGGGTTGCAGTGTTGTGGCACCACCACCGGCGCCTAAGGCCCAATTTTTCTTCCCCTGTTCAACAGGGGCACGCAATTACAATTTTTGATCTAATATTTCACAGCAGGGCTCGTTCCTGCGCTCAACAACAGAATTTGTGAGGGGTTACAGTGTTGTGGCACTACCACCACTGCCTAAGACCCATTTTTTCTGCCCCTGTTTAACAGGGGCGTGTAATTACAATTTTTGATCTAATATTTCACAGCAGGGCCCGTTCCTGCATCCACCAAGAGTAACTGTGAGGGCTTACAGTGTTGTGGCAACACCACCACCAAAGGCCCAATTTTTCTGATCCTGTTCAACAGGGGCATGTAATTACAATTCTTAATATGATATTTCACAGCAGGGCCCATTCCAGTGCCCACCAAGAGTAACTGTGAGGGCTTACAATGTTGTGGCACCACCACCACCGGCCCAATTTTGCTGACCCTGTTCCACAGGGGCATCTAATTACAATTCTTGATCTAATATTTCACAGCAGAGCCCATTCCTGCGCCCACCAAGAGTAACTGTGAGGGCTTACAGTGTTGTGGCAACGCCAACACCTAAGGCCCCAATTTCTGCAGAGTATATAGGGCAGGCCCCTACTTTCAAACATCCGACTTACAAATGACTCCTACTTACAAATGGAGGAAGACAACAGGAAGTGAGAGGAAATCTATCCCTAGGAAGGGAAATTCTCTCCTGTAAGAGTTAATATGGGAAAAAGGTGTCTCCACTGATGCTTTATTATCACCAATCCTTGTTTCCCTAAAAACCCCAAATTTTCAAAATCCAATTGTCATTGGGACAGAAAGTTTTTTTTATTTGGGTGCGGGGTTCCCCTTAATATCCCCTTAATATCCATACAAGACCCAAAGGGCCTGGTAATGGGCTGGGGGGTTACCCATGCCATTTTTCTCAATAATTTTCATCCATATTGCTGGGACCCGACATTACATTACAGCTGCAAGCAGTTTTAAATGACTTTTATTCCTTTAGAAATGTAATTTTGTTCTAAACACGGGAAACACGCGCCAGTTTACAGGCATACTATAGACACCCCCAGGTATGATATTTAAAGGAATATTTCACTTTTATTTTTTCACTTTAAGCGTCATTAAAATCACTGCCACTTTTAAAACTTTCTTTTGCATTGATACATGTCCCCTGGGGCAGGACCCGGGTCCTCAAACCCTTTTTAGGACAATAACTTGCATATTAGCCTTTAAAATTTGCACTTTTGATTTCTCACATTCAAATCCCAAAGACTTTAATGGTGTTTGAATGTTCGCGCGAACTTTCGGTCCGTTCGCATGTTCTGGATGCGAACCAAACCGGCGGGTGTTCGGCTCATCCCTAACGGTAAGTACTACAGCGGGTTGTAGATGTAATAAAAGACTTCTCACAAACTTCTTTCTTTATTATTTCTCATGATTTCATGAATATAATATTTTTATTTGTCACATTTACCGAAAAAAAAACATTTTTTTTTTATTATTTGTTGTATTTTTTTTAAATCTAGATCTCCTGTTTTTTTGTTTTTGTTTTTGTTTTTTGGTGATCTCCAGAATTGTTTTGGGTGTGTTTGGTGTGTCAAGTTACCACACCATTATTATCTTAGCTTTTTTAATCTCAAGGCCAGCCTTTGGCCCCCAGGGCACACATCAACTATTTTCAGGCAAAATTGGTGGCCTGAGGAGTCCTTATCTAAGGGAGTACAATCTGGTCCAGAAGTTCAAGAGATCATGAACAGCAGCAGATGACATATATGTCCCCAGGCTGTGGTCATACAAAAGCCTGCATCTTTTGTCAGACCAGACTGAAACCAGGCCATCACGTTCTTGTCTTCCTTCCACTCTTCCTTCCAGGCTGTGGCAGTGGTGTTGGAGGTGCGGCAGGAGGAGGAGGAGGAGGAGGAGGATGATGCAACTCACACAGGTGGGTATTGGGTGTGATTTGGGCCCTCAACCCCTTATTTAATGTTTTATAAATGATTTCCTCAAACATGAGGCGTTGGCCCTCCTCCATGTCCTGCAGTTTGGTGGCAGCCATGGAGACAAAGGCCTCTTCACGAGTGGGGGTGGCTCTGAGGGACGCAGAAGCCTCCTGAATCAGCCTGAATGCCGACTCCTCCACATTACTCCTCTTCCTAGGTCTTTTGTTTGGAAGGCGGAGGGCAGGTACCTGCGATCCTGTCAGGCTCCTACTGAGCCCAGCCTCCTCCTGGCTGACACTAACCCCCGCCTTCTCCTGGCTGCCACATTCCACAGCCTCCTCCTGTGTTCCACATTCCACAGCCCCCTCCTGGCTGAGGTCTTCCTGTATATGAAAAAGGGAAATAGATTTAGTTTTTTTCTTCATCAATCACACACAATTTTCATCTCATGACTGTTGCAAATTGAATGTTAGTAAATAGAAAAGGCTATCATTCTGAGCCCAGCATTTTTCATTCTTCACAATTATTTTTGCCCACTACTGTCTATTGACGTGTAAATTCCTTTATTAAATCAGCAATTAGTGATCAATAATACCATCTAGTAAACATAATTTATGTTTTGCCAAGAAATATGTAGAACAATGCTATACCTGGCTCAAGCTGGGCTCCTCCACTTCTTCCTGGCTGGAAGTCCCAGGTTGGACATCGGAAGCCTCAGCTGGGGTGGAAGATAGGGTGGAAGGATGAGTGGAAGGAAGGGTTGAGAGGGATTCCCTGACTTCAGTCTGGTCTGACAGAAATCGCAGTCCCTCATAGTACCACAGCCTGGGTACATAAACGTCATCTGCTGCAGCTCCTGATCTCTGGGAATCCTGGACCTTCTTGCGCTCCCTAAGATAAGTGCTCCTCAGGCCACCAATTTTGGCTTTTAAATAGGGGATGGTTGCCGTGGAGACCACCGGCTTCACCAACTCCAGCAGTTTCTCCAGCGCTGGCCTCCTCTTTTGTTTATGATTATAATGCGGTTGTTTGACCTGCCACAGACAGGACAGCCCCCTCTATTTGTCTATGAACAGGAGGAGGAAGTTGTGATCATTGAAGCCATCCATTTTCTATGCAAGACACAACACAAGACAAACCCTAATGTCAGGCAAAACTCTCCTAATCTTGTCCCAACATAGGCCTCAATCTATAAGCAGTATAGGCCCAAGTTAAACTTGTGCCTTTGTTATCACAATCGGTGCTTCGGATACTCCTTCCTCCGCTCACAGATCGTACGTACGACGCACGCATGTTACGCTTTATATACACTGCGCATGCGTGAAACTCCACCTATCCCTGCCGTTCTTTCTAGTCTATTCCCTGCCCCTTCTCTTACAGCGCAGTGGGGGAGAGCACATGGCGGAGACAGAGCAGGTGCATGATAATAGCAGCAACGAAGAGGAGAAAAGCCTGGAGCCAGAAATGTCATGATCCCGGAGGAGATTTAAGACCTCAAATATGGCCTTTGTAGAGATGGTGGAGATGGTGAACATACTGAAAAGGGCCGACTATGATGGGAAGTATGGACCTTACCCAAACCTAAATGTCAGAAAGGCCAAGATCATGGCTAAAGTTGTGAAGAGTCTGCACAGGAATTTTGGAGTACGACGATCCAAGGATCAAGTGAGGAAACGGTGGTCGGACCTCAAATTAAGGGAGCACGATCAGTATAGAAGTATCAGGAGAGTGCTGCAAAAAAGTAAGTAGTTGTCCTGTGTTCCTATTCTTTGTTTTCTTTACATTCGTGCTGCTCCATGTGCTTTTCTTTACTGCTGTACAGTTTAAAATGGTAACTTTCATGTTCATGGGCACATTAATCGTTCGTAGGAAACATTGTTCATTCAGCCACTAAAATACGATGTTTGGCCAGATGCAGTTCAATACCGTTTTTCTGGCCTACTTCTATTAAAAAAAGTTTGTTGTCTAGATGGGTTTGTAACTAAAATGAAATGCAAACTAGATTCTGTGTAAGGAGAGGACACTCAGCAGCTGTTTACACATCTGGACACTGGAGCACTAGTGTGGGACACCAGAACACCCTTTTTATTAGGGGGCCCACACAGGTGCTCCAGTGAATAATATAGGGGTGTCTCCATCTGTGAAGCTTGCACAAAACAGGTAAGTATTCAAGCTTTACAAAGGACAAAAAAAGTTCTTCATCTTGGAACTCTACCAAAACAGACAATTGTACCCCACTTCCAAGCAATGTTTCATATTCCTATTTCTGCCATCAAATATCTGTGTGCTAAGTATACCTATTTTTGTTCACATAGGGGAGAAAAAACTCGGAGGACACCACTCATCAGAGGAGACCAGGGACCCCCCACCTCAGGAAGAAGGGGAAATCCCCCAAACCCGACCAGAGGAGGGAGACGTTGTAGAAATTGTCACCACAACAGGTGAGCATCTGCAACCACAGCTTCAGGTAAGAGATGGATGCCTGCATATTTATAATACATGGTGTGTGTTTTTTTGTTTTTTTTGTAGGTGATCGGGATGTTGTGGAAGAGGAATGTCATTTCACCAGTGAAAGTGCCCAGATCCTCATCGGGGAGATACCGGGGTGTAATCGAGATTTAGAAAACATAAAGCAAAACATCAATGATGTTCAAAACAAAATGAAGAACATCATTGATGTTTTAGGGAGAATCTAAAACACCCAGAAATCCTTTAAATTTCTTCTGCTTTTTTTATGACTAAAATTTTTTATGTATGTTAAAAGCCAAATTTAGAAGATGCACACAGTGTGTCAACATGTGCTATCCGCCATCACGGGGGATCAATGTGCGTGTTTTGTGGGTGCAACCCCTTCCTCAATAATAAAGTAGCTGAGAGGAAGGGGTTGCACCCACAAAACATGTCCATTGATCCCCCATGATGGCAACTAGCACATGTTGACATTAGGCAATTTATGTGCATCTTCTAAATTTGGCTTTTACAGGGGTGAACGCAATATCAAACACAGTTTGTACATACTCATGCCTGATATTGCCTTCACTTTATAAAAGTTGAACTTTGTAAGTTCCAGAGTTGTGTACTGTTTTATGGTTTTAAACATGCCTGTTTTACCTTAAAAGGCGATTTCTACTTAATGTGACCTAAAAAAATGTTATAGAACAAACATTTTGGTTTGTTCAAAAACCCTTTTATAAACGCACATGTGATTGTGCTTTGATTAAAAAGATTGATAATCAACAATGTGTGGCTTCTTCTTTCAACGCTCAAAAGCATTTTTTGGAGTAAAGTTGGTGTTTTCAGTGGCAATGGGGGTTATTTACTAAAGGCAAATCCTCTTTGCACTACAAGTGCAGTTTCAGTGCAGTCTCAAGTGCACTTGTAGTGCAAAGTGTATTTTCCTTTAGTAAATAACACCCAACAGTGCTTTCTAATTTTACACAACCACGCCATTTTCATGACTCCCCAAATTTCGGTCATGGTGCTGAAAAATATTAATATTTTTGTCAGTAATGCATTACATACATTAACAACAAAAACAAGGTGTGTGTAGCAGACCCACAACATAATAATAATAGTTAGCCGAAGAAGAGATTGTCACCTCACGTGTCACCGAAATTTTGTGTGCACTGTTGAAGAAAAAGGCCAAAAAAATAACATTAATAAAAGATAACCGAGGTGACAGCTAAAAGAAAGCCAAGCAGTAAATCGAAGCAAATATTTGTTTAGTTTCAAATATATTTTCATTTAAAAAATGTCTCAGACATTGTCTGGCATATCGATGGTCCCCCTACCCGCAAAGTATTCCATTTGTCTTATACGGACCTCACGGGCACTCTGGGGGGGGCAAGCCAGGACGGCCACTTTCAAGCGCTGTCAGGGTTGGTTCATTCTGAATTCCGGGCTCAGGCCCAACTGAAGCAGCATAGTTAAAAGAATTTCTCCTTAAAAAGTTGTGGAGAAACAGCAAGAAAGGATGATGTGATTGAGTTTATATTCCGTCATCGGTGTAAGAAATAGGCGGAACCGGCTGGCCATTATTCCAAACGTATTCTCCACCACTCTTCTTGCTCTGGTCAGCCAGTGATCAAAAACCCTCTGGTCCAGGGTGAGAGTCCTCATAGGGAATGGCCGCATAAGATGGTCCCCCAGCGCAAACTCTTCATCCGCAACAAAGACGAATGGGAGTTCTTCCTCATTGTCTTCTGGAGGTGGCAAGCCCAAACTGCCATTCTGAAGAAGCCTGTAGAACTCGGTCTGGGCAATGACTCCAACGTTGGAAATCCGGCCATTCTTCCCCACGTCCACATACAGGAACTCGTAAATAGCTGACACCACCGCCAACATCACAATACTATTGAACCCCTTGTAGTTGTTATAGTATGACCCCAAGTTGGGGGGTGGGGCTATGTGGACGTGTTTCCAATCAATTGCCCCTCCGCAGTTGGAAAAGTCCCACCGTTGGGCAAAGTGGGATGCCACAGTCTGCCATTCCTGTGGCGTGGAAGGAAACTGTGGAGTCAAACCAGAAAAAAAAAATTAGTAATTTTGCACATAAACATTGAAAGCAGATTAGACACAAACATTCTTGGCCAAGATCAGTATAACATTTATTTTAGGGAGTATTTAAACACAAAAATATAAGGTCCACTTATCAGATTCATCACCCCCTCTGATGGCCCATTGTAAAAATTTTAGGGGGGAGACGTTTTGGACAGGTAACCCTCTCCACTTCATTAAGAGATGAATGCATACATAATGTTTGTTACTTTGGCCAGCCCCTCCTTACTTACACTATTGGCAGCCCACTGGACAGGTAAGAAGTGTCATAATACAAAAATATAAATGCACACTGTCCAAATTGGAGCACAATTTTAACATTCTGCAATTACCTATCAAGATAATAATAAGATAGAAAAACTTTAAACAGTACCATTTGAAATTATTCAGGCAGGCCCTTGCACTACATGCTTTGGGGAATTCATCCATAAATCTGACCACAAAAGAGGTAGGTATAGTGTGTATGGGTTTGGCAAAGTCAGCAGATAGAGGACTGTTATGGGTTGACTTAGCGGTTGGGGGGAGGGAGGGTTCCAAATGAGTTTGGGACCCCCCAAAAAAAGGCTCTGGCACTCTGCCAGAATTTAAGGACACAAATAACATTTTTACACATTTTAGGAGTTGTTTAGGGTAAAGCACTACAATGGAGCTGACAAAATACATTGTTAAGTGACTATGCAAGGTGGATGTAGGCCCAGGAGAGCATGCTGGGTAGGGATGAGCTACGAGTTCGAGTCGAACTCATGTTCGACTCGAACATTGGCTGTTCGCAAGTTCGCCGAACAGCGAACAATTTGGGGTGTTCGCGGCAAATTCGAATGCCGCGGAACACCCTTTAAAAGTCTATGGGAGAAATCAAAAGTGCTAATTTTAAAGGCTTATATGCAAGTTATTGTCATAAAAAGTGTTTGGGGACCTGGGTCCTGCCCCAGGGGACATGTATCAATGCAAAAAAAAGTTTTAAAAATGGCCGTTTTTTAAGGAGCAGTGATTTTAATAATGCTTAAAGCCAAAACAATAAAAATATCCCTTTAAATTTCGTAGCTGGGGGGTGTCTATAGTATGCCTGTAAAGGGGCGCATGTTTCCTGTGTTTAGAACAGTCTGACAGCAAAATGACATTTCAAAGGAAAAAACCCATTTAAAACTACTCGCGGCTATTGCATTGCCGGTCCGACAATACACATGGAAGTTCATTGATAAAAACGGCATGGGAATTCCCCACAGGGGAACCCCGAACCAAAATTTAAAAAAAAAAATGACGTGGGGGTCCCCCTAAATTCCATACCAGGCCCTTCAGGTCTGGTATGGATATTAAGGGGAACCCTGGCCAACATTTTAAAAAAAAATTACGTGGGGGTCCCCCTAAATTCCATACTAGACCCTTCAGGTCTGGTATGGATTTTAAGGGGAACCCTGCGCCAAAAAAAAAAAAAAAAACGGCGTGGGGTCCCCCCAAGGATCTATACCAGACCCTTACCATTTCACACAGGGGGGAGGGCCGGGATCTGGGGGTCCCCTTGTTAAAGGGGCTTCCAGATTCCAATAAGCCCCCCGCCCGCAGACCCCCACAACCACCGGCCAGGGTTGTGGGGATGAGGCCCTTGTCCTCATCAACATGGGGACAAGGTGTTTTGGGGGGCTACCCAAAAGCACCCTCCCAATGTTGAGGGCATGTGGCCTGGTACGGTTCAGGAGGGGGGCCGCACTCTCGTCCCCCCTCTTTTCCTGTGGCCTGCCAGGTTGCGTGCTTGGATAAGGGTCTGGTATGGATTTTTGGGGGGACCCCACGCCTTTTTTTTTTTTTTTCTGGCGCGGGGTTCCCCTTAAAATCCGTACCAGACCTGAAGGGTCTGGTATGGAATTTAGGGGGACCCCCACGTCATTTTTATTTTTTAATTTTGGTTTGGGGTTCCCCTGTGGGGAATTCCCATGCCGTTTTTATCAATGAACTTCTATGTGTATTGTCGGACCGGCAATGCAATAGCCGCGAGTAGTTTTAAATGGGTTTTTTCCTTTGAAATGTCATTTTGCTGTCAGACTGTTCTAAACACAGGAAACATGCGCCCCTTTACAAGCATACGATAGACACCCCCCAGCTACGAAATTTAAAGGGATATTACACTTTTATTGTTTGACTTTAAGCATTATTAAAATCACTGCTTTTTAAAACTTTTTTTTGCATTGATCCATGTCCCCTGGGGCAGGACCCAGGTCCACAAACACTTTTTATGACAATAACTTGCATATAAGCCTTTAAAATTAGCACTTTTGATTATTCATGTTCGTGTCCCATAGACTTTAAAGGTGTTCGCGTGTTCGAACAAACTTTTTTCCTGTTCGCATGTTCTGGTGCGAACCGAACAGGGGGGTGTTCGGCTCATCCCTAATGCTGGGGAGGTAAGTGAAGGCAAATATGCATGAAGGACAAAAAAAAACGTTAAAAAATTCCAGCATGCATGAGGACAAAGGGGACATTCACAGCATATTACAATCATGGTAATTAGGGAATGATGAAAGAAATACAATATATTAGCAATCATTAAATACATATAATGTGCTGTTAAAGGAGAAATCTTACCTTAATATAGTCCTTCTGCAGGACCTGGATGATGGCAGAACAGGTCTCTGGGATAATGATCCCCAGAGCCTGGGGGGAGATGCCTGTCGAGAACTTGAGGTCCTGCAGGCTTCTCCCCGTCGCCAAGTACTGCAATGTAGCGACGAGCCTCTGCTCCGGAGTGATGGCTTGCCGCATGCAGGTATCCTGCCTGCTGATATAAGGGGTCAGCAAAGAAAACAAACGGTGAAATACGGGGTCCATCATCCTGAGAAAGTTCCTGAAATCATCAGGATTATTCTCACGGAGCAAAGGCATGTGACACAATTGGTCACGCTGGAGCAACCATTTCCTGGTCCATGAACTCCTCCCCACCCTGTTCATGGACTGGGCTTGTGTCAAAGTAAGAACCCCAACACCAAGCCCCCGCACAGCACGAACTCTACGATGAGTACGTACACGCAACATGGCTTCAAAACGGTCGGCTGGTCAGAACGAAGTAACACAACGCACTGAAGAACAGCAAGGCCTGTGAAGAACGACCTGAAAATCAGTAACGAGCATACAAGAACACACTGAATAAACCAATGGGAACTCACTGCATGCACTGAAGACCAGATACAAACCCACAAGCACAAACTGAACAGCAGAAAAACGATCTGAAAACCACGAGTCTGAAAAAGCGTGAATCGTCTCTCACCAAACTTTTACTAACACGAGATTAGCAAAAGGAGCCCAGAGGGTGGTGCGCTTGGTATTGAACTGCCCTTTTCATAGTCTCGTCGTACGTGGTGTACGTCACCGCGTTCTTGACGTTCAGAAATTCCGACAACTTTGTGCAACCGTGTGTATGCAAGATAAGTTTGAGCCAACATCCGTCGGAAAAAAATCCGATGGATTTTGTTGTCGGAATGTCCCATCAATGTCCGATCGTGTGTACAGGGCATTAGTCTACTGTACACTTTGAGCAGAATCGAAGACAGCGTGTCATCAAAACCTGAGGTGCATGTTAGAGCAAAATCTTATGCAGAATCCTTACTCAAATATGAAACCATTCTTACAGCTCAAATTTTTCTGAGAATATTTGAATTGACAACACCATTGTCCAAATATCTGCAAACAACTCAGATGAATATCTCAAAAGCAATTCAAATGGTACAGGGAACTTATGAAAAACTTAAAACAATTAAACAAGATTTTGATTCCATACTGCTGACTGCTGTTTGTTAAGTGGGCAAATGACAAAATTCAAGAAAAAGAACATTACCACTTAGAAGTATAGACCACTTTGCCTAAAAAAAGAATAAGAAAAAGAACGCGAATGGCTGATGAGACTGTTGATGATGTGGTAGTTTCTGATGCTGTTTCAGCTTATAAAATACGTGAGCACAATGTAATCTTGGATACGGTCACAGAGAGCATGAATCACCGCTTTCTCTCCTGTGTGACTCTGTATGCCGACTTAGCTTGCTTGGATGCTGATGCTGTTTCAGCTTATAAAATACGTGAGCACAATGTAATCTTGGATACGGTCACAGAGAGCATGAATCACCGCTTTCTCTCCTGTGTGACTCTGTATGCCGACTTAGCTTGCTTGGAGCCAAACAGCTTTTCTGATATAAAAAAATCTGGACTTCAGGCATCAGAAATGGAAGAACTCAGCAAACGATTAGTTTGATTTGATGAGGGAGCAACATCAGAAAATTTGCGTTCCCAACTGGAAATTTTTGCAATGCAGTGGGACAGGCTGAAATCATCACCTCTTGAAGAATTTAGTATTGTAGAAGATGTATCTATGGAAAACCAGGAAAGCAAAGTAACAGAAACAGAACTGGTCAACAAATCTTTCATGGCATGTAAGAACTGTGCTATTTGCTGCTATAAGATTCTACAGCGCTATAATTTGTTAACTGATGCCTATAATGTCATTGGGTTAGCCTACAAATTTTTGCTTACACTATCTTTTATTCAAGTGGCCTGTGAAAGAAGTTTCTCCACGTTGAAGTTTATTAAAACCCGTTTAAGAAGTTCTGTATCTCAAGAGCATTTGAGCTCTTTGATGCTGATGGAAATCGAAAAGGATATACTAATGAACCTTGATTCTGATGATGTCATTGATAGAGTTGCAGAAACCAGTGAACTTCTACGAAACTTGCTGAATCCTTAGTGCAATTATTTTGTTCTGTGATTTTGAATATAAAAAAAATATATGCCAAAAAATGTAATATATTTTGCTATTTGTTATTGTATTGAATCGTTCATTAAAGATGTTTCACCTTATATATTGCATTCTTGCTATCATTTATTATCATATATTTACATAATTCCAAATGATTGACAAGTTACAGTGACTGAAGCAGGCTAAATATAACTAAAATACATCAAGAAACCCGTTGTCATTATTTGCAATTTTTTTTTTTTAAATGGGCTGCTCAGCTTAGAATGCCCAGGCCTATTTTTTTCCAGTCCGGGCCTGTTTACTCCTGAGACCTTTTAACACTAACGAGTCACATACATGACACCAGGGAGGAAAAATGGCTAATTGGGCCCAATTTGGACATTTTCTTTTTTTCAATTAAACGTAAGTTTATTGAACAATAAGAAAAGTTTAGTGTACAAGGTAAACACCAAAAAACAATTCTCAAGATATACAAATAAGGTCATGTACAATGTTATAACCCATGTCTTAATAAATTATGATATTTGAAGCGCTTCACAATGTGAAAAAAATGAATAAATATAAATGCTCAAATAAATCCAGCAGTGAGTAAGAATTCCTAAAGGAAAGTCCAGCAATAAAAATGTGTAAAATTATAAAGAATTAGTGACACCAAATGTATAAAAATCCACATAAAGAATAAATAGGAATGTATTCAAAAAGGTTCAATATGTAAAATGTATAATCCGGTTGACATAGAGCTTTGATCAGGTTCCACTAGCAAAGCTGTTTAGAAAAAACACACACTTGCTTAATTAAGGTGCTCATTGATACTTATGGCAACAATGTTTCTTTTGCTTCAGTTCACATCAAATGTGACAATCACAACCAGATCTCATTGACAGAGCAGATAAGAGAAAAAAACGATCATTGTGCAATAGTTTTGATACCAAGGTACACAGGCAAACTTCAATCCACTCACGTGCGCCTTATAATGATAAGGCATATGCAGGTTTCACTATAGCAGTCAGCCGCCTCAGACAGGAGCAGAATCGCTGCAGTACACTGTGTGATACTGCCAGTCTGCACAGAGCGTCCTTGGCTCCTCCCACGCGTTGCGTCACGGTCACGTGACTTTTTCAAGGATCACCCATGTCTTGCCTCATTTTTCCCATGGTATACATACAATAGCTGATTATTCGTATCTTACTAAAATTGGCCGGTCCTCGCTGAAGTGACTCTGCATGTGTGATGTGAGGGAGCTCTGGTCCCCGAAGTACCCCATTGCCTTATTTTTCCTCATGTGCAGGTGTCTGATGACTGAACCCATTTGTCCCATATTTGGTCGTATTTGAGGGGGCAACCTCTATGTAGGTAAACCAGTTTTTTATAGGGTAATGTGTTGTTGACTTCCGCTATCCAGTGTGTAAACTCTGGAGGATTAGGCCTCATCCATACTCTAGCAATTACCTTTCGTGCAGTAAAAGTGTTTCATGTATAAATATCTTTTTAAATTTATTTATCTCTGGGTCTGATAGAATTCCCAAGAGGCAAAGCTTAGGTTGGAGTGTTACAGGTGAGCCCATGGTGTCATGGAGGAAGCGCACCACCTGTGTCCAGAACGCCTGGATCTGGGGGCACTGCCACAGTAAATGGAAGAAGGTACCGGTGGCTTGATTGCATATTGGGCACATAGTTGGCTGATTGCTCTTATATTTTGATAACCTAAGTGGCGTGAGGTATGCTCTATGAATCAGAAATATTTGAGTTAATCGGTCGGACAGTTTAGGAGACACTAATTTACATGTATCGAGAGTGTCACTCCATTCGTCATCTGCCAGTGTACCTACTTCTCCCTCCCACCCTGATTTCAGGGCATAAGCCGACGTAGTTGCCTGCGGTAGCGTTAGCATTACATAAAATTGAGAGATTCGTTTTTTCGGGTCAGGGCATTTCAGTGCCTCCATTAATGGGTTGTTTACAAGGTTAAGTTCACCCGACGGGAACTGTGAGTGGAAGGCGTGACGCAGTTGCAGATACCTGAAAAATAACTGATTTGGTAGTGTAAACTCCGTTTTCAATCCATCGAAGGTTTTTAGTCTGCCATTATGAATAATGTGTAACATGAAGATGATCCCTCTGGAGCTCCACACCTCGCTGTTAGGGATTAATTTAAATTCTAGGAGATATATGTTGTGCCACAGGGGAGTGAATTCATTTATTGCTAGCAAATGGAGTCTATCCATGGCTAGGTTCCAGATCCTAGCGTAATGGTACAGCAGTGATTTACGATTAGCATTTCTGTCTTCCCCAGTAGTTCGCCCCGTTATTGCAACCAGCGGGTCTTGTGACGGCTGAGACCACTTAGGGCACAGAAAGAAATCTCTCTCTATCTATCTTATCAACGTGGAATATTTGGGATAGCTGAGCTTCAATGTAATAGGCATTAAAGTCTGGTAGAGCCATTCCCGCTAAGTCTGTGGGATTTTTAAGTTTTTGCCAGGAGATTTTATGTCTATTATTACCCCATATAAATGGCTTCATAATAACTTCCATTGATTTGAAATGTCTAAGCACCAAGTATATTGGCGAGTGCCAGACCATGTATAGTATTTTAGGTAGGAGGACCATTTTGACCAGGTTTATAAGTCCCATCACCCCCAGCGGGAGGCGAGCCCACACCTGTGTTTTGTGTTTAAGCATTGCAAACAATGGAGTTATGTTGAGTGCCTCATAATCAGCTGGGTCCCTTGTAGTCCTTACACCTAAGTATTTGATATTATCAACTCTCTGTAGGGGCAGCATTGCTCTGTCTTTAGGCTGTGGGAAGCTGTCGAGGGGTAGTATCTGGGACTTGTCCCAGTTTATCCTGAGGCCGGAGAATGTGCCAAACCGTTCTATTAGGTCTAGTGTGAGAGGTAGGGAGTTTTCAAGGTATAGTAGGGTATTGTCTGCATATGTGCTGATCTTTTCTGTCACATCCCCCCTGCGGAGTCCCTTTATCTCCGGGTGTGCCCGGATGGCTATGGCTAGGGGCTCTGCCGCCAGGGCATATAGCAGGGGCGACAGAGGGCACCCCTGCCTCGTGCCCCTGGATAGCGAGAATTGCTTAGATGGCCAACCGTTCGCCAGTACCCTCGCCGACGGGGATTGGTATAAAAGTTGCACCCATTTTATAAATTTGGGGCCGAAGCCAAACCTGCCCAAGCACCTCCATAAGTATCCCCACTCCACCGAGTCAAACGCTTTGGCTGTGTCCAGAGCAACAATTACTCTTGACCCTACGTTTTCATGGGTGGCCTGTAGATTTATTAATAATCTCCTGAGGTTGAAGGACGTATTTCTACCTGGCATAAATCCTGCCTGATCACAGTGTATTAGGGAGAGGACTACTTTATTGAGGCGGATAGCCAATATTTTTGCAAGTATTTTGATATCTACTTGGAGTTGAGATCTAGGGCGGTATGACTCGGGGATGAGTGGATCCTTCCCTGGCTTGGGAATCAATACTATGGTGGCTTCTCTCATGGATGCTGGCAGTTTGGAGTCTTTAAATATGGCCTCATACAGCTGTAGTAATCTAGGGATCAATATTTCTGAGTAGGTGGAGTAAAACTCCACCGGTAAGCCATCCGAGCCCGGGGACTTGGAACCGGGGAGTTCCGCCAAGGCCCCGGATATCTCGTCTATTGTTAATGGGGCCTCTAATTCCTCGACCTGTTCTATGGATAACTGGGGAATTGTCAATTCCTCCAGAAATTATTCCATTAAGGAGGTATCTGCCGGGGCTGTTGATGTATAGAGCTTACTAAAAAATTCTCTAAAGAGGTCCGTTACTCTGTGTGGTTCTATTTCTATGACTCTGTCAAATGAATGCAACGAGATCACCACGGGGACATATCCTCGCTGTGCACAAGATAAGCTAGTAATCTCCCCGCCCGTTCCCCATGCTCGAACGACCTTTGTCTGTGGAAAAATAATTTTCGTTTGGATTTTTCGTAGTGTAACTGGGTCAGCACCCTTGAGCATAGTTTAAGGTTATCAGCTCTATCTGCGGTGGGGGCCTCAAGAAATACTTTCTCTGAATCTCGGAAGCTATCCTCCGCCTTAACTATTACTGACTGATACTCTTTTGCGTTTGTTAATTCTATTGGTCAGGATCATACGGGCATGTTTCTTATAAGCTTCCCACACCAGCTGAACCGAGGCAGAACCTTCATTAATTAGAAAATAGTTTCCCCATTCCGTCAAAAGGTCATCATCTTCCGGCAGTATAGTCAACCAGAAGGGGTTCAACCTCCACGTCACCGGCGGGCGGTTGTGAGGGACTGTAAGTATGGCCCAATAGGGACAGTGATCCGAAAGAGATCTAGGAGAGAAGCCTGCCTCTGACAATCTAGGAAGGAGTATTTTAGAGACTAATATAAGGTCAATGCGTGACATAGCGTGGTGTGACGTAGAGAAACAGGAGAATTGCCTAGCTGTGGGATTCCTGGTTCTCCATGTATCTACTAGGTTAAAGTCTGATAAAAGCCTAGCGAATCTTGTGGGGTGTGATGTCGCTGGTTCGGCAGATGAGGTGTTAAGTCTGTCTAGGGCTGGATCTAGGATATTATTAAAATCGCCTAACCATACAGCCGGGATGTTAGGATGTAAAGTCATAAAGTCAAACCCAGCGGCAATAACAGCCGTGTTAAATGGTGGTGGGACATAGAATGCCATTAAGGAGAATCGGATCCCCGTGAATTTTAGCTTTTAAAAGAACATATCTACCCGATGGGTCGATCACTGAGTCCTGGAGCTCGAAATGAGTGTTTTTAGCAATTCAAAGTGAGACTCCCCTTGAGAGTGTGGTGTGCGTTGAATGGAATGCCCATCCAACCCACGGTCTCCTGAGTGCTCTATGTGCAAGACCTTCGGCATGTGTTTCCACCAGAGCCACTACATCAGCTCTTTGTTTCTTGAGGAGTGAAAACACAGCCGACCTCTTTATGGGTTCTCTGATGCCGTGGATATTCCACGTGATAAATTTCAACTTAGACATCTAGGTGTATATAAGAGGTATTGAACCCCAGGACTCAGGCCCCCCCCATCTCCCAGCTCCCAGCTCCCCAACACAAATATTATACTGCGGGACCATTACCAAAAACACCATGGGATTAATATGATGACAAATACCTACGATTGACATAGGGTAATACAGTGTAACTTGTACAATTCTGATACCCCCATCCCCCCACCCCGCCCTGCACCTTTCAAAACTGGTGCGAGCTTTATTCCCAAACTGTCAACAGGCATAAACATTGTCCAACCTGCGGAAAAAAGGTTATATCTTAGCAATATTTGAAAGGCAGTCACTGTATTTAGGATGATAGTAAGCTCAGGAGCCTTGAGTGGTACATACAGCGCAGCCACATTCTGTACATTCCATTTCAGGTGGTAAATTGTGGTACATGGGGCGAAAATACGCTGTGTACCGTTGCACATTTTAGGACTCGACTCACCTCACTTGGTGAGTACCTTAAGACATAAGTTCACTCCGTCGGTTGAAAATGTGGACCTTACTTTTCAAATTAGAGGTAAGTATCTGAGGTGTGCCACCAGGACTGGGGACGATAGGGAGTCCGTCAAAGATTATATTTGTAGTGTTGGGGTGAGAGTCTCACGGGTTGCAGCCTGTCAGAGTCTTCAGGGGGGTGTGTGACTGTGTTGCTCGTTAGAGCCCGCCTGCTCGGCAAGTACATTTAGGAACAGGTCTGGCCAATGCGGATCTAATGTTCAATCCTCCAATATCGCAAAATACTAAATGAAAGAAGGGGAGGGGAAGGGGAAACCGGCTGCCCATCCTGCAAATTTATAAAGAGTTTCGGATTTTAAGTTATTCCGTATGAATAGTCAGGATATAGTGAGGAGGAAGACTCTGAGGGGCCACGCATTAACTTAGGGACGAAGAAGAATAGTAGGAAAATCTTATCTGTGGGCTTCTCTCTGCTCCAGCCAAGCGATAGCGGCCTCCGGATCCTCAAAAAAATGAGCCTTATCTTTCCCCTCTACGCGGAGCCGAGCCGGGAAAAGCATTGCGTATTTGATGTTCTTTATGCGCAGGCACCTCTTAACTTCCATGAATGTACGCCACTTCCGCTGCACCTCTGCAGAAAAATCTGGGTAGATGGATATCATTTTGTTTCCTAGGGGGATATTGCCCTTCACTCTGCTGAGACGGAGTATGGCATCTCTGTCTCTGTAATTCAAGATTTTTGCAATAATAATAATGGGGCTCCAGGTGGTGGCAATCTGCCCGATAAGCGATGCGCACGTTGGACCACGAATGTTAGGGAGAACGATTCTCTCCCATACGCATCACAGAGTAAGTTTTCTAGGAATGTGGGGGGATCTTTCCCCTCTACCCCCTCAGGGAGTCCAACAAATCTGAGGTTGCATCTTCTGAGACGATTCTCAATGTCATCTTGCTTCTGAATTAGCTGATTCACTTGGTGCTGCAGCTCTGCCATTGTGTTCTGCAGAGGGGGGAGGGAATCCTCCACATTGCTCAGCCTGGTCTCAGCCTCAGTGACTCTGCCCTTTAGCTTCTGAAAGTCCTGCCTTACTAATGAGATGTCTACCTTCACCTCCTCGATCCGCACTGTGAGGGAGGTCTGACATGTTGTGATGGCTTCTTGGCAGGATGATATCGCCTCTAGCACCCTCGCTGTGTATTTTCCGGCGGGAGGCTCCTCTTCCAGCGCGGCGGCGCCATCTTGGCTGGGGGAGTCCGTGTCTTGACGACAGAATTGTCCAAGCTTTGCAGCCGCTGCAGATGCCTTCTTCATTGGCGACATGGTCCTGGCGGGTTACCTGTTCGATGGCGGTAGGTTGTGGGTTTATAGATGCTGTTTAGTGGTCTCAGGATGTTATATTAGGATTAATGGCCGGCGGAGCTCTGTCTAACTGCGTCCTATTTCATGCCGCTCCAGGCCACGCCCCCAATTTGGACATTTTCACTTAGGGGTGTACTTACTTTTGTTGTCAGCAGTTTAGACATTAATGGCTGTGTGTTGCGTTGTTTTGAGGGGACAGCAAATTTACACTGTTATACAAGCTGTACACTCACTACTTTACATTGTAGCAAAGTGTCATTTCTTCAGTGTTGCCACATGAAAAGATAGAATAATAATAATATTTACAAAAATGTGAGGGGTGCACTCACTTTTGTGAGATACTATACATCGGGGACACTGTTTTTTTATTTTCTAATAGAGGAATTGTCAAAAACTCTCTGTGTTTTTATTACTTTTCAACACTTTTTTGGTGAATGGGTAGGGGTACTATGTACCCCATACTCATTCACATGGGGTGGGGCAGGATCTGGGGTCCCCCTTGTTAAAGAGGCTCCGCCTGCAGATCCCCACAACCACAGTCCAGGGTTATGGGGAAGAGACCCTTGTCCCCATCAACATGGGAACAAGGTGCTTTGGGGCAGGGGGGCCCCAAAACACCCTCCCCCATGTTGAGGACATGTGTCCTGCCAGGCTGCATGCTCAGGTAAGGGTTTGGTATGGATTTTGCGGGGATCCCACGCCATTTTTTAAATACATTTTGGTGTGGGGTTTCCCTTAAAATCCATACCAGACCCCATGCCATTTTTTTTTACTATTTTTTTACCAGCAAATGTTTTATCTTATCATGCAGCTGTCAGCAGGGAAGCCTTTTTGACAGCTGATGACTCATCGGTTGTTAGGGACACTGCAGCCAGCTTCACAGCTCCATTCCTTAACAACCAGCTTTTACCGTGCCCTGATTGGGCAAAGTTTTGGCGAATCAAGCCGCAGAATGCACTGTGCAGTGCACAGTGCATTTTAGGGTATTAATTCATCTTTATTTAAACATTTTCATTTATTACAAACAATATCTACATTCCATATTTTATATAGAAACATAGAAATTGACAATAAACAGAAAAAAATAGACATTTATAAAATAAGTAATCATATCTTATATAAACCTGTCGATAGCAGGGGGGATTTGCTCTGCCCGGCACCCCTCTAATCTTGTTGGAACTCCCCCACCACCACCAAAAGTATTCTATTAAAGTATTAGTGATTTATTTGTGAGATGTGAGGAAAAATTACTTTGAGTAGATAATAACTACTATGCTATGCTTTGCATATTAAAAATTAATTAAATAGCGTTATTGGTTTGTGGTATTCAGATGCAGTATAGCTGCACTTTAATGAAAATTACAAAAGCCTTTGAATACATCAGTATCTGAAGAATAGAAAGGGTATTCTGTATTATCAGATTGATCAATACAGGTAAGAATTTAGGAACACCCTAAAACAGAGTTGTCTCTTATAAAACCAGTTATGATACCCCCATTTGGATACTTGAACAAGGATGAGCTCAGTGTCTGGTCCTTCATCCAAATGCCAAACCTTTGGGGCATTTGGTGTCGACAAAATAAAAAGAAAAAGAATTGCGCTTAGTGCGTGAAAAAAATTATTAAAAGGTAAAAACATAAATTATGAAAAAGGTCCTGCTGCTGTGCACTCTAACTCCAATATAAGGGCACATAAAACAAAAGTAGAAATAGGAAGTGTGGGGGCGTGGCCAGGCAGCGCATGTAGCAGGACGCACTTCTCCTCTGCTCCGCCGAGAATCCTGTAATTAATCCTGCGGATTACCCATCCGACCCAATAACATCCCCGATCGGAACCGCACACTATTGGTTACTAGTCCGGTCCATATCGCCGTTCAATCCGCGGCTGATTAACATGCCAAAACGGGGCAAAGAAGGCACCGGCCCGCCTGTGACTCAGGCCCAAGATGGCGCTCTGCCACAGAGATCACAGAAGGAGAAATACAAGGAGGCCGCTCAGAGACTCCTGTTTGGCAACAAAACTTCCAAAGAGCCATCCTCACCCGCATCCAACCTTAGTGAAGAGGAGGGAGGCCAGCTGGAGTTAGACAACACTGTCCCACTGGAGGATGGCACTGGATCCCCTGCAGATTGGGCCACAGTGAGTACAGCACCACACACATGTCAGGACACCCAGACACCAAGTATGCCAGTGGATAATACTGAACCCACTCTCAGAGACATACTCTCAGCAGTGACTATATGTAACAAATCCATATCACATCTGATGGATGAAGTTAAAGGAGTCAAAGCTGAGATATCCTATGTGAGACAGGACATGCAGAAACTGAGAGAGCGCACAGCTGCAATAGAGAGCAGGCTCAGTGTGATTGAAGATGATCTTGTACCCATGCAGAGGGACTTAAAGTATAATTGTCACTTAGTAGACCAGCACGCAGCTCGTTTGGATGATTTAGAAAACCGCATGCAACGCAATAATGTACGCGCACTGGAATTCCCAGAAAGAATAGAGGGTAAAGACCCGGTCACCTTCATTGAGCAATGGCTTCTCAACACATTTGGAAAGGATGCTTTCTCTCCACTATTTGCGGTTGAGAGAGCGCACAGAGTGCCATCTCGCCCACTACCACCTGGCAATCATCCTCGCGCCTTTCTCTTTAAACTTCTCAACTACAAGGATAGAGATGCCATCCTTGCCAAGGCCAGAACCATGGGAGGTAAACTAGCTGTGGAAAACTCCAAGATATCCCTATTCCCGGATTTCTCGGCTGAACTCCAGAAACAGCGAGCAAAGTTCATGGATGTCAAGCGAAGATTGAGAGAACTGAACCTACCCTATGCAATGTTGTATCCTGCCCGCCTACGGGTAGTCGCACTTGGGGAAACCCGCTTTTTTGACCGGCCGGATATGGCGGCTCAGTGGCTGGATAGAGAAGACAGAGCCCTTAAAGCTGCTAGACCGCAAAGAGATGTTCCCCCCTAAGTGATGTGCCTTGTGTTGGTGTTGGACTGACGGGATCCAGCCTCCTTTCCCCCCCCCTCCCTTTTTTATCTCTCTCCCCCCTTTTTTGGGGAGAGCGCCTGAGCCGGATGCGGGCCTCAAGACCCGAGTTTGCAGATAAATGTGGACAGTCCCTGCACCCATATCCGTTGCTTAGGCGGATGAGGAGTCCTGTTTATTTCAACCTTCCCTTCTTGCTTTTTTCCCCCCTCCCCCCATTCTTCTTCATTTTTTATCCTCCCCACCCCTTTTTTGATCACAAGCAAGGAAGGACTACGTGCCTGCCGCTTCTGTAAAACCCCTGCAAGAACTGACCTGCTGGTTAACCGGGAGTTTTCAAGGCTTTTACCCCCCCCCACACCTGTTGTGTGGAGGAAAAGTTTGCAATGCAACTGTTACAGTTGGGTGAACTACCACCCTTTAGAGTTATGCCATACAGAGCAATATATCTTAAGCTAAAAATTTATTTTTTTCTGTGCTTATACCCTAACATATTGGAATATTTTTCTTTGCTTTGTAATCTGATTCCATGTCTGCAGATGCCTAACTGTCACCAGAAGAGGGAAATTAAGATTGATATGGTTTTTCTCTTATGTCATTGGTATCATACTGATATACAACTTGTGGGTGCTACTAAGAGATATATTAGACTGACTAATGTCTCTAGCTAAGTTGACAGTCGTGACGTGGAATGTCAGAGGGCTGGGTAATCCAATCAAACGGATGGCGGTCCTCAGGCATCTCAGGTCGTTGGGTGCGGGGGTGGTCTGCCTGCAGGAGACTCACTTCTCGGCGGATCCTACCCCCAGCCTCAACCCACGATTATATGTGGTCCAGTTTCATGCAACCCACTCCACCTATTCTAGAGGAACAAGTATCTTGATCAGGAGGGATGTTCAATTCAACTGTATACAAAAACGCATAGACACAGATGGCAGATATATATTTCTTCTATGCACAATCTCAAACCTAAAATGTATTCTTGCTAGTATTTACATTCCCCCATCATATACCTCTGAGATTGTTAAACACCTGGCAAGTTTCATGGCCCAATACCCAGAAGTACCCTTGTTGACAATGGGAGACTATAATAATTTTTTAAACACTATTAAGGATAAACTACCTATACCTATTGCTAATACAGGTCAGATACAAGGCAAAACTCCTTTTGCTAAAATGCTTGAAGAAATAGGATTGATAGATGTGTGGAGGTGCAAACATCCTGAGGACAAAAAATACTCCTGCTACTCGGCCTTCCATGCCGGACTGTCTAGAATAGATTTGGGTTTGGGAAATTATAAGATGCTACAATTGGTTTTGGAATCAGGCTATGCAGATAGGAATATCTCTGATCATTCTGCCTTCTGGGTGACCATTTCACTGCCAAATAAGATCAGGCGCCCAGTCTGGAAGCTTAATCCCTTCTGGCTTTCGCTGTTTGCTGAACCTGACCCTATACATACAGCACTCAGGCTGTTTCTACAGGATAATACTGGCACTGCTAAACTGGGGGTGGTCTGGGATGCAGCGAAGGCCTTTTTAAGAGGGCAGCTTATTAAAACAATCTCACAGATTAAGACTGACACCAAGGCCTGGGAATTGCTGGTACGGAATATGGTCACCGAGACTGAAAACACTTATGGGGCGTACACACGGTCGGACTTTCTGGAAAGCTAGGTCCGACGTACTTGCCACCAGACTTCCGGCGGACTACCGCCGGACTTTCTGAACGGCTAGACTTGCCTACACATGGCCGGACTGTGATGTTTTAAGGGGCGTGGTCGACCACGCCCCCTAAAACGTCACAGTCCCAGCACGCCCAGGGACTGTGACATCATATGGGGGCGGGGTCTCCGCCTATATAAGTCACAACGGAGCCCTCAGAGACCAGTCCAGCCGGAGAGAGCGTCGTGTCAACATCTGGGGAAGAGAAGAGAAGCCCAGAAGCCCAGAAGCCCAGAAGCCCGGACCTCCGCTGGCAATAGAGCTACCTGAAGACAGCGGAGGGGCCGGCCGAAGACCTGGAACACCGGGAGAAGAGGCCGGAGAGAGCGTCATGTCAACATCTGGAGAAGAGAAGACAAGAAGTCCGGACCTCCGCTGGCAATAGAGCTACCTGAAGACAGCGGAGGGGCCAGCCGAAGAACCAACCGGACGCCGGGAGAAGAGAGACCCCCGAAGCCGAAGCAAGATCCCCCCCAGAGCTGTTTAATAAAATATTTTAAAAACCTGTGTTGTGTTTTATTATTTACACTTTTTCCCTAGGTGAATGGGTAGGGGTACCATGTACCCCATACTCATTCACATAGGGTGGGGGGGCAGGGATCTGGGGGCCCTCGTATTATAGGGGGCTTCCGGATTCCGATAAGCCCCCCGCCCGCAGACCCCGACAACCAACGGCCAGGGTTGTCGGGAAGAGGCCCTTGTCCTCATCAACATGGGGACAAGGTGCTTTGTGGGGGGGGGGGCACCGCAAGGCGTCCCCTCCCCCAAAGCACCCCCCATGTTGAGGGCATGCGGCCTGGTACGGTTCAGGAGGGGGGGCGCTCGCTCGTCCCCACCCCCTTTCCTGACCGGCCGGGCTGCGTGCTCGGATCGGGGTCTGGTATGGATTTTGGGGGGACCCCCATGCCGGTTTTTCGGCTAGGGGGTTCCCCTTAAAGTTCCATACCAGACCTAAGGGCCTGGGATGCCCCCCGCGCTCGCCGCAATGGAAAAATTTGTTTTTCCTATTGCAGCGAGCGCGATATGCAGTACCCTGCTCCTCCGTCGTATCTGGTCCGTCGGACCAGCATACAGACGAACGGGCTTTCCGTCAGGAACTGAGTCCGGTGGAGTTACGACGTAAGATTTGAAGCAAGTTTCAAATCTAAAGTACGTCGGATTTCCGGCCGAAACGGTCCGTCGGAAGTCCGATGGAGACCACACACGGTCGGATTGTCCGCCGGATTTGGTCCGGCGGCGTCCGTCGGACTTTTGCATGTGAAAAGTCCGACCGTGTGTACGCCCCATTACACTAATGACCCCACGGAAGATACCAAAAGAGCATGGCTAAGCGCGCAGACAATGTCTGGCCAATTAGCACTGCAGTTAGCGGAAAATAAACGCTTTTTTCTGCAACAATCACACTTTGAGGAGGGGGAGACAACTGGACATATGCTTGCAGTAATGGCAAGGTCTCAGCAATCATCCTCTCTTATTCCCGCCATTATTGATGAGCAGGGGTCTCTGAAAACCTCTACCTCTGATATCCTGAAAGTCTTTAGTGATTTTTATGCCAATCTCTACTCCTCCAAGGTGACACCCACTGACAGTGCAATAGAGGATTTTCTAGGAAGTTGTGAGCTCCCGAATCTCCCGACAGAAGATAGGACCATGCTTAATGCCCCTTTAACGGCAGAAGAATTAGATCTTGCCTTATCCCAAACCAAAAATAACAAATCACCAGGCATAGATGGCCTCCCGTCAGAGGTATATAAACGCTATGCTGACTCTATGCTCCCCACATTATTAAAAGTTTATAATGACGCACTAGAAGAAGGTTCCCTACCAAACTCGATGAACGAGGCAATCATTGTTGTCCTCCTAAAACCGGATAAAGATGCGAACTCCCCTGGCTCTTATAGGCCCATATCATTGCTCACATCCGATATTAAGTTGCTGGCTCGGATGTTAGCAAACAGGTTAGCCAAGGTAATCCATAAAATAGTACACAGAGACCAATCTGGGTTCATACCCACGAGATCCACGGCCCAAAATATAAGACGGCTATTTCTGAATTTACAACTCCCAGTGGACAACCCAGGCAATAGGGCAATTTTTTCACTAGCTGCAGCTAAGGCCTTCGACAGTGTCGAGTGGCCTTATCTGTGGAAGACATTACGGAGCATGGGACTAGGGGACACCTTTATCCGCTGGATACAGCTTCTGTATGCCACACCCACTGCCAGGATCCGAATTAATGGGGAGCTTTCAGAACCCTTTCCTCTATTTAGGGGCACTAGGCAGGGGTGCCCACTGTCGCCCCTGCTGTTTGCCCTGGCCTTAGAGCCCTTGGGAGCCAAAATTAGAGGGGATTCAAGAATAGTGGGTTTTCAGAGAGGAAGGAATAAAGATGTGGTATCCATGTATGCAGACGATACTCTGCTGTACTTAGGAGATACAAAAGATACATTACAAACGGTCATGTCCCTCATAAAGGTTTTTCAGGAACTATCAGGCTTCTCCATCAATTGGGACAAGTCGGTGCTGATGCCACTTGACCCCCTGAATACTCCACTGCCCCTGGGTGCAGAAATGATACAACAGGTGAGCTAATTTCGCTACCTAGGGATTCAGGTGACATCGAACCCGGCCACCTATATTGATCAGAACCTGGCACCCCTTTTGACTAAATTCCGGGAAAAAAGCAGAGCTTGGTGTAAATTACCCTTGTCAGTGGCTGGGAGAGTTAACCTTATTAAAATGGTTTGGGCGCCGCAACTACTATATATTTTTAATAATTCCCCAGTATGGATACCTAAGAGATGGTTCGATAGGATAGAAACCCAATTTAGGGAGCTTATTTGGAGGAAAAAGATAGCAAGGATAAAATTAGCCACGTTACAATATGGCAAGGAGGAGGGGGGACTTGCTGTTCCTCATCCCAGAATGTACTACTTGGCATCCCAACTGCAACAGCTGGGAGGATGGGGTCTATTGGATCCCACAGACCCGATTCGGATGCTTACAATAGGGGACGAAAATGATTATTCAGCACTGGCAAGCTTGGTGGCGGGGTTCTTACATTTGGACCCTGAGGCCCCTACGGTTAAATTGTTGACCATGCTATGGTCTTTTGTAAAAAAATTACTGGGCGTTACAGGTTTTTTGTCCTGCACACCTCTTTGGAAAAACAGACAACTTAAGGAAATACAAAAATTAAAAGGTTTTAAGAACTGGGAGGACGCAGGTATCAAATTTATTTCACAACTATACCAAGATAATACCCTCAAATCATTCCAGCAGATTCAAATAGAGTTTGAGATCCCACATAACAATTTTTATAAGTATCTCCAATTGCGACATGCTTTACAAACCCAGAGCAGAAATGTCAGGATCCACCACACAGAACATCCGATTGTTCAGGAAGTTTTCATGGAAGAAACTAAAAAGGGGATGATATCCCGCTGCTATAACACCCTTATCACGCGAATACAAGACTCCTCTAGACTACCATGTAGACAGCGCTGGGAGGAGGACATAGGGGCAATAGACGGAGATAGTTGGGATGTATGCCTAGTGAACGCCCCCTTGATCTCTCTATCTGCATCTCAGAAAATCTCACACCTCTATTTACTTCACAGAGCATATAGAACTCCCCTTCAACTATATAAGTGGGGAATTAGAGATTCTCCCATGTGCCCAAAATGTGAACGTGATCATGGAGACCTACTTCATATGATCTGGAAGTGCCCCAAATTATTTAGGTACTGGAAGGATGTACTAGACACAATAACAGAAATATTTATGATACCTCTTGAGAGAACCCCAGTAACATGTATATTAGGAGGAATAGATGATGAGTCGATACCACCACCCACCCGCATAGCGCTCATCCGATTGTTATATATGGCAAGGAAATTAATTGCTCAGTGGTGGATCACTCCGCGAGTGCCCACCAAGAAGCAATGGATAGACAGTGTAAATAGGCTCTTAATAAGAGAAAAGATTGCTTACCAACATAGAAAAGTCCCACAAAAGTTTCTATCGATATGGCAAGCGTGGCTGGATGTTCCTGGTCTAGCCCCACACCAATTAATCAAAGATAGGTTACTTTTGGGCTGATGTAGACATGACCATTATACGGATAATAAAAGTATATAAAAGAAAGGGATAGACAGGGCAATACGCTCCCTGTGAGGTATGAGGCAGAATGTGTAATGTTGCAATGTATGGCAAGATTTGGCTTTGTTTTGTTATGGTTTTTCTCTTTTTATTTCTTTCCTTCTTCTTTCGTTCTACTGATTAATGTTCTCTTTCTCCTCTCTATACTAGAATATTATATCGCACTAAATACAATGAACATAGACAAGGATAATAGAGCTATATTGCACTGAGATTGATCCCACTGATTCTACTGGAAGATTATTGTGTCTCCCCTTTTTACAGTTTAAAGATATCATATAACACAGGAGTTTTCCTATACAAGAGAGATACTATTCCAGTCGAAATCCGAGTATACCATCTGACATCCAGATACATACTCTCTACGAGGCATATTATACGCCAAATTTATTGTTAAAGGATAAGAGTGCAATTGCCTTTACTTTTGTTAGAATGCAAATAGAACCTCCTGTTGGCAATTTTAAAATGTTGATAACTGTATTCATGACAGACTGCACTAAAACTTTAAAATGTGTATACATTCAGTATTTCAACATGTATGATGTATGATTTTGTTTCTTATGCAAAATAAAAACCTTTCTGATTTAAAAAAAAGAAATAGGAAGTGTAGCGCTGGACTAGTGACAAGAACACATGTGAATAATAATGATAAATCAGTTATTCAATCAATTGATCAAGATAGTGAACCATAATAAATAATGTCCAATGAATGATCAAAGATCCACAGCAATTGAGTGCTCAAAAAGATAAAGTGTTAAAAAAACAGATAAATCAATAAACATAAGTCAAATTAGTGATGTGCTGAAATCCGATACGGGGTCTGGAATCAGTTATCCACTGTGTAGTGCTGCCCACCACCTAATGGTAAAATTGAAGGCTTACCAGAAAGCCTGTGACCGCCCTTACTCAGGGGGGTCAAACCAGGCTTAGTAGAAGTAGACCGTCAAGGGAATACTCCAGGACACACTGCTGGAAAGAGACATCAACCTCCTGTGTGGACGACCAGCTGGCAATGTACTTCACAAGGTGCTGTCCCAGGATCGATTCTCATAGAGCAGTCAGTTTGCTTAGACACATGTACCAAATTGGTGTGGACAAACATAACAGCTTCCAGCTGTCAATGGTTGCTACCAAAGCAGTGGATGTTTGCAGCTATTGTGTCCTTAACAGCCACTGACTTCACTGGGCCCATTAATTTACATGGCCCTCCTGGCAAGGCACCTCCTCATATTGAGGTCATGTGGCCTGGTATGGTTCAGAAGGGGGCCAAACACACCCCCACCCCCTTTTTCCTGGCCAGCCAGGCTGCATACTCAGATGGTATGGATTTTAGGAGACCTCACACATTTTTTTGCTTGTTTTTTGCATTGCGAGCCTCTTAAAATTTGTACTGGATCCTAAATGTCTGCTATGGATTTCCTTGGGGGTTCCCCATGCATTTTTTGTTTGTTTTTTTGTGTGAGGTACACCTTTAAAATCCATAATCGAAAGGCAAAGGGGATATGAGCATGGCCCCCATAGTGAGCAGAGACCTGCCACAAGGAGCATCCATCGTCATTCATTGGATAACTCATCTCTGAGGTCAGGAGTCCCCACACCATATGGCAGGTCACCTTAGCAGCTGTGTCTTTTTGCCCCATATTGTCACTCT
The DNA here is from genome assembly GCF_042186555.1 of Aquarana catesbeiana. Lineage (NCBI taxonomy): Eukaryota > Metazoa > Chordata > Amphibia > Anura > Ranidae > Aquarana > Aquarana catesbeiana. Next base: position 95,987,289 of record NC_133335.1, on the reverse strand, counting down.
ATGTCTGTTAAAGTATGCCGTGAGCAGGTAAGTATTTGTTATTTTGCATAGTGAAGTAGATACTGACCATGGAAGCATTACTGTGGCACAGCTGACCAGCTTGAACACATACTGTATGTAAACTAAAATCCCTACTTTTATGCAAACATTTGCCAAAAAATTTAGTTCATAGGAGTGTGCAAAGAGTTAATTCAGATTTTTCAACATATTATGACAGGAACTGCCATTGCTCAACCACGCTACATTTCTACTTTTATTAATATTACTGGCACTTTTAAAGTTAAAATTCTAGTCTCTATATTGCAGGTAAATCAGTTAACATGTATGCAGTGGTGAGAGCTGACAAGCTTTTAATATAGAATATAAGCACATTAATAGTTATAAAGAAAAGTGTAGCTGAGTGTTACATTTGTGATATGAAATATTAAAAAGAACATCCATAATTTAAAGGAACTGACCTTTAATGGGCTCAAATGCAATACCGTATGATAAAATTCTTGAACTTGTTTAGGGAAAATATTAGAGACTCGGTGAGCGTTGCACATTAGTCCAAGTTTTGTTTGTAAAGGGTAGTGGAAAGCAAGAGGCAAATCTCTTATAAAGTTTTCCTACTTGTGAAATTTGTTTGATGTTTTTTTTTCCCTCTGTTTCATTGCCTTCATGTTTTTCTGGAGATCCAGGTAACCCAAAGTTTTCTTGGTGCTTTGAACTGATGTAAAAGGATAAAGGGCACTTTTAATCGGGCTGATAACATGTCAGCATTTTTAATAGATTATATTTACCTAATTTGCAGCCCTTGATAGATCTTCATAGTGGGGTTTCCTCAGACTACATGTATCAGGATAATTTCAAAATGTTAATTCTTCCTAAGTGGTACTCTGAAAAATGTACCTGCTTTCTGAAATTCCCTCTGAAAAAGAAATAGCAGGTTACTTTCTGGTATGTAAAGGTGCCTAGGCACTTTTGTGTGTACAATCTCCTATCTGTATACCTGTGGTTTTATATCTAAGGTAATACTGCCTCTGATTGCTAGTCTCAGGAGAATTGGAGTGATATTTGATTATATCACTACTATTCTCTTTGCTGGAAGCTTTGATATGAGCAAGGCCATGCCTCTGCCAAGATGGCTGCTGTAATACAGATACATGGTGTAGAAGTTAGTTATCGGAATATTCAGCTGCAGGAAGCCCACTCCATATCAGAAACTAGTTCTTGTCTTCTACCTGCCTTTTTTGGCATGGTTCCCAGTTCTTAATTATGGAAATGCAGTGATAGTTCAGACCGAACACTGGCTGTTCAGACATTTGTTTGAACACCAAATATTTAGGGCGCTCAACATGGAGAAACATGACAGCTTCTGGCCATACGGCTTGAATTTATTCAGTGATGTCACCACTAACCTGGCTGTCAATGGTTGTTAAGTGGCAGCTGCTTGCAGTCCCTACCAACCGCTGATGTTACCTTGCTCATTCATTTGCAGCTACATAAGCAAATGGGTGGGGCATGAAGCCTTACATCATTGCCTAAATATGGTCATACAACCATATTTGGGCAATATCACTACTATTCAAGATTGTAATATGCTTCCTGCCCACAGACCCCTACAACCATCAAGAAGAAGTTGTGAGGATAAGGCCCATATTGGGGGCATGTGGCCTAGTATGTTACAGGAAGGAGGGCACTTCATGTTGTTTCATTCTTCCCCTTAGAGGTCTGCTATACATTTTAGGGAACCTTTGGGGTCTGTGAGACAGTTTTTTCTTTTAAAAGAGGAAGCAAGGAGGGACATTTCATTTGCAGCATCACTGTCCCCAGCCACATGGAATTTTTAATTTAATCAACTTTTTTGAAGTTTGTACAACCCTGCTTGAACTGAACCCAAGGCAGTTCAACTCATCACTTGTTGTCAACCTAGGTTACTTTTCTGATCTAGACTACAAATGCTGCACACTCTCCTTATTGCCATTACAAGGAGGGGGTTGTGTTGTGGTTCACAGAAGTTAGCTAGGAAAGCTGATAACATTGAGGTTTCAGTTCAGTGCACAGAAAGTTACAAGGCCAGAAGATTATTAGCAGGATCAAAATGTATTTAATGTATTTTCTGTACTTGAAGAAGATGTACTTAGCTTGAGCAAAAAAAAAAAACAAATTCAGCCATCTTATCTAAAAATTGGTAAGTTGTGATATATTACATTTTTTGCATATACAAAAAAAACTTGACGCTAAGGAGCTAATAAGTGTCTCTATTCCAAACTATCTGTCAGGAACCATGAATCAGACAGAAATGCAGTAAAAATCACACCTTTTAATGTAATGGTAAAAATGGTACAGATCAGTAAAATGTAGTCAAAACATAAGCCAGGGATTGGAAGCCAAAGTAGGTAGTCAGACAAGCCAGTGATCAGGAAATCAGAGATCAGCATAGTCAGAGGCAGAAGAACAAGATCAGGAACCAGAAGGGACGTCAGCCGGGCAAAGTCTTTCACAGGAACACAGCAGAGAAACTCCAGATATGTTGGCCAGGCGAAGGCAGGAAAGGAATGAACAAGGCAGTTTAAATATCCAGAAGGGGCTGGCTGTAGGCGGGACTGACAAGCAGATAATGATAACCAGGTGAGCCCCTGAGGAATCAATGAGTGCTGACAATTATCTGACAGCTGAGCAGAATGAGCACAGAGAAGAGAGCTGCTAAGAGCCCAGCCCTGACAGTACCCCCTCCTCAAAGACCCCTCCCCCTCGGAGGGGCACCAGGTTTGAGAGGAAAACATCTATGGAAAGCATGGAGGAGGACAGGTGCATGTATGTCCGAGGATGAGACCCAAGAACGTTCCTCCAGACTGTACTCTTTCCAATGAACAAGGTACTGTATGCTCCCAAAGAACCTATGGGAGTCAATAATCATGGTTCTCAGCCTGAACTGGACGTTGTACCACGGTGGTGAAGCAGTTGCACAACAAAGGTTTTAATTAGGGATGAGCCGAACACACCCTGGTTAGGTTCACACCAGAACATGCGACAAACAGACAAAAAATTTGTGCGAACATGTGAAAAAAATGTTAAAGTCTATGGGACACAAACGTGAAAAATCAAGTGTTCATTTTAAAGGCTTATATGCAAGTTATTGCTATAAAAAGTGTTTGTGGACCCAGGTACTGCCCCAGGGGACATGTATCAATGCAAAAAAAAAGTTTTTAAAATGTCAGTTTTTTTAGGAGCAGTGATTTTAAGAATGCTTAAAGTGAAACAATAAAAATGAAATTGTCCTTTAAATATCGTTCCTGGGGGTCCCCTTAGTCTGCCTGTAAAGTAGCGCATTTTTCCCATGTTTATAACAGTACCACAGCAAAAAGACATTTCTAAAAGTTAAAAAAATGTATTTAAAATTGCTTGCAGCTGTACTGTATTGCCGCATCCCGGCAATATACATTAAAAAAATTGAAAAAAATGTCGTGAGTGCCCCCCCAGTCCATTACCAGGCCCTTTGGATATTAAGGGGAACTCCATGCCAACATTTTTAAAAAGAATGCCGTGGAGGACCCCCCAAAATCCATATCAGGCCCTTCATGTCTAAGAGGAACCCTGCACCAAAATTTTGGCAGGCTGCAAGAAAAGGGGGGGGCGAGAGAGCGCCCCCTCCTCCTAAACCGTACCAGGCCACATGCCCTCAACATGGGGAGGGTGCTTTGGGGTCTCCCCAAAGAACCTTGTCCCCATGTTGATCCCCATGTTGATCACTTGTCCCCATGTTGATCCCCATGTTGACCCTTGCCCAGTGACTGTGGGGGTCTGTGGGAGGGGGGCTTATCGGAATCTGGAAGCCCCCTTCAACAAGGGGGACCCCAGATCACCGCCCCCCCGCATGTAAATGGGTATGGGATACATTGTACCCCTACTCATTCACTGAAAAGTGTCAAATAAGAAAAAAACGACAGCAGACAGTTTTTGACAATTCCTTAATTTAAAAAAAAAGTGTCCCACAATGTAAATCCATCGTCAATCACGGCACTGATGGTCCCAAGAAGAAAAACTCTTTTCGCTTTGACAACTATTATATAGCCAAGGACGGGACCACCTGGTGACGTAAAGCCCCCTGCCCGCAGCCCCCCACAACCACCGGGCAAGGGTTGTGGGGATGCGGGGGACCTCAAAGCACCCTCCCCATATTGAGGGCATGTGGCCTGGTACAGTTCAGGAGGGAGGGCACTCTCTCGTCCCCCCCCTTTTCCTGCAGCCTGCCAGGTTGCATGCACTAATAAGGGTCCGGTATGGATTTTGGGGGGACCCCCACACCATTTTTTTACATTGTGGGGTTCCCCTTAAAATCCATACCAGACCTGAAGGGCCTGGTATGGATTTTGGAGGGACCCCCACGCCATTTTTTGAAAAAATTTTGGCGCAGGGTACTCCTTTACCACTTCAATACCCTGTGTTGTAAAAAACTACACTGCATGCATTGACTGAATATAGAGTCTACACTGAATAGCTAGTCTATGCATATATACAGTGGTGCTCATAAGTTTACATACCCTGGCAGAATTTATGATTTCTTGGACATTTTTCAGAGAATATGAATGATAACACAAAAACTTTTCTTTCACTCATGGTTAGTGTTTGGCTGAAGCCTTTATTATCAATCAACTGTGTTTACTCTTTTTAAATCATAATGGCAACAGAAACTACCCAAATGACTCAGATGAAAAGTTTACATACCCTGGTGATTTTGGCCTGACAAGTTGACGCAAATGACGCAAATGGGTTTGAATAGCTATTAAAGGTAACCATCCTCACCTGTGATCTGTTTCCTTGTAATTAGTGTGTGTGTATAAAAGGTCAATGAGTTTCTGGACTGCTGACAGACACTTGCATCTATCATCCAGTGCTGCACTGACGTTTCTGCATTTTGAGTCATGGGGAAAGCAAAAGATTTGTCAAAGGATCTGCGGGAAAAGGTAGATGATCTGTAGGTATGTCTCGGGCTGCTATCTTATCTTTAATGTTATCCGAGAGACCATGAGAAAAATCAGCCGCGAGGGCCTCATTGTTCCAAGCAACCTCTGCTGCCAGAGTACGGAATTCAATGGTGTAATCGGCAACAGTTCTCGTACTCTGCTTGATGGACATGAGGCTCTTGGCAACAGAAGTGGAGCGAGTGGGAACGCCAAAAACCTTTTAAAGGAAGCCACAAACTCAGGGTAACTCAGGACAATAAGTTTTTGCATCTCCCATAGAAGGTTTGCCCAGGCCAAGGCTCTATCAGAAAACAAAGAAATAGTGAAGCCTACTATGCTTCTGTCCGTGGGGAATGCCTGGGGAAGCATCTCAAAGTATATCCCAACCTGGTTGAGAAACCCTCTGCATTGAACTGGATCACCCCCAAATTGCTGGGGAAGGGGAAATGAACCAGACATACCTTTTACAGAGGTAATATTCAAGGTGGGTGCCTGCACAGGGTACCGTGCAGCCACCCCTTGGTGATGAAGTCAGATGTGACAAAATGCATCAGCCAAGGCTATACGGTGACCATAGGAGATCCAATACAGATGCAATAGCTAATGTGATTTTAAATCAACACGCATGAATTGTTTTTAACAAAAGTGAGCAGCTCTTTAGTATTAAAATAACATTTTGGTGGTTTGGTTACTGTACCATTGGAAGTTTTCTTTTCTTTCCTTTCTCCAACATGACATCTGCTATATTGTGCTCTATATGGAGGCATTGTTTAACATCTGCACTGGAGTTGATGGTTTAAACGTATTATGCTGTTATGCCAACCTTGAGAATGGGAGGCATATGAAGTCGATGAGTTTTCATCTGAAAGGGAGAGGGATCACTGTTGCACGCAAGGAAGTGTTTGAAGGTTGTGGATATACGTATGAAAGAGGACTGCACAAATTTTATGTTAAAGAGCAGCAGCATGTCAGTGTAATATCATGATTAGCAATACTGGGTGGATTCTAACGCATTGGACTTTGATTAAAATTTTTAGATTTGCTTTCTTTTTTGGTTATATTATCACAGCGCTACTTGTAAAGTATCATGGAGACTTTGTATTACATTTTTTTTGTTCTTTGGATTAGATACACTTTAAGATACAATTTCTTCTTGTGTTTAAAGCACAAAGCTTTTGAGTAGGCAGTGAAGCAGAAATAATGTTTTTTCTCTTTGTCTAGAACTCCTTTGATTGTTTTATTATCTAGTAGATATTGGCAATTGACCTTTGTCTCCTTCATCTCTTCTAAAACCAACCTGTACATGTCCATAGATATTGCTTGATCCAAATCTTCCATTATGCTGCTAATTTTCCCCATAGACTTTTCCATAAATCAACGTGTTCCTTTTCTTTTTTCCCCCAAAAAAATAATACTAAATCTTAATGTGCTAGTATATTTGGTACAATAAAGATTATCTGTTGTGCATTTGGAAAAATTTAAAGAAATAAAAAGCCTACTCAGGGACGTAACTAGCAATGGTAATAACATATTGGGAGGGATTAAGTGAGACTGAGACCACAAAAAAAGGTACTGCACAAAAAGGGATCTTTAACCATTTGCCTACAGGGCACTTACACCCCATTCCTGCCCAAGCCATTTTTCAGCTTTCAGCGCTGTTGCACTTTGAATGACAATTGCGCAGTCTTGCTACACTGTACCCAAACAATTTTTTAACATTTTCTTCACACAAATAGAGCTTTCTAAATAGAGATCGGGGTCACGCTGTGTCCTAGCAAAATGGCGTGGCCATGATCGCCGTGCTGCGCGCCCCCGCGGGCGTGTAAGAGCAGCCGTTCTGGGATGCCGTCATGTGATGGTGTCCCAGAACGAGAGCCGCACCCCTCCGCCGTCTTTTAACGGTGGGCGGGCGGCAAGCAGTTAAAGCAGATGTAGAGCCAAAGCTTTTTTGTCCCTACTTCTCCTGAGAATCACAGGAGTGCACTTCATTCTGCACTTCTGTGACCCATATTCATCTGACAGAGGGCTAAAGCCTGCTATTTGCTTACATCACTCAGCCAGTCCACTGGAGGGGCAGAGCAGAGCCACCAGTTCTTAGCTCACTGAAGACCGAGAAATGAGCAATCAGCTGTCTTTGATCACTAAGTGTTTGATCTAGAGGCTGCGGGGGACAGATGCAGCATTGGACCAATGCTGTATCCACCTAGGTGAGTATGATTTTTTTTCTAATCCTTAACTTCTCTTTTAATGCTTAACAACTGTAGAAATAACTGTTGCGCCAAAATGATCAGAAACCCCAGTGAAGCATCTACTCTGGCACATGAAAGTATTTATTGTATATCAATGTGCCACCTTGCAAACGACCTCAGCTGCAGCCTTTTGTGTAAGAAGCCCATAAAGCTGCCGTACCTATGATGGAATAAGCCCAAATTTCTTCTTGAGCAGGAAGGCTTGATGTGATGTAAGTTGAAAGCACCCTTTAAGGAATTGTTTGCTTTTTCCTTGGACCTAAAGGATAGATGAAGAAATTGTCCACCTTCCTATAACTTCCAGTCCATTCCAAGTAAGCAATAATAGAGAACACTAAATCTAATCTATTACACTTACCTTTGACCTCCATGGAGGTGAAGGCTGTCAACACTGACTGCCAATTCAAGTGGTAAGAAGTAGACACCGATGGCAAAAAAAGAAGGCACTGGTCTAAAATAACTCATACCCGGCAAAATTAAACATTATTAAGGTTCCTTTACTGACAGAGCACTCAATTCTGAGACACTTCTAGTTGTGGAAGCTGCTATTAGGAAGATCATTCTCATGGTAAGGTGATAAAGGGCAAAAGGCCCACTTTCGGAAACAAGTTTTGACTGGAGGGTGGATATTCATTGCTGCCTTCAAAAGAAAAATCACTAAAGGATGCAACGCCTATCTTTTTTGCTTTCAATATTTTTATTCAAATATATAGTAATAACAAGGCTTATACGAAAGGCTCACATAAGAAGTCGACAACAGAAAACATCATAATACAGGATGAGAATATACATGGGGGAGGAACCGGGACATTGGAGAGAGAGCAAGGGGAAGCAGGTAGGGAGGATCATTAGCCTGAGAACAAGGTTATACATAATCATTATAGGAAGAGTTATTTTAGTATATGCACTCAGGACTTCTTTGTAATATCGATTTTTAGTCAGGGGTATTTGGGAGCAATACAGAGTTCAAGTCACTAGGGGCGGGAAAGTACCAATAGTTGCGAAGGGATGGGCTTCCCAACAAGTGCTCATCTGACAGGAGAAGAGTTGGAGGCGTGGAAACCCCCATCACCTGAACATTTTTATTATTCGTAACATTTTGAGAACCACCAGAGTGGCCCTGAGAGTGTAGGCCTTCCAGGCCCCCAGGCTGACCTCCCGAGACGGGATCTTAGTAGTGGATGGCTTGTGAAGTTTTCTTTTTTTTAAATCAAGTAAAAGTTTATTGTGCAAAAACAAATACAAATACAGTCAGGTACAGAACTATTGCAGCAATATAATCAGGTACAGTAGTTATTCTAATTATTATTATTATCATTATCATACAGCTTCTAGGTATAAGCAGTTGTACAAAGTCCACTCACTGTACCAATATATTATTATTGATTTCGGTGGTGCTGTATAAATTGACAACAACATTTACCATTGAACTTAGACTGTGTCTCTTGTATTATGCAAACTATTGTAAAGAATTGAACCTGTAACAGTAGATAGGTAAGAGGGAGAACAAATATATCATCCGTTTTAAGGCACATGTTGCTATTGATATTGGGATTCACCATGGTTCCATCAAGAGTAATTGGTATAAAAGTTAGACATTATTACCGGCATTTGGAATCTGCCTTCTAATCTGCCAAATTACATTTGTAACAGCCTGTCTTTGACCAGCTGGATTGGACCTAGTCCTGGTGTATCTAGCCAGGGTTGCCACATTGAGTAAGATTTTTTAAGGACATTTCTGTGTTGGCAAGTCATTTTTTCTCATATTAGCATATTATTTACCAGTTCGATCCATCTCTTACCCGTTGGCATCCTCTGAGTTATCCAGAGCCTCGCGATGGCCTTTAGTGCCATGTATAACAGCCGCAGAATTGCCGTATGGCCATTCGGTGAGAGTAAGGGTAACTCCAAGGCCCCAAGCAAACAAATAACTGGGTCTTGTGTAACTGGGGTTTGAAATACCTGAGAGATAGTAGAAACAACATAATGCCAGTATCGGAAGAGTTTTGGACATTTCCACATCATGTGTAACTGGTCACTATTGTGACCGCAGCATTTTGGGCATATTGGGGAGTCCCTGAATCCCCACTTGTGCAGTATAGTCGGTGTTCTATATACCCTATGCAATAAGAATAAGTGCGATAGCTTATGTGACGCAGATACTGACACTAGTGGGGCGGATGTTAAACATAGCTCCCATTGCTCACCGTCAATAGGACCGAGGTCTTTTTCCCACCCCTTCCTACATGGCAGTTTAGAAGCATCATGTGTAAAGTGAAGCAGTTTAGAATATACTCTCGAGATCATGCCTTTCCTATCTTCCATTAGCAACACATCCGTCATCAGAGGATGTGTCACCGGCGCAAGCGAGGATATTCTGTTTTCACTTTGAATAGCATGCCTGAGTTGCAAATACTTACAAAACTGTGTTCTGGGTATCGTGATTTCATCTTGCATGTCTGTGAAAGATTTAAATATTTTACCATTGAACAACTGGGAAATATATTGCACGCCCTTTGTTTCCTATGAACGAAAGTCTTTTAGTTTAACAAGTTCTTTATAGTATTTATTCCTCCATATGGGTGTGAACACACAGGGACCTCTAATTTTCAGGATAGATCTGGTGTATTTCCATAGGGTGTTCAGTAAGATTATTGTGGGGTGAGTTTGTGTTACATGCGTGAGACCTGCCTCTAGGTGAGAAAGAGCCGAGAGCAGTGAGCCCTCAGGAAGCAATAGGGACCTGATGGGATCATTGACATCAAAACCCCCCCAGATACCCAGGTGTTGGAGCTGGGATGCCACAAAGTAAAATCTGGCATGCGGTACAGCTAGGCCCCCTTGATCTTTAGTTTGATCTTTAGTTAGCTGTAGCGTATGTAAACGAATCCTGACTTGTTAAACCATATTAAGTCTCTGAACTGGGCATCTATTTGGGTAAACCATTTGTGTGGTATCCATATAGGGGCATTGTGGAATATATATATAAAAGTTGTGGGGCCCACACCATTTTGATAAAATTTGCCCTGCCTGTGACAGAGAGGTAATTTCGTCCATGCGGAGCACTTCATCTGAAATTTATATAGTAGGGGGAACTAAGGTCAGTGTAATATACTGGTTTGGGTCTGGGGTTACCTGTATACCGAGGTAGCGGAACTCGCCAACTGTAATAATGTCTCCTGCACAATCACGCAGAGGCTGTGGCATAAGCACTGACTTATTCCAGTTAATACTGAATCCCGACAGCTCACCAAAGTCAGCAATTAAACGCACTACATTCTTCAAGGAGCTGTCGGTGTCTCCTAAATAAATCAATGTGTCATCCGCGTATAGAGAAAAAACGCCATGGTTAAGGCCTCGACGGAAGCCTATCATGTGTTGTGATGCTCTGACATGTATGGCTAGAGGTTCAAGAGCTAGGGCGAACAACAGGGGTGATAGAGGACACCCCTGTCACGTGCCCCTGAAGAGTCTGAAGGGTTCCGATATATCTCCATTGATACGCATTCTCGCAGTCGGATTATTGTATAACAGCTGAACCATTTCAGAAAAGAGGGGCCCACCCCAAATTTCGTCAGTGTTTCCCACAGATAGGGCCATTCAACGCTGTCAAACGCTTTGGCAGCGTCTAAAGAGAAGATGGCCCTATTACCCGGGTTGTCTGTAGGCAGTTGTAGATTGAGAAATAGTCTGCGTAGGTTTTGAGATGTGGATCTAGTTGGTATAAAACCCGACTGATTTCTATGAATCACAGTTTGAATACATTTGGCTAATCTGTTAGCTAGAACTCCGCCCAACAGCCTAATGTCAAAAATAAGTAATGAAATAGGTCTATATGCATCTGGAGATAGGGTGTCCTTGCCAGGTTTCAAAAGTACTACAATAAGTACCTCACTCATAGATGGGGGAAGTCTCCCAGTTTCAAATGCCTTGTTATAGACTTGCAGGAGTATTGGGATTAATTGTGCTGTGTAGGGTTTATAAGCTTTCGCTGGCAAGCCATCAGCACCAGGCGCTTTTCCATTTTGAGCATGGGCCAATGCCTCTAGGAGCTCCTCCTCAGTCAGTGGGGCGTTTAATTGTTTTGCATCCATGGTGGACAAGCAGTGTATAGGGTATTTATCTAGAAAGGAGGAGTGGATGTCCTCAGGTGAAGGGTGGACTTTAGAAGTGTATACATCTTGAAAGAAATTTTTAAAGACATCCATAATGGCTTGTGTTGAATAACAGGGTGTGCCCTGTGCGTCCGCCACTGCCACTATGTGTGAGGGGCCTTGTTGAGATTTGACTAGTAGGGCTAACATGTGACCCTTGTTTTCCCCTTCTTCAAACTGTTGCAGAAAGAATCTCTTATTTTCTGCCAGTTGAAGGGATAAATGCTTGGATAAATGAGCATGGACTGCGCTGCCAGACATTGTCTTTTTGTGTCATCAGTAGAGTCTGCTATATAAAGTGCTTCCAATCTCTGTGCTTCAGCTAGCACTAGATTTTCCCATTCCTTAGTTTTGGTTTTGATATGTGAAATTTCTCTAATGAATTGCTCTCGTAAATAAGCGTTGGCCGCCTCCTATACAGTATCAATGCTTGTAGATCCTATATTCTGTTTAAAAAAGGATGTAAGAGCTTTTGGGAGTGGGTCAGGTTCTGGTAGGAGTGACAACCAAAAGGGGTTACATAGTTAGTCAGGTTGAAAAAAGACACAAGTCCATCCAGTTCAACCATAAAAAAAAAAAATATTGTACAATTCAATATACCCAGTTCTATACCCACAGTTGATCCAGAGGAAGGCAAAAAACCCCAGCAGAGCATGCTCCAATTTGCTACAGTTAAGCTTCCATAGACTGTTACCTCTGACCGCTCAGAGCTCAGCAACACCAAAAGACCCGGAAGACCACGGAAAACAACTGTGGTGGATGACCGAAGAATTCTTTCCCTGGTGAATAAACTCCCTTCACAACAGTTGGCCAGATCAAGAACACTCTGCAGGAGGTAGGTGTATGTGTGTCAAAGTCAACAATCAAGAGAAGACTTCACCAGAGTGAATACAGAGGGTTCACCACAAGATGTAAACCATTGGTGAGCCTCAAAAACAGGAAGGCCAGATTAGAGTTTGCCAAACTAGATCTAAAAAAGCTTTCACAGTTCTGGAACAACATCCTTTGGACAGAAGAGACCAAGATCAACTTATACCAGAGTGATGGGAAGAGAAGAGTATGGAGAAGGAAAGGAATTGCTCATGATCCAAAGCATACCACCTCATCAGTGAAGCATGGTGGTGGTAGTGTCATGGCATGGGCATGTATGGCTGCCAATGGAACTGGTTCTCTTGTATTTATTGATGATGTGACTGCTGACAAAAGCAGCAGGATGAATTCTGAAGTGTTTGGGGCAATATTATCTGCTCATATTCAGCAAAATTCAGAGCGCTTCACAGTGCAGATGGACAATGACCCGAAGCATACTGCGAAAGCAACCAAAGAGTTTTTTAAGGGAAAGCAGTGGAATGTTATGCAATGGCCAAGTCAATCACCTGACCTGAATCTGATTGAGCATGCATTTCACTTGCTGAAGACAAAACTGAAGGGGAAATGCCCCAAGAACAAGCAGGAACTGAAGATAGTTGCAGTAGAGGCCTGGCAGAGCATCACCAGGGATGAAACCCAGTGTCTGGTGATGTCTATGCGTTCCAGACTTCAGGTTCTAATTGACTGCAAAGGATTTGCAACCAAGTATTAAAAAGTGAAAGTTTGATGGATGATTGTTAATCTGTCCCATTACTTTTGGTCCCTTAAAAAGTGGGAGGCACATATACAAACTGTTGTAATTCCTACACTGTTCACCTGATTTTGATGCAAATACCCTCAAATTAAAGCTGAAAGTCTGCAGTTAACAGACTTTAGCACATCTTTAGCACATGCAGTTAGCACATCTTATTTGTTTAATTTCAAAACCATTGTGGTGGTGTATAGAGCCAAAAAGATTAGAATTGTGTCGATGTCCCAATACTTATGGACCTGACTGTATGTTCATTACCTAGCCATAAATCAATCCATGGGAGGCTGTCTACTGAGTTTTATTAGCATGAGTACATCTTAGTGTCAGGGTTATGCATCCTCCACACGTCTGTGAGGCCCATCTCCAGAATAAGACGGGCAAACGGTGTAGGCCCTTTCCTTCTCTTTGATCCGTCTCCAGTACTGCTACTTAATTTGTCCTTTCCATGATCAATGTAATTATTAAAGTCCCCTATGACTAGTACTGGTATGCCCGGGAAGCAGGACATAAAGTTAGCTAAGATTGTAAGATGGACCGGCTGATAACGAAGGAGGAATGTACAAACCTGCCAGTACACATTTTGTTCCATATAAAGAGCTTAAAAGGAATACATAACAACCATCCGGGTCAATTTTAGCTTCCAGAAGGGAAAATTGCGCATCTCTTTTAATCAGGAGGCTCACTCCCCTCAAATACACCGAATATGTAGAGCGGTATTGGTGACAAAACTGTCTTTGTGCAAATAGCGTTGTGGATGTCGAGGGGAGATGAGTCTCCTGCAAACATATCACGTCAGCATTCAAACGCTTAATCGCGCAAAGCACGGCCAATCGTTTAACTGGATTAATTAAACCCCCGGATATTCCAGGACAGTATTCTAGTTAGCTTAGTCATTGTATCGGCATAACAATAGGAATCTTTATAGATCCTATGTGTGTTACATGATCATATGGCAATACCTTGTGACAACTAGCACTTAAAGTCTGTGTCCAGATGGAAAATTTTTGAGAAGCATTCTGATTTAGTAAGAAGTTGAGTGGCAGATCCATAGGTGTGGTAGTGTTATGGAAAGTAGGAACCACAAATTGTGGAGAAGATAATGGAGAAACCATGGTGAAAAAAATCAGAAAAAAAACCCCAACAAAAACATGGTGGAATTGGCCAACAGGGCCTTACATATCAGACCATCCAGAGGGCAACAGTGGAAGCACATTTCAGTGTCTTACAACTTCTCAACAGTGAGAACAAGAGCTGTGGTTGCAGAAAAACTATTTGGAGAGCAGACAACTATCTCCGCCTTGGCAAGCTGTCAGTGAGGAAGATAGGGAAAGTGATACCTGTGTGCAGCTTTAGAGTTTTATGAGTCATGATGGTGCAGGGCGCCTGTTGCGTGTTTCATGAATTGTTTGTTCTTTTTGGTCCAGCCGTTGTGCAGCTGCTGACGGGGAGTCAAAGAATTGCACTGAGCCCAGTACCTCAACTCTCAGACGGGCTGGGTATAGCAATAGTATATTTCAGATCAAGATCTCTGAGGAGACGTTTAACATCAATAAACGTGGCTCTCTGCTTCTGCAGATCCGCAGAGAAATCCGGAAAAAGGGAAATTTTTGAATTATCTATTTTCAGTGCAGCTGGTTTTATTCTGGCATTGTACAGAATTGCATCTCTGTCCTTATAATTGAGAAGTTTAAATAGGAAGGGTCATGGAGGAACTCCTGGCGGAGGAGGCTTAGCTGGAACTCTGTGCGCCCTTTCCACAGTAAACACCTCTCTGCCAAATGCATTGATCAGCCATTGTTCCCCTCAATTCTTTCGGGCAGACCTATAGCTCTCACGTTGTTTCTTGTCATGCTATTCTCTAACTCTTCTAAGCGAGAAGTGTGTTGTGTCAGCAGGTGGTTATTGTATGTTAGGTCTCTCTGCATGGGCGCCATGTCATCTTCTATGGAGCTCACTCTCCCCTCCAGGGCTGATGTTTTTTCCCTTAACTTTTGAGTATCTTGGCGTAGGAAGGTTATTTCTGTCTTTACCCCTTTTATTTCAGCTGTCAGGGCTGCTATAGAGATAGTGTAAGTGTTTACAGCCGTAAAAATGTCCTGCAGTGTGGGTTCACCTTCAGCATCCCCACAACTGGTGGGGATATGAGGCCTAGCAGGGGTATCCCCTGGAGTACTCACTGCGTCCCATGCAAAACTGGCACTGTTGGTGTCTTCCAGCGGCACTGTGTCATCAGCCTCCGATATTCCTCCAGATGAATCCTCTGGAGTACTGGAGAAGGTTGCTGGATCTGTGCAGAGCGGCATGGAGAACATCTTTTCCGCTGCCTCTCTGTGTTTCTCCTTTGCAGAGCACTGCGCAAGGGCACCAATTTGGCCCATGAGGTATGTGGACCTGGACTGATTTTGGTGTTTTGTATCGGGCATCTGGGTTGCAGTACCGAGACAATGGCTTGGTCAGGAACAGGGGACCTTTCGACACCTGGTAAGCCGTGTGTTGAGTGGAGTATATCGGTTCCTCAGGATATCGGCAGAGCGAGCTGAAAGAATGTTCGGCTACATCCGCTGCCTGGCCATGCCCCCAGCTTGTGAAGTTTTCAATAACAGATGACCTCCCGCACTTAGTTATGCTGAATTATAATTAGAATGTTCACCTACATAACCTTTAGAATCTTGGAAATAATCAAATATTGAGCAAAGCTCTGTTGTCGACCAGGCGTGATACAGAAAAAAGGAAACCAATTAAGGCCAAGTGATAGGAAAAAAGAGGAAGATAAAAAGGTAAGAAGGGTATAGAATAGAAGAGGGGAGGATATATAGAGGGCAGTGTAGACACCGAGGAGGAGGTAATCCTGATCGGTTAGGAAGAGGAGAGAACATGTTCGGTCCAGGGTAACCAGATCGCATCAAATCTCTTAACTTTGTCTTGAATAATACTAATTGCTTTTTCCTAGATATTTTCCTTTTCGCTGCCATGAAGGACACAGTTGGCTGCTTCCAGGCCCAGGTGATGGTAATCTTTGCCCCTAATAGAATAAAGTACAGTGGTGACCCAACAATAGGGGACACAGGAGCACCGCCCCCCAAAACTACTTATTAAAAAAAAAATTCTCAAAAAAAAAAAAAAATTTTTTTATTTTTTTTAAAGTGTCCCTTTAAGTGGGTGTGTTAAGGGCGCCAGACACAGGGGTGTTATTGGAGGCATGACCCATGTGTAAACACATGATTGGGGCTAAGAAGCTCTATTGACGTAGTTTAGAGTGTGCTCGAGGCTATAAGCTCTGCTCCCCGAAAACTCCACCTCTAGCATTAAGTTTCCTGTTGTTGTAATTGGTTGGTGGGTCCGTAGGGTGAGGCTTTTATCGGACCTGTGGTGTCATTGGCTCACATGCTGCCTGTCTCCTTCAGCAAGTGAGGGGAATCACAAGCAGAACGGTGGAGGGCTCAGGGCAGACAGGGAGCGATAGATCTGTGCAGAGGCAGCTGTCCATTCATCTCCCTGTGACACAGACTCGGCATCCAGCAGTGCACACAGAGGGATCACACAGAAATCTCCAGGTACAGTACATGCCAGGACTGGAGGGGGGCAGAAGGGGCTATTACATCACTGTGTCCTGAGTGACTCCATAGCAGCACTTTTAATCTCCAACTTTACTTCTCCTCTCTCCCTGCATTGCACATCTGTATACCTTCCCTAGCACACCGATCCTCCCCCCCTTAAATATCTCCTGTTTGCATAGATCTTCACTGTTCTCATCCTGCATCCTCTGGTCTCAGATCTGACCATTCCAATCACTGACTGCCACCCTTTCCTTCCCAGATTACATTATATCTCTTTTACCTGTTCAGCAGATCAGTACATTCTCTACACTCATTTAAGGTGGCCGTAGTAGGAATGAAATTAAAAAGGAATCATCTATTCTATGGCCACCTTAAATGAGTGCAGAGAATGTACTGAGCTACTGAACAGTTTGGAAGAGATAAAAAGTAATGTTGGATGGAGAGGGTGAGAGTCAGTGATTGGACCCCTAGAGAGGAATGCCCAGATCTGAGACCACACTTCTAAAGAAGAACTCAGCACAGGGATGATGGGAACTTCTCATAATGGGAACAGCAGGTGTACAGACCCGGGAACTCAGCAAAGGGATGGTGAGAACCCTTCATAATGGGCTCAGTGGGTGTACAGACCCGGGAACTCGGCACAGAGGTGGTGGGAACCCCTCATAATGAGCACAGTAGGTGTACAGACCCGGGAACTCAGCACATGATTGGTGGGAACCCCTCATAATGGGCACAGCAGGTGTACAAACCCGGGAACACAGTACAGGAATGGTGGGAACCCCTCATACTGTTCTTGTTTTGTATAGTCTTTATTATATAGTTTTTATAGTATATATTATAGTTTTTATTAATTTATTATGGTTTTATTGTATATAAGTTGTTGTTTGTAAGATTTTTCAATAAACAAAATTAACCCCTCATAATGGGCACAGTAAGGCTGCAATTGACGGGCACAGTTTTACCTAGCAGTAATGATACATAATCACCTGACAAATGGCTATTTACAGCCCTGCATTACTAAAAGTTTAGTTTTTCAGTTTGCCCCCCCCCAAAAAAAATTATGAGCACCAGCCGCAACTGATAAAGTAGATCAGTTTTTGAGAGCTCGTGGGTATCTTTTCTATTTTTTCATTCAGTAAGGCAATGAGCGATGATTTGGAGACAGCCAGGCCTGTGACCTTCCCCAGTAAACAGAAAATCCTGTTCCAAAAACTCCTTATACGGGGACAGTTCCACCAGATATGGAGTAGATTGCCCCAATGACCACAACCCTTAAAACACAGGGGGGATACCTCTGGGAAGATCTGAGCCAAGCGAGAGGGGACAAGATACCAGTGGGTTAGAAGTTTGATACTGGCCTCTACTAGCGAAACATTAACAATACCTTTTAAAGGAAAGTGGGAAGTGATGATACCAGGTTTCTGTGTCCCAGTCTATAAAGATATGCCCCCCTTCTGATCCCTGATTTCAGAATACCATTTTTCATAGGGTGCGACTCTCGGGACTTCTGGTCCAGTTTTCCAAATAGAGAGCAAAAAAGGATGTATTTGCGTTAATCTAAAGTTTTCCGATTGGGGCATCTCCAGCTTGTGTACACAGTGGGTTCAGAGTGAGAGGCCCCATAGAGGACAAGAAGTGCCCTAACCTAAAAAGTCCTTTATTTAACCACCACTGGAAAGCTCTGATATCCAGACCTGGTGGGAAGAGAGGATTATGCAAGAGGTAGGTTAAGGGGCGGAGTTCAGAGGTGAGTGTTGGGTTAGCAAGAAGTGCATCACAAAGGGCCATAGAGTGAGAAAGAGTGGGTGCTAAAATCGGTGGTCTACTTTTCTTGGGGCACCATATAAAGTATGCTATGGTGTGTCTGGGGGTGGATTGCCTCTCCATATTGACCCAATCAGGTTTAACACCCCTTGTGTAGATTATGGAAAACTGGGCCAGTTGAGCCACCTGATAGTATTTCCACAGGTCCGGAAGGCCCAAGCCCCCTTGAGTTCGTAGTCTAGGAGAACACTCTAATGACATCAATAGCTTTTGGAGCCCCAAATAAATTTGATAACTTTGGATTGAAATTTATTAAGTTGAGATTTTAGAATCGGGATAGGGAGAGATCTGAAGAGGTACAATAAACGCAGTAGAAGGGTCATTTTGACAGAGGCCACTCTGCCCAGCCAGGATAGATCACATTTTGACCACGTGTCCAGGTCGGAGTTTTTTTAGTTTTTTATATATTGCAGGGAAATTAGAGTTGTATAGTTGTTCCACGTTAGCTGTCAGGTTGACTCCCAAATATGGGAGGGAAGAGGAGCTCCAGTGGAAGGGGAAATATATCTTAAGTCTCTCAGTAAGAGGCGTTGGGACCGTAATATTAAGAGCTGTAGATTTTGAGAGGTTAACATGTAAACCTGAAACCTTCCCAAATTTATGCAATAAAGAAAGGACATTTGGTGTAGAAATTAAAGGTGATGTGATGAAAAGTAATAAATCGTCCACAAACTAAAGCACACTTGTGAGTCTCCAGACCGCACTGGACCCCGCAAATGTTGTTACCCACTAATAGGAGGTATCTACCACTGGGGTCGGTTATCTCTTTAGAGAGGGAAAAGGAGGTTATGTTTAGAAAAAAAATTTCCGACCCCTTTAGATCTTTAGATTTTTCCTCTGTGTTAAAGAGGTAAAACTGAGGAAATTTATGGTGGATATAAGAGGGTTTGTATCTTTTGGGGAAATGTGTCTCCTGTAATAGGAGCACATCTAAATGTTGGGAATGGTAGGTTTGAAACAATTTGCGCCTTTTCATCTGGGAATTTAAGCCCTGAACATTATGGGAGGCTACTCTAATGGGAAATTTGGAGGTTTCGTCAGACATCATGGATCAGAAGGAGGACACAGCTTAGCCTATGGCAGAGACTTACCTTCCTGGGTGTAGTCGGGCCTGGAGAGTGGCGAAGCAAGACGACTTGGGACACAGGAAAACGGTCATTATTTAGGATACGTCCTCCAATCGAGTCACCAGGCCCTTCTTAAGACCAGCCTTGCATGATCTCTTCCAAGATGGGTCCTCCCCTGAATCTTCCCGATTGTTTGGCTTCTTCCCGCAGGACAGACAGCACAGGACCATCCCAGCCATAGCAGGCCCCAGACAGGCTTCTGGGTCTACCCGCCCGGCTGCAGCAACGCAACCCTCCAAGCCGGAGGGCCACGAGATAGCACTCACTGACACATACTTCTAGGCCAGTTTGGCCACGAGGCAAAAAGCTCTCCGAAACATGGCATCTGCCCTATAAATACCCTCTCCCAGAATGCAACTCGGAGGACCACCTCCGCCGAGTTATTTCCGGGCCAGAAGAGCACTCATACACTTCAGCTTGTTGCTTTCCAACATTGACCCATGATGACAACGACACCCACAGGCGCAATGTGGAACTGCACGCAACACAGCCAAGCTGGAACAGAGGCTAAACTAACATTGGATTAAACCTGAACAATATATAGCACAGATGATCCATTAAATTTACCTATAAGCGGGAGATTAGAAATCTACCAGCGCTACATACTCCCCCCCACTACAATAGACGTTGTCCCCAACATCTGTCAAAATATAACTCAAAGCCTGAAAGTAGGTATTTGAACTCAGAACTTGGATGGAAAAGAGGAAAAGACAGTATAGAAATAGTACAGTCTCAACATTTATACAATAACATATTCACATAAGACATGTCACAAACCCTCACTGTCTATTTAGCTGAAAAGCCTAACAGCTTGATAGGAGATCCGATGGTTCCTGAAAAAAACAAAGTTAGACACACAGAAAAATACAGAGTATCGTCACTAGACAAATTAGGAGCAAAGCCTCATTCCAGCAGAAGAATGGCACTCTCTTCCCACAGATTTTCTTTTCTTTTCTTTTTTTTATATATGAACTAAAACAAAACAACTTGAAAAGTCCATCCCTATCTCTGAGCAAACTGTATCTTTCCGATAAAGAAAATCCAATCAGCAAAAAATCTTTGAACCTGGAGATGAATATAATCTCTTGACCACAGAGATCTCTAAACACTGACACTATCTAACTATATACCCCAAAGTTCTTTTGCATAATCACCAATAAAACCGGGGATCTGGCAATGTCAGTTTACTTCCCAGTTTATCCACCGTAGTGATAAAGTACACAATGTCATCTTTTCCGGGTCTGCAAATGACCACCTTGTCAGCATAAATGTGCCGGCCATAGTTCCAGCGTAGCAAACATCGACTGAAACGTTCATCCATGGCAACAGAATACCCAACTTTCCGGAGAGGTTTTGGCACCAACAAATAGTCCCAAACAGCTTCAGAGTACCATTGTTCCCGGTTGGTCTCAATTTCCTGCATAATCTCCTGAGTAACATAGGGAAATTCCAGACCATATTCTGTGGCAACTCGTTTGGTGAGCACTCTCTGTAAGAGGGCAAGTTTAGGCAAAGTTCTATTTTTCCCCAAGCCAGGAGGCACACAAGAATTCAGTGATTTACACACCATAGATCCGACGGGTGTCGGTTAAAACTTCAACAAACTATCAACTTTAGGCAATGTCTCTTTGGTAGTACTGTGCAGCTCCACACAAGGTGATGTCTTCCCAGATTCTAGAGCTATCCATTCTGAGAAAGTCAGGGCAGAAGCAACATCTTCACCTTAGGCCCACAATAGTTCCTGTGACATTGTCTCAAACAAATCATCATCACCGGAGAGATCTGACATAGAATCTATCTCCGAGTCTCTCAACTCTTCTGTAGGCAAATATTTACAAAGAGTCCCAGATATGTCCCACTTTGATCTCTCACCCGTTCCTGACGTGAACTTCTCCGGATCCATGTATTTCTCCGGCCCCGGTTCGGGTAGTCTCTGGGGCAGGCCTCGACCAAGGCCGCGGGAAGCCTTCACATATCCCACCTCCCTCTGGACAGGTGCAACGGGGATAGGTGTGGTAGAAGTGGAAATAAAGGTGATGTTCGCTGATGAAGCGGTAATAGCAACATCTCCCCATAAACACTCTCGGTAGCAGATGAGATCACGGCCTGTTGCTCTCCAGCAGCAATGGCAGCAGTCTTCGCTGTGGCAATACCTTTAGCCCAATCCACACGATAAGCACGGGGCAACATGGTAGGTTGCTCCACTGTGAACAAATATTCTCTGCATTGTAAACATCGGACAAATGGACGGAGATGTATGGCCAGCCCTTCACACTTATGGCAAAGCATGCCCAGTCCTTCGATATCTCCAACGGTGTATAGTACAAACCGCCCCTGCGGCTTCAAACGAATGCCAGTATCTGTAAGCAGGGTTTTGGTCAGCATAGCACCCTCAGCGCTACTCATAGGGAACATCTTGGACCCCACCATTGGCGGTACCAATGGGAAAGAAGACATGGCTGCACTCCAATCCTCTCAACACGATCACGAGGCTTCTCTTCTCTTTTGGCGCCAAACACACACACCCGCGTCCCACGCGGTAACAAGTAGATGTGACTCCTCCCACTTGTTCCTCTGATCACGTAGCTCCTGGGCTTTTACTTCCACCCGCAGCCTACGCAGTCAGAAATAAAGTCCTGCAATTTAACCTCTTCTAATATTGACTCTCGGTGAAAATACTTCTCAGGGCTGCTTAGGGTAATGGCAAACAATCCCGGACGATGCCCCTACATGTAGCACTAACTCACGGTGGAGCTGCTGATTTAAAGAGGGCTGTGACCGTCACCTTGTTACCTGTAATTTCACCAACACCGGGTCTAGGGGTCTCCGTTGAGATTACTGCGAGGCAATATAGACACCAGTCACTTAAGTACTGTTTTAATGCTTTAATGAGGATAACTGGAAGAAGTAGCAGGAAAGAGGTAGAAGGAGAGTTGCAGGGATGTTCAAATATCTTTTCTTGGCATAGCGTCAAGGAATTTAAATCTTTAGGATGGATGTATCCTCAGCTTAGGTTTAAATCTTTGCCCGCCCGGATAGGTTTCTCTCACTGACCTAGAAGACGGAATGCAGCACGAACAAAAAGTCTCTGCCACAGACTTTGGTGGAACAAACTCATACGATCCTCTGCTACAGGATGTAGTAGTTTTCGATGAACAGCAAACACAGTACCAGAACCTTTAAGCCGACCCGGCAGTACTTGTGCGGTAGGATAATTTAGAATACGTCCTCCAATCGAGTCACCCAGCCCTTCTTAAGACCAGCCTTGCATGATCTCTTCCAAGATGGGTCCTCCCTGGATCTTCCCGATTGTTTGGCATCTCATACACTTCAGCTTGTTGCTTTCCAACATTGACCCACGATGACAATGACACCCACAGGTGCAATGTGGAACTGCACGCAAAACAGCCAAGCTGGAACAGAGGCTAAACTAACATAAGATTAAACCTGAACAATGTATAGCACAGATGATCCATTAAATTTACCTATAAGCGGTAGATTAGAAATCTACAAGCGCTACACTAACACCGCACATCACCCTAAACACACCATCCCCACTGTGAAACATGGTGGTGGCAGCATCATGTTGTGGGGATGCTTTTCATCAGCAGGGACAGGGAAGCTGGTCAGAGTTGATGGGAAGATGGATGGAGCCAAATACAGGGCAATCTTATGCCGCGTACACACGAGCGGACTTTACGGCAGACTTTGCCCAGCGGACGGGACTTCGTCGGACAATTCGATCATGTGTGGGCTCCAGCGGACTTTGTTTTCTCAAAAGTTGGACGGACTTAGATTTGAAACATGTTTCAAATCTATCCGACGGACTCGAGTCCGGTTGAAAAGTCCGCTCGTCTGTATGCTAGTTCGACGGACAAAAAGCCACGCTAGGGCAGCTATTGGCTACTGGCTATGAACTTCCTTATTTTAGTCCGGTCGTACGTCTTCACGTATGAATTCGATGGACTCTGGTTGATTGTGTGTAGGCAAGTCCGTTCATTCAGAAAGTCCATCGTAAAGTCCATCGAAAAGTCCGCCGGGCAAAGTCTGCCGTAAAGTCCGCTCGTGTGTACGCGGCATAAGAAGAAAACCTGTTAGAGTCTGCAAAAGAATTTAGACTGGGGCAGAGGTTCATCTTCCAGCAAGACAACGACCCTAAACATACAGCCAGAGCTACAATAGAATGGAAGACTTGAAAATTGCTGTTCACAGATGCTCCAATCCAATCCATCCATCCAATCTGACAGAGCTTGAGTTACCGTATTTATCGGCGTATAACACGCACTTTTTTCCCCTTAAAATCAGGGGAAAGTCGCAGGTGCGTGTTATACACCGATACCCTGCGATCCTGAGCTGTCAAAATTTCAAAATTGCCGACCGCGATTTGAAAATGGCGCCGCCGGCGCCGAAATACACAGAGCCGGTCCTCGGCTCTTTCCGGCGGCTCTCGTTTACTTTCGGCTCCACTCGTAGTCCCGAGCGGAGCTATCCGAACCTACTCGGATAGCTCCGCTCGGGACTACGAGTGGAGCCGAAAGTAAACGAGAGCCGCCGGAAAGAGCCGAGGACCGGCTCTGTGTATTTCGGCGCCGGCGGCGCCATTTTCAAATCGCGGTCGGCGATTTTGAAGCACAGGGAGCAGGGACCGTTGATCGAAGGCTGCACTGGGGCAAGGCTGCACTGGGGAAGGCTGCACTGGGGAAGGCTGCACTGACAAGGCTGCACTGACAAGGCTGCACTGGGGCAAGGCTGCACTGAGAAGGCTGCAATGATGGGCATTTAAATGTAAGTTTTTTTCCCTTCAACTTCCCTCCTAAAAGTTTTTTTTTCCTTAAAATTCCCTCCTAAATTGGGGTGCGTGTTATACGCCGGTGCGTGTTATACGCCGATAAATACGGTATTTTGCAAAGAAGAATGGTCAAAAATGTCACTCTCTAGATGTGCAAAGCTGGTAGAGACATATCCAAAAAGACTTGCAGCTGTAATTGCAGCGAAAGGTGGTTTTACAAAGTAGGAGGGCTGAATACAAATGCACGCCACACTTTACAGATATTTGTAAAAAACTTTGAAATCCATTTATCATTTTTTTTCCACTTGGAATTTTTGTTTGTTGTTTTGATATGCTTTGCCTTTCCATATGCTTCTTGCTGCAAAGGCTAGTTATAGGTTGGAGTGGTTGCCACTTGTTTGCACAGGTTGTGATTTGGTGCTGATCACACGGGATACCTTCAGCTGCCATTGTGCCCTTGCTGTTTGACCTATGCGCCCCTATACCTTTAAGGAGGTATGGGCTCCTTCCAAGAAAACCTGCCCTTAATCTATCCAACTGCTATATATGTGCTCCAAAATTATAGAGTTAGGACCATAGTAAAACTGGGATGCCTTGAAATGGCCACTGCAGCTTACACGTTTGCAAATCTGTGTTTTTAACGTGAACTGTTAGACGGGGTCAACTTGGTTTTGTTGCTAGCTGGTAAATGAGCTGGGAATTTTTATTTGTTTGTTTAATGTGTGTTGCCCTTCCATGTGCTCCTTGCTGCAAAGGCTAGTTATAGGTTGGGGTGGTTGCCATTTGTTAACACCACTGCTGGTCTGCAAGCTGCCCCTGCCAGATTCTCTTAAAATCTTGATTTTTCTGTCGATAAGGTCTCTGAAGGACACGTCTATGTAAAGAGGTAACGTAACATGTTGAACAAATCTCAGCAGTGACACATAAACTCTGGGGAACGTATCACAAAGTTCTGAGTGTTTTGGTTTGAAAGGGTTTAACTACCAAGCTCACACAGGGGCATGGCCTACGCATGGCGCTGAGTGTTTGTGTTTGAGAAGAGCTCCGTCCAGCCATTGGCCTAAAACCTCTCAGCAATGCCATCTAAAGCATCAGGACCTCGCTCAACTCTGGGTAAGCGTCCCGGGAAGTCCTCGGCTTCTCACCAGTCAGCCGTCGGCTCTATCAAACGAGAGAGCCAGGCCTAGCACACGGAGCGGACAGGCCAGAGCCTCAAGGTTGATTATCTCGCCAGACTTGCACGTCGCCTCCATTCGTGAAAGCTCTCCAGGCTCCTCCTGCTGCTCGGAGCTGATGGACGATCCTGGATCTCCCACAGGCTCTGAGATGTCTTCACTGGTGAGTGAAATCAAAAAGGAAATGGCGGGAATGTTCCGCAGCATGTAGAAATCCTCTAAAAAGGATACTGTATATCTGCAGTGAGGGCTGACATGTCTCACCTCCTGGGAAGACTAGAGGAGACAGAGCAGCGCCAAGACTCCCATGTGGCAGCCATTAAAGAACTACAAGATACGGTAACCCAATTAGCATTTGCTCACAGGGCCTCATTATACAAACTCGAAGACCTCGAGAATCGTAACTATAGAAACAATCTACGCATCAGAGGTCTGCCAGAGGCAACCAGGGACAATGACCTAGAGCCCTCAATTTGCGGCATTCTTAATACCATTCTGGGAAACCCTGTTACAGCCGCACTGAGATTTGACTGAGTGCATCGTGCCCTGAGGCCATGCAATGTTGCATCCGACCAGCCCATGGACTTTATATGCCACCTTCACTATTTTGAGGATAAAAATTTAGTCTTGATCAAGCTGTGCAGTACTCCCAGCATTGATTTTAAGGGGGCAGTTCTCAACCTCTAACCTAATATATCCAAGGAGACCCTTGATCGATGCAGAGCACTGAAACCTCTTTTGGATCAACTGAGAGGGGATGGGATCACTTACAGACGGGGTTTCCCTGCGAGCCTCATAGCTACTAAAAATGGCCGCTTTTTCACTTTGTGGTTCCCTGAAGAGCTCCCTACCTTCCTCCACAATCTGAACCTGCAACCATTGGAGCTCCCAGGGTGGCTAAATCCTGTACCTACCCTCTCGGCCCCCCAGACATCTCAGTGGCAGAAAACTTCATCCAAACAGAAGCGCCCTGCTACTCCGGGCTCCTCTCAGAGAAATGGGTGAGATACTCCCCTGCCCATGCTTATTCTCTTTGCTATCACACCTTACATTGACTGTAGCTCTCACCTCAGTTACACACTTCTCCATATTTTGTTGGTGAACCCCTACCCTGAACCTCCCTGAGCTCCGTCCCACAATACAAAAATGTGATCATTTCAAGTTGTATTATGTTTGTTGTTTTACCCCCCCATAATATGGTCACACAATGCTGAACCTCGTTCTGCACTGAAAGATTTATCATGTTTTCCTCTTGTTTTTGATTACCGTTTTGCATTGCTAGAGTTTAAGTTTCACTGTTGTCACGTACCTTGTGGACGAGCCCGACTTGCAGGGGATGGCCTCTCTTGCGGCTCCGACTCGAGGGCCCTGGTAGGGTATACAGGAAACACAAGAGTCAGGAGTGGCACGAGTGCCTGGCAGGATCAACAGCAGGAGGTAGGTCTGGAACTCTGGAAACACTGTGCAGTGGAGATTAAGCTGATCTGGTAGGTAGACTGGAAGACTGGTGCAGCAGACTGGAACTGGATAGCAGGCTGGAACACACAGGACAGCAGACTGGAACACTGGTGCAGCAGACTGGAACCACACAGCAGACTGGAACTGGATAGCAGGCTGGAACACACAGGACAGCAGACTGGAACACTGGTGCAGCAGACTGGAACCACACAGCAGACTGGAACTGGATAGCAGGCTGGAACACACAGGACAGCAGACTGGAACACTGGTGCAGCAGACTGGAAGGTCAGACAAGCCGGATCGATAGCCAGGCGGACTGTAGATGAGCCAAAGGGTCAGGCAGAAGAGTGGTCAGACAAGCCGGGGTCGGATGCAGGCAGAAAGCAGGGATGGTCGGAGACATGAAGCTGGGCAAAAAGGTAGAGTGAAACCCGTAATTGGCAAAAAACGGACTTTGCTTTGTGGCAGAACGGACAGCATTATTATAGGCGAATTCAGCCAAGGGGAGCAACGAGGACCAATCATCTTGAGAAAAGGAAGAGAAACAACGAAGATATTGCTCGAGAGTCTGGTTGGTCCTCTCCGTTTGGCCATTTGTCTGGGGGTGATAGGCGGTGGAAAATGATAGTTCAATTCCTAGGGCTTTACACAAGGCTCTCCAGAATCGGGAAGTGAATTGTACTCCTCGGTCAGAAATGATATTAGCCGGAATTCCATGGAGTTTAATCACTTCTCTAATGAACGTTTGTGCAGTTTCAGGAGCAGAGGGGATACCCTTCATTGGAATGAAATGAGCCATTTTAGATAACCGATCTACCACCACAAAGATGGCAGTGTGCCCTTCAGCCGGAGGCAATTCGACAATGAAGTCAATAGACAGCATCTTCCATGGCCTGTCTGGGACAGGTAGAGGTTTCAGTAATCCCCAGGCCCTGGTTCTACTGACTTTATTCCGAGCACAGATGGTACAGGATTCCACATACTTCTTACAGTCCTTAGGCACTTGGGGCCACCAGAAGGTGCGCAGGACAAGATCAGCCGTCTTGGTAACACCAAAATGTCCTGCTAGTGCGTGATCATGACAAAGTTCTAAAATTGTGACCCGTAGGCCTTCAAGTACAAAGATCTTACTCCCGAACCAAAGCAGACCATGCTTTTCTTGTAGTTTTGTTCTCATAGCAGGTACCAACCCTACTGAAGCTTGCTTAATCCGGGAAAGTAGGTCTTCTTGCAACAGGAAAAAATTTCCAGGAGAAAGGATCGTATCTGGAGGTGAGGTTTCTTGAGGCTTGTGGAACATCCTAGACAAAGCGTCAGGTTTTATATTCTTGGAGCCTGGCCGATAGGTCACGTGGAAGGAGAACCTGGAAAAGAACAAGGCCCACCTGGCTTGTCGCGGTCTCAACCTCTTTGCGGATTTAAGATATTCCAGGTTTTTGTGATCTGTGTAGATCAGAATAGGATGAGCAGCTCCTTCCAAAAGATACTGCCACTCTTCCAGAGCGGATTTTATGGCCAGTAGTTCCCGATCTCCTACATCATAATTCCTTTCTGCGGATGATAGTTTGCGAGAAAAGAAGGCTACAGGGTATAACAGAGCTTTGGTCCCTTGTCGCTGGGAAAGAATCGCACCAACAGCACTCTCAGAAGCGTCCACTTCCAGGACAAATGGTAAAGAGGAATCGGGATGTTTCAAAACAGCAGCAGAGGTGAACAGTCTTTTGAGAGATTCAAAGGCGGATTGAGCTTCGGGCGACCAATGAAAACGCACCCCTTGTTTGGTCAATTGAGTGATGGGCTCAACGATGGCTGAGAACCCCTTAATGAATTTTCTATAGAAGTTGGCAAAGCCAATGAAACGTTGGACTCCTTTCTTGTCAGTAGGGGCTGGCCAGTCAAGAATTGCAGCAACCTTATGGGGATCCATCTTGATCCCTTCCACGGAGACAATTAGCCCCAAGAATGGAATAATCTCTTGCTCGAACTCGCACTTTTCAGCCTTAGTGTACAAGCCATGTAGCCGGAGTCGAGCTAAAACACATTTAACATGTCTGCGATGGGATTCCAGGGAAGAAGAAAAGATGAGAATGTCATCTAAGTAGACTATGACAAATAGATCCAAATAGTCCCGGAAAACATCATTTATGAAGTACTGAAAAGTTGCAGGGGCGTTACATAGTCCAAAGGGCATCACCATGTATTCAAAGTGCCCGAAGCGAGTGCGGAAAGCTGTCTTCCACTCATCCCCTTTTCTGATGCGAACTAGGTTGTAAGCCCCTCGGAGATCTAATTTGGTGAAAATAGTAGCAGTCCCCAGTCTCTGGAATAATTCTGGTACCAAGGGGAGAGGGTACCGATTTTTAACAGTTATTTTATTGAGTTCGCGGTAGTCTATACAAGGACGAAGAGAGTGATCCTTTTTTTCAACAAAAAAGATACCTGCACCTGCTGGGGATGTAGAGGGCCGGATGAAACCCTTTTCTAGGTTCTCGTCGATGTATGCTTTTAGTGCTCTTTGCTCCAGCTCGGTCAAAGGAAATATCCTGCCAAAGGGAACTTCGGCTCCGGGAAGGAGCTCGATGGGGCAATCGTAAGCCCGATGAGGAGGAAGGGTTTCAGCCCCTTTTTTACTAAAGACATCTAAAAAGTCATGATAGACCTTGGGGACCACCTGGAATAACTCAGAATCAGTGTTGAGACATAACAGAGCAGGGGATTCACCAGAGTCCTTCAAAGTGCAGAACTGTTGACAGTACTGAGAGGAAAACGTAATTTCTCCTGTGACCCAGTTGATAGTAGGGTTATGGGCTTGTAGCCACGGCATGCCAAGAATAATAGGAAATAAAGGAGAAGTGATGATGTCCAGGCGAAGCAGTTCTTGGTGCAAGTTGAAGATGGTGACTGGAAGGGGAGCGGATTCTTGTATAACCGGCCCAGATTTTATTGCAGACCCGTCGGCCAGATGAATAGAGAGTCCATGGGCCTTGTAACGCAGTGGGATCTGGTGTTTAGCTGCAAAGGATGAGTCCAAGAAGCAGCTGCAAGCCCCGGAATCAATTATAGCGGGAACCTGTAAAGTCTTTCCTGGGAGCTGCAAAGATATAGAAAGAGTCAAGTGAGCGGAAGTCTTAGGCCAAGCAGTCACATCACCAGAGGAGACAGACAGGCACTTACGGAGTTTGTTAGGACAGTTCCTGACATAGTGTCCGGGTTCCCCGCAGTACAGGCACAGGTTGTTAGCCCGGCGACGTTGGCGTTCCTCCGTCGTGAGAGATGGGCGGAGGACTCCAAGTTGCATGGGCTCAGAGGTATCAGGTGAAACAGCAGGACTAGAGGTGGGTGCAGGATGGGTATAGCTGGGGACCCTAGGCAACATCCAGGTTGGGCGAGTAGGCCCAGCACCTCTTTCTGCTCTTCGCTCCCTCAACCGTCGGTCAATCTGTATGGCAAGATTAATCAAGGCATCCAGAGTCAGAGGAATTCCCACTCGGGCCAGTTCATCTTTTAAAGGGTCGGAAAGTCCCATACGGAACTGGTAGCGGAGGGCAGCGTCATTCCAGTCCGTGTCTGCACTCCATCGGCGGAATTCCGCAACGTAGTCCTCTACTGCCCTACGCCCTTGTTGAAGGGTGTGCAGGGCGGCTTCTGCGGTTGCAGAAAGCTGTGAGTCCTCATATAGCTGGGCCATTGCATCAAAGAAGGTGGTTAAATTGGTCAACACCTCGGCTTTCAGTTCCAG
The DNA here is from genome assembly GCF_042186555.1 of Aquarana catesbeiana. NCBI lineage: Eukaryota > Metazoa > Chordata > Amphibia > Anura > Ranidae > Aquarana > Aquarana catesbeiana. Next base: position 95,956,647 of record NC_133335.1, on the reverse strand, counting down.
AAGGCGGTGAGCCCATGTTTGGGGGTCCCCCAGGAGTAGTGAGATCACAAAACCTACTTTGGTGGCTTCAAGCGAGAAGGTGCGAGGTTGAAGGGCGAAGTACAGTTTGCATGCATTCCGGAATGCCCTGAATTTACTTTGTTCTCCAGAAAACTTTTCAGGAGTGGGAACCCTTGGTTCAGGGGGCAGCATCACTACTGTAGGGGAGGTAGTACTGCTAGCAGAGGTAGATGGCAGAGAAGATCCCTGGGTCTCAGTGGGACCAGACAGTACTTGGACCCGTTCTTCCAGACGTGTATATCCTTCCTGGAGACTCTTAACAGCCTGTGTAAGGCCGGCCAGGTGCATACAAAGTTCTTCCATAGGAGAGGCTCCCTGCTCGGGCTCGGTCATGGCTGTCTGCTACTGTCACGTACCTTGTGGACGAGCCCGACTTGCAGGGGATGGCCTCTCTTGCGGCTCCGACTCGAGGGCCCTGGTAGGGTATACAGGAAGCACAAGAGTCAGGAGTGGCACGAGTGCCTGGCAGGATCAACAGCAGGAGGTAGGTCTGGAACTCTGGAAACACTGTGCAGTGGAGATTAAGCTGATCTGGTAGGTAGACTGGAAGACTGGTGCAGCAGACTGGAACTGGATAGCAGGCTGGAACACACAGGACAGCAGACTGGAACACTGGTGCAGCAGACTGGAACCACACAGCAGACTGGAACTGGATAGCAGGCTGGAACACACAGGACAGCAGACTGGAACACTGGTGCAGCAGACTGGAACCACACAGCAGACTGGAACTGGATAGCAGGCTGGAACACACAGGACAGCAGACTGGAACACTGGTGCAGCAGACTGGAAGGTCAGACAAGCCGGATCGATAGCCAGGCGGACTGTAGATGAGCCAAAGGGTCAGGCAGAAGAGTGGTCAGACAAGCCTGGGTCGGATGCAGGCAGAAAGCAGGGATGGTCGGAGACAAGCCGGGATCAGATGCAGGCAGACAGCTAGGATAATCAGGAACAAGCCGGGTCTAGTACAGGAGACAGGAAGTGTTCTCAGGAAGTGCACACGTAACGCTGTAGAGCAGACAGCAAGATTCCCATGTGACAGATCAGTTTAAATAGCCCGCCTGGTGCGCGTGCGCATGCGTGCGACTGCCCGCACAGGGCGTCTGATACTGACAGGACTTTCCTGACATTTGTGTTAATGTTACTTTTCAGAGGCCGTATGCTGACGGAGCATACTGTTCCTGGTTTATGCCCTTAATATGGCGTATGTCCCCTGCCCCTCTCCTCCTGGGGTGGACGAGTGTCAGCAGCCTACGTGCTCTTATCATAGGTCTCATCCTCAAGACCATGATGGCTGCTTGCTCTCCCCCTCCCCGCTGGGACCACTGCAGATTTCTGCATGCATCTCCTCTCATCCCTATTGGTTTGATAGACTGTAAATGTCTTTTCAACATGTGTTCTTTCTTCTCTCCCTTTCTCTCTTGGTTTCTCCTTTCTCTCCTTCTCCCTTTCTCCCCCCCCTCTCTCCCCCGCTGGCAGGCATGGTTCTATGAGCTGAAGACCCACTCTCTCATATAACGTAAGTGGCCTTAATGTGGCAACTAAGAGGCATCAAGTCTTGTGAGAATTGAAAAACGCACAAAGCTAGTTAGGTACTGGACCGAGATCCTAAACATCATAGAGGCTAGGCTTGGGATAAGGCTGGAGCCCGAGGCTAAGGTTTGTGTCCTGGGGCTAATTAAAGAGGATATGGGGGAAGGCTACACAGGAATAGCAATTGTACGATGCTTATACCAGGCCAGGAAACTGATCGCAAAAGCATGGTTATCAACAACGCCCCCTACCCCTGAAGAATGGGTTAGTACTATGAATGCACTAGTGGGAATAGAAAGGACTATTTATATTAGAAGGGGAAGCTATGGGAAGTTCATAGGGATTTGGGGCATGTGGTGTCAGGGAGAGAATAGGGAAATATAAAATTGTAACGAGGAAAGGAAGATTTGCACGAGGAAACAGATATTAGGGAATAAGTAGTGTGTACAGTATTCTTATTGGGGTATTAAGTCTTACCAAGCTTAGGATACGACTATTTTAATATAAGCAACTGGTGGGGAGGAGGGAGGGTGAATAAGGGAACAGGGGTGGGGGGAGGGATTAACGGAAAAAGGAAGGGTAAGATATTTTTGTAATTGATGGTGATATGGGGAAACATATATTGTAATATGTGCTTTTTGTTCTTTACACCGGTTACGATGAACAATGTATAATCTGAAAAACCAATAAAAAGGATATGATAAAAAAAAAGAAAAACGCACGTTGTTCAATTGCTTTCCTCCAGAAAACGCACTTGACGCACTCGACACCCATTACACTATACTTGCAACAATTCCCACAATGGTATTACAGTCTGACACTAACAAAGCCAAATGGTTCAGCACCAGTCTTTCCACCTCACTACTATGCTAGCAGACGATCATGGTCGCTACCTTTTTCTCAAGGGGTACATAGGCAACACCCAGTGTACCCTAGCGAATGTATATAGCCCCAACCATAATCAACCCTTCTTCCTCACCCAACTTCTTACAAAACTATCACACTTTGCTGAAGGTTTGAATGTTCTAGCGGGGGATATAAACATGCCACTGGATCCCACCATCGACACTTCACAGGGCCGCTCTAATATCCCATTTAAGCGAATTGCACATGTCAAAAAAAGACTTTTGGATTTACAGCTCATGGATGCCTGGCGCATGTTACACCCTAAAGATAAAGACTTCTCCCACTTTTCTAAAACACATAACTCCTATTCCAGAATAGACAACATCTTCCTTGATCACTTCCATCTCCATAGGAACTGCTTCTATTTCAGACAACTCACCTGTTTCCATCAGTTTGACCATGCCCACTCTTCCACATCGCCCCAATAACTGGAAGCTCAATGACTCCCTCCTTTCAAACGAAACATTGGTTTCTATGCTATCCACCTCCCTGTCCCAGTATTTCAAGGAAAATACTTCCTCAGAAACCCCTCCTGTTCTGTGGGAAGCTCATAAAGCTTCTATGAGAGGCTGCTTCATTGAGCTGGGTGGGAGGAAAAAAAGAGAACATGGTCAACAGCTCAAACAGGTCCTGGGTCAGATTGCCGAACTTGACAAATAGCACAAATTATCCCTGCAAGCTAAGCATCTGGAAGCTCTTACTCTTAAAAGAGAAGAACTCAAAACTCTTCTAGACCTTGACACTAAAAGGAAATTTCATTACATTTCACAAAAAGTCTATGAATGGGGTATGCTAACTCCATCTTCCACTTCAGGCCTATGACCGGAATCCTTATCTGCCCACATCACCGTCATCCCTAAACCTGGCAAGGATCCTACCCTATGCGCTAGCTACAGGCCCATATCCCTTTTAAATGTAGACACCAAACTTTATGCTAAGGTTATGGTGAATAGACTGCTGCCCCTACTCCCCCGATGGATAATGGCTGACCAGACCAGTTTTATTCCCAACAGGAAAGCCAGGGATAACTCCTTGCGCTCCCTGATCCATTATGTTCGCAGATGCTCCCAGCCCACCCTCCTTCTCGCCACAGACACTGAAAAAGCGTTTGATAGGGTGGACTGGTAGTACCTTACATTAACCCTTTGGTATTTTGGTCTCGGCCCCAAGATGTTCCATTGCATTTCTTCACTTTACTCCAACCCTTCCGCACAAGTCTGCATTAATGACTCTTTAAGTGAACCTTTCACTTTACATAATGGGACCAGGCAAGGCTGCCCCTTATCACCCCTCCTTTTTGCCATTTCCCTTGAACCTATTTTGGCCACAATCAGACACAATAAGAATATTCATGGCATTCAAATAGGAAATAGACTCCATAAATACGCAGCCTATGCTGATGATTTATTTTTCATCCAACAACCTCGCATCTCACTCCCAAACCTTATGTCAGCATTTTCTGATTTCCAAACCATAGCTAACTTTAAAATTAACCAATCAAAATCCGAGATATTAAATATAACCGTCCCTCAACCACTGGCTAACCAGCTGAAGCCTCTTTTTCCCTTCCATTGAGAAACTAAACACATGAAATATCTCGGAATATATCTAACCCCCAACCTCCACTCTCTCTTTAAACACAACTATATCCCCCTCTTGAACAACATTAGAACAGACCTTAGGAAATGGTCCTCCCTCTCACATTCCTGGTTGGGCAAAGTTAACATTATTAAGATGAACATTTTACCCCGCATTCTTTTCATCTTTCAGATGATACCCCTAGAGGTTCCTATAGGTTTCTTTACTATCCTCCAGACCACGATTGCCCGCTTTATTTGGAGAGATAGCCACCCCAGAGTTTGCAGGGCAGTTCTTTATCGCTCCAAAGGCTCGGGTGGGTTGGCTCTCCCCAACTTCAAAGCTTATTATCATGCTGTATTATTATCCCGCATTGCGAATTGGAAATATGCCACTATCTCCAAACTTTGGGTTCAATTGGAACACTCCCTATGTGGCTCAGATCTCTCCACCACCCGCTGGATACCCCGTTCTTCTAGAAACCTCTCTCATGATACTTCACCGCTCAGCACATTCTCTTTGGACGTTTGGGATGGACTTCATAAGAAACTTTCTTGGTCTTACGACACCCCTCTGATGCCACTCCTAAATCATAATCATTTTATGCCTGGAATTTTGGACCCTGGATTCAAATCATGGTCTCCAGAAGGCCCTCTCCCGATACACCACGTTCTCCGCTCAAATACCCTTAAACCATTTTCTGAAATCCTGGGATCCTGGGATCCAAACCACCCATGTTCATGGATAGATGGAGGTACAACCAATTACAATGCTTCCTCCTGACCCTCCCACAGCCCTTACGATCAATTCAAGATCTCAATGAAATTGAATCCTTGTTCAATTACGTGGACCCCCAGAGCACTGCATCTCACAATTCTACAGAGCCCCGATTGAGCTTCAGGACCCTCAATACCCTGCTTACTTGGCCAAATGGGAATCTGACCTCGAATTCACTATAACAAACAAGCAAAAGGACAAAGTACTTCAACTTGCACACATCTCCTCATTCGCTTCGTCTATGTTGGAATCTAACTTTAAGCTCCTCACCAGATGGCACCACACACCAGCTAAACTCCATTGGATGTTCCCTACCAACTCACCGCAATGCTGGAGGAACTGTGGAGAAGTCACTACCCATGCACCCATCTGGTGGTTCTGCTCCCTCATACGTCCATACTGGTCTAAGGTGACAGACCTGATCCATCAGATCACTGATATAAATCTCCACCAGGACCCCTGGACTGTTCTCTTTCATGCCACCCAAAGACCTATTGGCAGATACAAACGTTCGCTTATTCCCCACCTGCTTAATACAGCCAAGGCCCTTATCCCCTCCCTTTGGAGCAAACCTACGATCTCTTCCATGAAATCTTGGCTGCAAAAAGTATCTGAAGTATGTCTCATGGAAGAGCTCACACATATCGCAAGGGGGACTTCCGACTGCCACGCTTTAACCTGGGCCCCATGGACCTCCTTCCTCATCTCATCTGGCCACAAAGACATCATCTCTTTGACCTCACAGGACACTTAAACATTGTGATTGGGCCTGCCACCTAGCCCACCATCCCATCGATACCTATATTTTAGAGCTCACCTTTTTGACCTATCAGAAGCTCATTCGTACCTGCACCCGATTTGATTATATGTATGGTATCATGCTTGCCAGCCTCCTATCCCCTTCCTTCCCCCCATCCTTTCTTCCCCTCTTCAAGCTTCCCCCCTTTACCTTTTTCCTCTTCAGTCCCCCCTTCTGTATCTCTTTTTCTTTTAATCTGCAATTTTTTCTCATTGTAATTGTTTCAAAGTGATTACCTGTTCCCCAGATATATGTTAACCCGCGTGCTTCTTAGTTCCCATATTCTCTTAAAGACCAGTTCCTACACTCCTGACAGCTTAGTATTTTTTACCATCATGGGTCCTTAGTTGTATTTCTCCTACTAGCTACTATATGAGAGTGCGGGAGCCTTAGATATCCATTCCCAATGCTCATAAGAATATTGACTAATTGTATTACTGTATCTTTCATATATATATATATATATATATATCTTTTGTTCAATAAAAAGATATTAAACAAAAAACAACCTACTAATTACACCTATTGTGTGTTGTTAACCTGCAATCGGGCTTGGCAGATTTCTCCTCAATCATTTCTCACATTACAAAAATTTGAACGAACAATGGAAGTTCCGTTTTTTTAGATCTGGATAATGCCGCGTACACACGAGTGGACTTTATGGCAGACTTTGCCCGGCAGACAGGATTTCGTCGGACAATTCGATCGTGTGTGGGCTCCAGTGGATTTGTTTTCTCAAAAGTTGGACGGACTTTTGAAATATGTTTTAAATCTATCCATTGAACTCGAGTCCGGTCGAAAAGTCCGCTCGTCTGTATGCTAGTTCGACGGACAAAAAGCCACGCTAGGGTAGCTATTGGCTACTGGCTATGAACTTCCTTGTTTTAGTCCGGTCGTACGTCATTACGTATGAATCCGTCGGACTTTGGTTGATCGTGTGTAGGCAAGTCTGTTCATTCAGAAAGTCCGTCATAAAGTCCGTCGAAAAGTCCGCCGGGCAAAGTCTGCCGTAAAGTGCTCTCGTGTGTACGCGGCATAATAGGGCGTACACACGGTCGGACTTTGTTCGGACATTCCGACAACAAAATCCTATGTTGGCTCAAACTTGTTTTGTCTGCACATGGTCGCACAAAGTTGTCGGAATTTCTGATCGCCAACCACACGGTCACGTACACCACGTACGACGAGACTAGAAAAGGCCGGTTCAGAACCAAGCGCAGCACCCTTTGGGCTCCTTTTGCTAATCTCATGTTAGTAAAAGTTTGGTGAGAGACGATTAGCGCTTTTTCAGACTCGTGGCTTTCAGATCGTTTTCTGCCGTTCAGTTTGTGCTTGTGGGTTTGTATCTGCTCTTCAGTGCGTGCAGCAAGTTCTGCGTGACTTTAATTAGTCATTGTATTCTTATTCATTCGTTACTGTTTTTCAGGTCGCTCTTCACAGGCCTTGCTGTTCTTCAGTGCGTTCTGTTACTTCGTTCTGAGCAGCCGACCGTTTTCTAGCCATGTTGCGTATACGTACTCCTCGTAGAGTTCGTGCTGTGCGGGGGCTTGGTGTTGGGGTCCTGACCTTGACACAAGTCCAGTCCATGAACAGGGTGGGGAGGAGTTAATGGACCAAGAATTGGTTGCTTCAGCGTGACCAGTTCTCTCATATGCCTTTGCTCCGTGAGATCCGTGAGAATAATCCTGATGATTTCAGGAACTTTCTCCGGATGACGGACCCCGTGTTTCACCGTTTGTTGGCTTCGCTGACCCCCTATATCAGCAGGCAGGATACCTGCATGAGGCAAGCCATCACTCCGGAGCAGAGGTTGGTCGCTACCCTGCGGTACTTGGCGACAGGGAGAAGTCTGCAGGACTTAAAGTTCTCGACAGGCATCTCCCCCCAGGCTCTGGGGATCATAATCCCAGAGACTTGTTCTGCCATCATACAGGTCCTGCAGAAGGAGTATATGAAGGTAAGATTTTTATCCTTTAATATCACTTTTTATTGTATTGAATATTTGCTAATATATTGTATTTCTTTCCTCATTCCCTAATTACCATGATTGTAATATGCTGTGAATGTCCCCTTTGTTCTCATGCATGCTGGATTTTTATGTAATTATTATTTTTTGTCCTTCATACATATTTGCCCTTCAATAACCTCCCCAGCATGGTGTCTCCTGGCCCTATATTCACCTCATGTAGTCACTTAACAATGTATTTTTTCTGCTCCATAGTAGTGCTTTACCCCAAACACCTCCTAAAATGTTTGGAAATGTTATTTTTGCTTTAAATTCTGGCAGAGTGCCAGAGGCTTTTTTTTTGTGGTGTCCCCAAATAATTTTTAGTAACCCTCCCTCCCCCAACTGTGAAGTCAGCTAATCCCAATTCTCTATCTATCCTCAATCATCTATCTGCTGACTTTGCCAAACCCATACACACTATACCCATCTCTTTAGTGCTCAGATTTATGGATGAATTCCCCAAAGCATGTAGTGCAAGGGCCTGTCTGTATACTTTCAAATGGTACTGTTTAAAGTTTTGGGATCCTATTATTATCTTGATAGGTAATAGCAGAATGTCCAAATGTCCTCAAATGTGTACAATGTGTATTTATATCTTTGTATTATGACCCTTCTTACCTGTCCAGTGGGCTGCCAATAGTGTAACTAAGGAGGGGCTGTTCCAAGTAATACCCTGTATTTAGGCATTCTTCTCTCAATGAAGTGAAGAGGGTTACCTGTCCAAGATTTCCACACACCCCCTATAATGTTAGAAATGGCCCATGAGAGGGGAGGGGGGGATATGATAGGTGAACCTTATACTTTGGCGTTGTTAAATTCCCCTTAATAAATGCTATCTGGAGGTTGCCCCATAATGTTTGTGTCTAATCTGCTTGCCATGTTTCAGAGTAAAAATAGTAATGTTTATTGATAAAGATTTTGATTCCGAGTGTGGGAAAAACACCCTCATATGTAGGCACCACATCCCTAAGTAAAGATATATATAAACATAGAAAAGGACTAAAGGGATTTTGACGGTGCAATTTTTACTTTCTTAAAAACAGTTTATTGTTTACAATCCATTAAAAGGGGAATATAGTTTGTATATAATAACAGACAAAATTCATTTTGCAACAATATAAAAACACATAAGGTGGTCAGATAGGGAAAAAAAAAAAAAGGTTTATACTACAAGTTCACAGATGGTGGTTGTTGCATATTAACCCGACATGTTTTGCATTGTCGCTTTTTCAAGGGATATGCAACTGTTAAGTGAGTCATCCAACACTTTTAGCAATTCTACAAAAATAGAAAGAAAAAGAGTTTTTATGTACATACATACATAGTGTTCAGTATTAATATTACAGTAAATAGATACAAAGGAAAAGCACGTGTTGTCACTCTGGGAAGTCCAAGATGGCTTACCCCCAAAAACTGAACCAGCACAGCCTCAACAGCACCGGCGTGGCCAGACCCAACCAAAACGGGACAGCATAGGGGCCTTATTGCAACCACAGGGAGCAAAAAGATGAAGCTGTTGTGTGAATAATAAATGGTAGAAATTCAGGTATCGGCAGGATTATATGAAAAGGATTAATTTAAAATCAGAGAACCAATAAATTTAACACTTACACCGATAAATGATGAAAAAACTGCAAGCAAGGATACAGGTATACGTCAGTGTCAGTAGAATGGTGGTTACACAGATTATTAGGATGGTAGGTAGATCAGGCTAGGAGATTGAATAAAGCAAAAAAGTTCTCTTATTACTGCAGGGAAGGATACTGAACTAAGTAAATTAAGCTAGTAATATATTTATAGGTAAATACTGAAAATTTATAAACGCATCATAATAGTATGTTTAGATTACTAAATCAAGGCCACAAGGTCTCAAGATTTTATGAACTATTAACAGCAATGGATACATATGCGGTATAGGATCTAAGAGAGTTGAATGGAGAGATAGGAACGAGGATGAACATGTATATGTAGAGCAGAGTGTGATGTACTCACCAGTCACTCACTCTGCTGAAAACTTTGCTTCCATCTACCAGCGCTGGCAGACTGAACTGTCAGATAAGCCGGTTAAATAATGCTCCCCATCGAGCCGGCGTGTGACGTCGCCGGCTCGATGCGGACGTGATGGCGCCAGTGCGCATGCCCGGGAGACCGAAAGCCCAGTCCAAACTCCAATTCCCATGAGCCACGGCGACTGCCAAGGGGACCGACATGCGCAGTGCAGCGCGCGGCGGCTCCCCTCACATACTGAAGCCGCGTCATGGGACGAGAGGGAAGGGGGAGGGCACATAAAGTGCCCTGGATGGATCAAGTCTATCGGGGAGGCACAGCGCGGAATGGGCACATCTCAAAGGTGTGCCCCGGGCGTCCGTGTGGATGAGGCGGCCCCAACTGTGTCCCAGCATGGTGTGGGCCAGGTGCGGTCTGACAAGGACGGGTCAAAGAGGTAGCCAATCGGGAAGGAGGGGACCACAGACCCTCCAATCTCGATCGGCTTTTTTCACCAGAGGGACAACACGTATTACCAAGAGAATAAATACAATTACATAGAGGCCAAAGTTACATGTATGATATACAAGGTTACACATAACTACACATCAAATCCACAAATAAAACTTATAAAGCAAATAAATGCATTTATTAATTGAAACGAGTCATTATGTATAAATGACAAAAGGGAAAGTAAATCATAAGAGGGGGGGAAAAGAAAAAAGGGGTGGAGGGAGATGGGGGTGTCTGTTGGATGTGACACCTATGACCATACATGGATAGCTAATCATTTAGAGGAAGGGCCTATAGCTCAGGCTTTCGTTCAGGCCTGGGAAATGAGTGGCTTTAAGAATGTGAATCCAGCGGGCTTCAAGCTGGAGCAATGTCCTGTCGACACTGCCCCCTCTTTCATCCAGCGGGACATGCTCCAAAGTTCGGAACTTGATGGTGCTGGGGTTAAAGTTGTGGTGCAGACCCACATGCCTAGCAATAGCTGTATCCATTTGTTTTTTAAGGATGGGTTTTATGTGGTCTCTGATTCGTTTGAAGAATGGTCGTTTCGTTTTGCCGACATAAAAGCCACCACACATGCATTGAGCTAGATAGATTATACCTGGAGTCTGGCAAGTTGCGTTGAATTTAATTGAGTACCACTGTCCATTGGGAAGTAAAAAATGTGATGTATTATCTACATAGCGGCAAATATCGCATATGCCACATGGAGATATACCGGTATGAGAGGGCTTTGTGTTGGCAGAGACATCTTGAAAATGACTGTGGACTAGGCGGTCCCACAATGAGGGAACCCGTCTAAAGGTTATCTCAGGGAATGGATTAATATATTTACTGACTGTTGGGTCAGTTGATAAAAGAGGCCAAAATTTAGTTATAGTGCTTCTGATTTCACTGTGTTGGCTAGAGTAGCGAGTGATCAGTCTGACAGTGTCAGATTTTTTAGGGGGTTTAGTTGAAAATAATAAAGAGTCTCTGTTTTGTATCTTAACCTTATTGTATGCCCTCTTAAGGCATGAATGACTATAGCCACGGGATAGTAGTCTTTTATACAAATCTTTTGCAGCTATCTGGAAATCTGCATCTTTACTTCAGTTGCGTTTTAAACGCAAGTACTGACTATAGGGAATACTCTTCAACAAGGGGCCTGGATGTGAGCTATCAGCGTGGAGGATAGTATTCCCGGCCGAGGGTTTTCTGTATAATGATGAGTCTAATTTTCCATTTGCATCAATGGAGATGGTAAGATCAAGGAAATTAATCGCCGTAGTACTATACTCCATAGTGAAGTGAAGATTAAAGTGGTTGATGGAAAGCAGTTTGAAAAATTCTTTTAACTCTATCTCTGAGCCTGACCAGAAAAGCAACACGTCGTCTATGTAACGATACCAGGAAACAACCTTTTCCAGCAATTGGGTCAGGTCGTCCCTGGAGAACACATCTTTTTCCCACCCCCCCAGGTACAGGTTGGCATACGATGGGGCACATTTGGTCCCCATCGCAACCCCCTGCACCTGGAGGTAGTGGGAAGAATTGAACATGAAGACATTATGTCTCAGGATATAATCGAGAAGCTCCAGAACAAATGCGTTGTATTTCTCAGATGAAGGACCTCTCTCATTTAAATGGTTACTCACAATTTCAACACCTTTGCTATGAGGAATAGTATTGTATAAACTTTCGATATCCAGCGCAACAAAATAGGTGCCTGGTGGGAGTGAAATGCCTTCAATAGTTCTTAACAGTTGCATATCCCTTGAAAAAGCGACAATGCAAAACATGTCGGGTTAATATGCAACAACCACCATCTGTGAACTTGTAGTATAAACCTTTTTTTTTTCCCTATCTGACCACCTTATGTGTTTTTATATTGTTGCAAAATTAATTTTGTCTGTTATTATATACAAACTATATTCCCCTTTTAATGGATTGTAAACAATAAACTGTTTTTAAGAAAGTAAAAATCGCACCGTCAAAATCCCTTTAGTCCTTTTCTATGTTTATAGTAATGTTTATTGTTTTTTCCTCAACAGTTTCCTTCCACGTCACAGGAATGGCAGACTGTGGCCTCCCACTTTGCCGAGCGGTGGGACTTTCCTAACTGCGGAGGGGCAATTGATGGGAAACACGTCCACATCATCCCACCACCCAACTCGGGTCGTACTATTATAATTACAAGGGGTTCAATAGTATAGTGATGTTGGCGGTGGTGTCGGCTAATTACGACTTCTTGTATGTGGACGTGGGGAAGAATGGCCGGATGTCCAATGGTGGAGTCATCGCCCAGATGGAGTTCTACAGGCGTCTCCAGAATGGCAGCTTGGACTTGCCAGCTCCAGAGGACAATGTGGAAGGACTCCCATTTGTGTTCGTTGCTGATGAAGCGTTTGCGCTGGGGGACCACCTGATGCGGCCATTCCCGATGAGGACCCTCACCTCGGAAAACAGAGGGTTTTTAATTACCGGCTGGCCAGAGCCCGAAGAGTGGTGGAGAACACATTTGGAATCCTGGCCAGCCGGTTCCGCCTATTTATGACACCCATCCATATGGCGGAGTATAAACAGAACCATATTATACTTGCGTGCTGTGTTCTCCATAACTTTTTAAGGAAACATTCGGCCAACTATGCTGGCTCAGTTGGGCCTGAGGCCGGAATGATACATCAAACCACACTGACGGCGCTTGAAAGTGGCCGTCCTGGCTTGCCCTCCCTGAGTGCCCGTGATGTCCGGTTACGCTACCTGGAGTTCTTTGCTGGTAGGGGGGCTATCAATATGCCAGACAATCTGTGAAGCCTTTTTATAATAAAAAAAAAAAAGAAATTCTTTGTGGACATTTACTGCTTGTGTTTGTTTTAGCTGACCCTGACAGAAATGTGTTGAGTCCAGAAAATGTTGTGATTGTGTAACCTTATTATACAAAGCACTGTTGGCTGTTATTTACTAAATGCAAAAACACATTTCACTACAAGTGCACTTGCAACTGCACTGAACCTGCACTTGTAGTGCAAAGTGGTTTTGCCCTTAGGAAATAACCCCCATTTTTGCTGAAAACAGCAATTATATCACCCCAAAAGTGTTGTAGTGTTGAGACAATAATCCACACATTCTTGAGTAACCAACTTTTTTATACCTGCACAATCACATGTGCATTTATCAAAGGTTTTTCTAAAACAAACCAACATGTTTGTTGTATAACAATTTTTGGAGTAGCATTATCAAAAATAGAAATGTCCATTTAAGATAAAACAGGCCTGTGTAAAACCAACAAGAAAGACAAAAAACTTGAACTTACAAAGTTCACATTAGGTAAAACCTGAAGGCTATATCAGACATCAGTATTTAGGAACTGGGTTTGATATAGCGTTTTTTGGGGGAGCAAGCCCTTCCTCACCGCTACTTTATAATTGAGGAAGGGGTTGCAGATAGCACATGTTGGCACACTGTGTGCATCCTCCAAATTTGGCTTTTCAAAACATTGCAAAAAGATTTAAAAGATTGGACCACAATCCAAAAAGTGATTTTGTGGGGTTTTAAATTCGCCCCAAAACATCAATGATGTTATTATTTTTTTTTAATCACATCATTGATTTTTTGCTGTATGTTTTGCAGTTCTACATTACACCCCATGATCTCCCCGATCAGGATCTGGGCACTTTCTGATGTGAAAGGATCTGGATCACGATCACCTAAAAAGAGAGAAACAAAACAAAAACAGGTATCAAAAATCTGCCAGCATCTATCTCTTACCTGAGCCTGTGGTCGCAGACACTCACCTGTTGTGGTGCCAATCTCCACCACATCTTCTTCTTCCTCCTGCTCAGCTTGGGTTGGTGTTATTTCCCCTTCTTCCATAGGTGGGGGGTCTGTGTTCTCCTCGAATGAGGGGTGTCCTCCGAGTCTTTTCTCCCCTATGTAAAACAAAAATGGTATAATTAGCACACAGATATTTGATGGCAGAACTAGAAATAGGAAACATTGCTTGGAAGTGGGGTACAATTGTCAATTTTAGCCGAGTTCCAAGATGTCTTTTTTTTTATTGCCCTTTGTCAAGCTGCAATACTTTACCTGTTTAGTACAAGCTTCACAGATGGAGACCCCCCTATAGTATACACTGGAGCACCTGTGTGGCCCCCCTAATAAAAATGGTGTTCTTGTGTCCCACACTAGTGCTCCAGTGTCCAGATGTGAAAACAGCTGCTCAGTGTCCTCTCCTTACACAGAATCTAGTTTGCATTTCATTCTAGTAACAAACCCATCTACACAAACAAATATTTGGCATCCAAGTAGGCCAAAAAAAATGTGGGAAAATGCATATGGCCTAAACAATGGTGTTTTAGAGGCCGAAAGAAAAATGTTTGATACGAAAGAATAATGGGCCCATGAACATTAAAGTTGCTCTTTTAAACGTTACAATTAAGAAAAGCATATGGAGCAGCACGAACGGAATAAAGACAGAAAGAATAGGAACACAGCACAACTACTTACTTTTTTGCAGCACTCTCCGGATCTTTCGGTACTGCTCTGGCTCTCTTAATTTCAGGTCCGACCACCGCTTCCTGAGCTGATCTTTCAAGCGTCGTACCCCGAAATTCTTGTGCAGACTTTTGACCACTTTCGCCATGATCTTGGCCTTTCTGATATTGGGGTTGGGGTAAGGCCCATACTTTCCGTCATAGTCGGACTTCTTCATGATGTCGACCATCTCCAACATCTCCCCAAAGGACATATTTGTGGCCTTAAAACGTCTCCTTCTGGATCGGGACATGTGTCCTGATCTGGGCTTTCCTCCTCCTCGCTCCTGCAATTATCACGCACCTGCTGTGACTCCGCCATGTGCTCTTCCCCCACTGCGCCGAACGAAAAGGGGTGGGGAATAGAATAGAAAGAACGTCAGGGGCGGGCGGAGTTACACGCATGCGCAGTGTGTATAAAGCGTAACACGCGTGTGTATTACGTACGATCTGTGAGCGGAGGAAGGAGCATTGGACGCGCCGATCGTAAGAACGAAGGTAAGAGACAAACTTGTGCCTATACTGCTTCTACATTGAGGCCTATATTGTAAGAAGATTAGGAGAGTTTTGTCTGACATTAGGCTTTGTCTTGTGTTGTGTCTTGCAGTGAACATGGATATGCTACTGAAAGACAATGACTTCATGTCAGTATTCGTAGATATGTTAAGGGAGCTGCCTTGTCTGTGGGGGATTAAACACCCCCATTTCAAGAACCAAGCAAAGAGGAAGGCAGCACTGGTGCAATTGTGTGAAATTGTGAAGCAGGTGATCCCCACGGCAGACATCACCTATTTAAAAATATTAATTGGTGACCTGAGGAGCACATATTTAAGGGAGCGCAAGAAGGTCCAGGATTCGCAGAGATCCGGAGCAGCAGATGACATCTATGTCCCCAGGATGTTGTACTACGACAGGCTGCATTTTCTGGCAGGCCAGACTGAACCCAGGCCATCCCTCTCCAGTCTTCCTTCCACGCTTCCTTCCCCCCCGGCTGAGGCTTCTGACGCCCAACCTGGGCCTTCCAGGCCGCATGTGGAGGAGCCCAGGGTTGAGCCAAGTATAGCATTCCTCGAAATATTTCTGCTTGTCCAATCAATGATGTTAACTAGATGTTAGTTGGGAGTACTAATTTATGATTGTGATTGATGATGCAAAAACTAAAACCATGTCCCTTTTTCATACACAGGGAAGTCTCAGCCAGGAGGTGGCCGGGCCGAGCCGGCTGGCTGATCTGCAGGTCCCTCCACCCCCCCTGAAAAGAGAAAGTGGCAGTAGGAGGAGTACCCTAGAGGAGGCTGCCAGAGGACTCTTTTGGAGGGCTACAGAGGTCCTGGGAGCACCACACACCATGGAGGAGGACATTGCTGCCATCATTGCATATAAAATGCAGAGGATGGAGGAGGGCCAACAAGTCATGTGTGAGTCCCTCATATTGGAGGCTCTTAACAAAGGTATGAGGGGCCAAATTACAGCTCAGACACACCTTTGCGATGGTCCTCCTCCTCCTCCTGCAGGTCCTCCCAGTCCTCCTCCAGGTCCTACTCCTCCTCCTGCCACATCTCCAACAGCACAGCTACAGCCCGGAATGAAGCGTGGAAGGAAGACCAGAAAGTGATGACCCTGGATCCAGTCTGGTCGGCCAAAAAACGCAGCCTCTTGTGGTACCACAGCCTGGGGACACAGATGTCATCTGCTGCTTTCAAGATCTCGGAGAATCCCGGACCAGACTGCCCTCCCTTACATATGGACTCCTCAGGCCACCAATTTTGATGTTCAAGAATTGATGTCTGCCGTGGGGGTCCCAGGCTTTGCTAATTTCTCCTGTTGATCCAGTGTTGCCTTCCTCTTTGTTTGGTTCTGATCCCTTAATAAAGGATTTTTGTTTTGAATTATACTCTCCTATGTGTTTTACTTTAAAAATGACAGTTTGTTTGTGAGGATTCAAGTACATTTCAAATATACAATGTGAAATGAACAAGGGACACCAACACCAAACAATCTCCTGGAGATTAAATAATAAAAGATATCAATGGTGTTGGGGTAACTTGACACGCAAAACACATAACAAAAATATTCTGGAGTAAAAATAAAAATAACATTGAACAAAGATCAGCCTTTGAAAAAATACAAACATTAAATAAAAAAAAAAAGGATTAAAATCCCCCCAAAAAAAAAAAAAAAAAAATTATGTCAGATGTGACAACTAATAACAATATATTCAGGGAATACCAATAAAAAAACAAAAATAAAACTTTGGGAGAAGTGTGTGTGAATATGAGCAGCAAAACTACTTCATTCTTGTCACATTATAAAGATGAAGAGAGTGCGCTGTATTAAACCATTTTTAACATTGCAGCGTGACGAAAGTGCTGTATCCATTGCGAACGCTAAGTTTACCAGAACGAGCTGTTCCGTCTTGGAATTTCTTCTGAGCATGCGTGGCACTTTGTGCGTCGGAACAGGCCACACACGGTCGGAATTGACGCGATCGGATTTTGTTGTCGGAAAATTTTATCTCCTGCTCTCCAACTTTGTGTGTCGGAAAATCCGATGGAAAATGTCCGATGGAGCCCACACACGGTCGGAGTTTCCGACAACACGCTCCGATCGGACATTTTCCATCGGAAAATCTGACCGTGTGTACGGGGCATAACACTTTCTTTGTTTCCTCAGAGGAGAGGACTCGTCTTCTTCCCAATCAAAGGCCTGCTTGCCTGCATTGACAAATGACTAAACATGCAAAATCAAATGAGTGCATTTCAGGGACCGAATCTGCTTCTAAACATCTGAATTGAGCCTTTGCCGGGTTGCAGGAGCAGGGGACAATGAGACCTCATCAGATGAATGTCTTCTCATAGTTTTATAAGCACCTTTGGAAAGCTTTCGAATACAGCCCAATACCGCATCTTTATTATATGATTTAACCACTTCAGCCCCAGAAGATTTGGCTGCTGAATGACCGGGCCATTTTTTGCGATTCAGCACTGCGTCAATTTAACTAACAACTAGGCGGTCGTGCAACGTTGTACCCAAACAAAATTGAAGTCCTTGTTTTCCCACAAATAGAGTTTTCTTTTGGTGGTATTTGATCACCTCTGCGGTTTTTATTTTTTGCACTATAAACAAAAAAAGAGCGAAAATAAAAAAAAAAAAAAAAAAAAAAAAAGCAATATTTTTTACTTTTTGCTATAATAAATATCCCCCAAAAATATATAAAAAAATACATTTTTCCAAAGTTTAGGCTGATATGCATTCTTCTATATATTTTTGGTAAAAAAAAAAAAAAAATCGCAATAAGCGTATATTGATTGGTTTATGCAAATGTTATAGCGCCTACAATATAGGGGATAGTTTTATGGCATTTTTATTATTTTTTTTTATTAGTAATGGCGGCGATCTGTGATTTTTATTGTGACTGCAACATCGGACACTTTTGACACTATTTGGGACCATTGTCATATATGCAGCGATCAGTGCTATAAAAATGCGCTGATTACTGTGAAAATGACACTGGCAGGGAAGGGGTTAACCACTAGGGGGCGATGAAGTTGTTAAGTGTGTCCTAGGGAGTGATTCTAACTGTGGAGGGGAGGGGCTACCTAGTACATGACAGCGAACACTGCTCGCGATCACAGAACAGGGAAATGCCTTGTTTACATAGGCATCTCCCCATTCTACCTCTCCACACCGCAATCGCAGGCCACCAGAGAACATTGAGTTCCTGGGACCCACGGGCAAATTTAAAGGGTCGTACCTGTACGCCCATTTGCCTGCCTGTGCCATTCTGCCGACGTACATCTGTGTGCGCCGGTCAGCAAGCGGTTAATGTCTCAATACTTCTCCCTGTGTCGTGCTGCCTCCTTAAAGCCAGAACCACATAGCAACTATTTTGGCAAAGCCAGAGCTGCACAAGTCCAACACAAATTTTTGTGCGGATGTAACGGAGACCTTGTCTGAGAGAAAAAGTCTGAACTCTTTTTAGTAATGACGTATCTTGAGTCTGTTAGTGGATCTTGACTTGCAGCTGGTCTTCCTACCTGAAGCCTCCTGGCTGAAACTGAGCAAGGGATCAGGTTTGAAAAATTATATCTTCATGAGTGTCCAGACTAAGGACAGAAAAAGAATGCTTGAGTGGGGCTCAGGCCAAATTTATGGGCTAGTTATGTAAGGTACCTGTGATAGGTAGTGTCTGAAGTGGAGCTTGTGTGCTGAGGATTCAGGCGAAAACTTAGTCAGGCAGATCAGGTTGGCAACAGATCAGGCAAAGCGGTACATGATCGAAATCCAGAGAGTGATCAGGCAGGCATACACGAGCTGGTGGTGAAGTACAAAATCAGTAGGCAAGAAAGTAGTCAGGAATTCAGGCAGAAGTTCATATACGGTATTCAGAGTCACAAAGCAGTCACAACACCCAGGGAGCTAGTCCACACAAACGGGCACTGAGAGATAGGAAGTGCTGCTATTTATGGGCTGCTTTGATTGTAGATTGTCCACAGCTGGCAGCAGGTGGGGCTAGTGAGTCCAAGGTAACGCATCAAACTGAGAGAACATAGCCATAACTCTATAGCTCTTCTGTGGCACAACAAGTAAGACCGCAGCTGTGGGACCAGGAACATCCCAGTTCAAATACACCCAGGTAAATGACAGGGCCACCTTCCCAGTGGACCTCTTCGGGGGGCTAGTGGACGTCTCGAACAAGAGCAGAAGCATGGAAATCTTTGGCTGGCACCCAGGAACAGTCTGTGACAGGATATCCCTTACAATGAACCAGATACCGTAGGCCACGACCCTGTCTTAGAGACTTCAAACTCATTTTGTCCATCAACAAAAACAGGAGGATGTAGCTGTTGCGTTCTGGAGTAGCGATTGAAAATTTCCTTTTTGAGGAGGGAAACGTGGAATACGGGGTGTATCCAGGAAGAGGAGGGCATTTTCAACTGATAGGAGACTGGCCCGACTCGAGCAATAATTCTGTAAGGACCGATGAATCGAGGGCCCAATTTGGTAGAAGGTTGTTTCAGTCTCACGTATTTAGTTGATAACCAAACTCTGTCCCCCACCACATATGCAGGTATATGGCGTCTTTGTTTGTTGGAGAAAAGCGCATACTTGCCTGCTGACTTCCGTAGTAATAAGCAAATCTTTTTCGTTGTAGCAGAATATTTTTCACCTGCTGATCTGCTGCTGGTACATCAGAAGAAGGCTGAAGTAGGGGAAAAGTCTGAAGGTGATATCCTAGGGATGAGTAGAATGGTGTGGTATGAAGAGCACTGTGCCAATGGGAATTAATAGCGAACTCAGCCAAAGGTAAATACTCAGACCAGTTGGAGTGTAAGGCATTGACATAATGTCAAAAAAACAAAATAAAAATAATGATATAACTGCGCTAACCCAGTGAGAAAAACACCACAAAGCTGCTACACAAGAATGTGACAAGTATTCAAATAAGATAATGTAAAAAAATGTAGCGTTAAAACCAAATATGATAAAACACATACATGAAAACTAATATTATTCAATATTAGTGGATATTCGACCAATATAATGTAGATGTGAAAAAATATATACATGTGATAAAGTCCAACAGTGAAATAAAATGAATGAGAAGTCCAGTTAAAGGTGAAAAGAATCTTCAAATGTGTAATTCATCAACTAGTGAATCCTTGAAGTGAGGGAGGTTAAACACTCTTACCGGAGCAGATGGATTCGGATGCCGGTGACATTGAATCAAACAAGCTTAGAAAACCAGATTGATGGCTTTCCCAGATGAAGATAGGGACACCGGATCTCAGAAGACATCTCCTCTAGGCTGGAACAACTTCAGCAATATCTACCGAACCAAGGAAATGACACATCCAATGGGGACATCCAAAGTCTCACATCGAACCAAAATAGGGGGAAGAGAAGAGAGGAGTGCTCCAATGGTGCAGATCAGAAAAGTAGGTTTATTGAAACCAATCAATATTTAAAAAAGTGATCACATGGAAATAAAAGCAATGTAGGGAACGATGAGCCTTGCTCGACGCATTTCATCCTAATTGGACTTCTGCAGAGGCATCAAACTGGCAGTTTGATGCCCTTGTAGAAGTCCAATTAGGACGAAACGCGTCAGGAAAGGCTCATTGGTAAACTCAAGGTATTCACGAGGCAAAGCCAACAGACAACCAGAAAGTCTTTTGGGTTGAGACAAACAGTTTAGATGACAGAACGACCCCCAAGAGGTTAGTTCTCCATTTTCCCAATCAAAAGAAGACAAGACAACTTCCTCTTTGTGGAGTACGCCTACCTGAAGGGTGATTGTCGTAGTCTCAAATTTTACAATGCCTTCTCCCAAGGGTTGTCCATTCAGGGTGGTGATGTTTAGGGGTCTAGACTTTGGAACAAATCGAATGTTATTTTATTTAGCAAAAATGTAGACCAAGAATATGCCAGCAGCTCCAGAATCCACAAAAGCCTCACAGGAGACAAATTTAGAGTGTAAATGGATAATTGTGGGAACGGTAATCTTGGTCTTGGAGGATATACCTGTAAGGTCTAACCCAGCTCCTCCAACACTGGTTAGACCTTACCTTTTACTGGATGGGAAGGGCAGACAGATAAATGTCCTTTAAGTCCACAGTACAGGCATAGGCCCAATGCACACCTCCTTTGTTTCTCCGACTCAGTTAGGTGGAGACGGCTTACTTCCATGGGTTCCACAGGTGCCTGGGGTTCAACTGAGATTTCAGGTTCTGGCTGAGGTGGTGCTTGGAAGTTAGGGGCCAAATGGTAAACTGGCCTAGGAAACTTGTGAGTTCTCTTGGCACCTTTCATGATACCGGACATCCAGACAAACACATAGCTCTATGAATTTCTCAAGGTCTTCTGGGGAATCCTTATAAACTAATTCGTCCTTGATGCGATCAGTAAGACCTTTTCGGAAGGCTGCACGTAATGCCCTTGAGTCCCAATTAGTCTCAGCAGCCAGGGTATGGAACTCAATAGCATTTTGTGTCACAGACCTGGTACCTTGTTGTATGTTCGAAAGTGAGTACTCAGCTGCAGAAGCTCTATCTGGCTTGCCAAATACAGTCTGGAGAGAAGCCAGAAATTTGTCAGCGTCTTACAGCACAGGATCATTGCGTTACAACTAAGGAGAGACCCAGGCCAGGGCCTTCCCCTTTAACAAGGAAATTACAAAAGTCACTTTGGCAGACAAAGTGTTAAAAGTCCCAGGTTTGTTGCGGAAATGCAAACGGCAAACATTTAAAAAGCCTCTTCAGTCCTAAGTATAACCACAAAATTTTTCAGGCAGGGAAAGTTTGGGTGGGTGGTACAGAAGAGGTAGGTTGGATTGGAACAGGAGTCTGGACCATTGCAGAAGTACCAGGCAAGCAAGATTTAAGCATAGTACAAAGTTCATCTAACTTGGCGCCCAGGGAAGAAAGATGCTGTTCATGAGCTCCAATCAATTGTCCCTGACGTGAAATCGCCTTAACAATCTCAGCAGGGTCCACTGCCATTGTGGCCCGTTTGTAATGTAAGGTACCTGTGATAGGTAGTGTTTGAAGTGGAGCTTGTGTGCTGAGGATTCAGGCGAAAACTTAGTCAGACAGATCAGGTTGGTAACAGATCAGGCAAAGCGGTACACAATCGAAATCCAGAGAGTGGTCAGGCAGGCAGGCAAAGGTCATACATGAGCTGGCGGTGAAGTACAAAATCAGCAGGCTAGAGAGTAGTCAGGAATTCAGGCAAAAGTTCATATACGGTATTCAGCGTCACAAAGCAGTCACAACACCCGGGGAGCTAGTCCACACAAATGGGCACTGAGAGATAGGAAGTGCTGCTATTTATGGACTGCTTTAATTGTAGATTTTCCACAGCTGGCAGCAGGTGGAGCTAGTGAGTCCAAGGTAATGCATCAAACTGAGAGAACATAGCCATGACTCCAGAGCTCTTCTGTGGCACAACAAGTAAGACTGCAGCTGTAGCACCAGGAACATCCCGGTTCAAATACACCCAGCTACATGACAAGTTATGGGTGGTCCTGGATGTGCCTGGGGGGCAGATCTGACCCATAGTAGGCTGACGCAAGGAGGCATACATATAGATATACTTATATTATACTTAAATATGTATAAAACCTGACAGGGTTTCTAACCCCTCACCCCTTCACCAACCCCAAAATATTTCCCCCTGCACATTTTTACAACAGTGTGCAACTAGGGTTTTGAGAGAATAGAAAAAAAGATTGGCTATCAGGATGGATAGAAGAATTGAAAAAAATATATTGCAACCAAATTTATTATTTTTGACCAGGGTACATGGATACTGGGCCCTGCATCCCTTCTCACTTTTTAACCTTCCAGCCTCTCCCTGCCTACTGTCCTCCTTTTCTTTTTTTTTTCATTCCTCTAAATGCTTTTGTCCTTATCTCATCTATGCCTCTGTTCTTCTACTCTTTCCTTTTTACTGTATATCTCCAGACATATAAGTAAAAATGATTATAGATCAGCCCTCAAAATTTCCACTCGCCTGGTCATTAGGCAAGTGGAAATAAGCTGAGGGCAAATGTGGAGCTGCATCGGAGGGGGGTGGGGCTGCCAACAGGTGGGGATTCTCCTCCCAGCCTCCGCCCCCTGTCATTATCTTAGCAGGGCCTGGCATACAGCTCTAGTCAGCAAACTAGAGGAGGTGGGGCGGGGCTGCCAAAATGTACTTTTCCTATTAAACTGGTGACTGGTTGCTCAGACAGCCTAGCAACCAATCACCAGTTTATTAAGAGAAAAATGTAACTTTGGCAGCTCCCACACCCTTGTCCAGTGCTGTGCTCTGCTGTAAGTCTCTCTGCATCCTAAATCAGTGAAAGTGTCATTAATTGGTTTTAATTTTTTTAATGCTATATTTAATATAGCATTAAAAATGTACTTAAAGTGGAGTTCCACCCAAAAATGGAACTTCCACTTTTTGCAATCCTCCCCCCCTCTGGTGTCACATTTGGCACCTTTCAGGGGGGAGGATGGAGCAGATACCTGTCTAATACAGGTATTTGCTCCCACTTCCTGGCATAGCTCACCGCGGCACTTGCGGTGACCTATGCCACTTCCGGCGCCTACCCCGTCCTCCCCCGCTGTATTCTGTGAGACACAGAACACAGCAGGGACCTGAGAGGACGCGCAGCGCGACTCACGCATGCGCAGTAGGGAGCCAGGAAGTGAAGTGAAGCCACACAGCTTCACTTCCTTATTCCCTTTCCGAGGATGGCGGCGGCAGCAGCTGAGAGCCGAAGGATGGATCGGCTTCAGCTGCCGACATCGCGGGCTCCCTGGACAGGTGTCTATATATTAAAAGTCAGCAGCTGCAGTATTTGTAGCTGCTGGCTTTTAATATATTTTTTTCAGCGGACCTCCACTTTAATAAGGCAGTAATAGTCCTTATTTCATTGATCACAGTCAGATGAAATATGCTTTATGTTAATATTGTTAAAGTTGTTGTTAATATTTATTTTTGTAACTTAATTCTGCATAAAACATTTAACAGTGTCATTTCATGAGATCATTTACGAGGGTGTGTTTAGGGGCGGAATTAGGGGCAGGTGTTATATTCTTAATATTTAAATTTTAATTCAGTTTCAAAAATATATAATTGAGGTTATGAAATCCTCTGTAATTTGTGTACATGTGAGGTCTTTTGAATTAATAACTTACAGATGTGACATTTGAGTTCTCAATTTCAAGAAGCTGACAAATCATTTTTTGATTGATCTAACTGGTTATATTTTGATAGAGGAATTTGTATGTTACTGATATTCTGTTTGAGAAATTATGTGTGTATGTATTCTGTGGCAAACATTTTCATCCTCCATTTCCTGTGTCTGATATTAATTAGTCATGCTGTTCATATTACATTCCTTCTTTTAGCCCCCACCCTTAGAGGGGAGGGGAAGGGAGAGGACGAAGGAAGTAATATGGGAGGGTGTATTTTTCAGCACAAAATTTAACAAAGAGAGCAAGTTTTTTTAAGTGAAGAGCAGCATGAAGGAAGGTCTCTTTTACACTTGGGCTACTCTTCTATACTTCTCTTCTCCCAGCACACAGCAAACTTCTACAGAATTATACAGACTCTTTTTACAGAACAAAGGAAACAGTAGCCATCTTATGCACATGTTTTGAAGCAAACAACGCTATTTCATATCTTTTATCTTATTTGAAGCAACATTTATTTTGAATTTGAATGTACAACCTTTGTAAGTATTTTTGTAACTTTTGTGTGGAAATAAGTCACACGGTTTGATGCGGTCATACAATTCAGAAATTTGTCGCACAATCATTGTTGAAAGGTACAGCTATAAAGCTAACAGCAGGGCAGGGTAGGGGTTGGGTGGGGCAACTGGTGGCGAGTAATTCTTAAAGTGATTGTAAAGTCTCAGTTTTTTTTCTATAAATATAACAAACATTGTCGGCAGGCAAATGTCCCGCAAGCCCCCCCTGAAGCACCCCATATGTTAGTTTGTTCTACGAACAAACAAACACCCAATGTTTGAGATGCACTCACGTTCAACTCAAACATTGGGCCCATCTCTACTGCTCTGTGTAGTAGTTTTGCACAGAGTAGCCCAGATCCTCCTCTTCTCGGACCCCTCTTCGGTGCTCCTGACCCCTTCCTCCTGAGTCCTGTTGAGTGCCCCCACAGCAAGCAGATTTCTATTGAGACACCCGAGCCGAGCCACAACTCCCTGTGTCTATTCAGGTTCGGAGCTGTGGTTCGGCCTGCCCCCTCTCTCTCCTGATTGGCTAACTGACTTTGATTCACAGCAGCAGGAGCTAATGGTGCCGCTGATGTGTCTCAGCCAATAAGGGATAGTCCCGGACGGCCGAGGCACTCCTGGACATCACTGAACAGAGAGGGGCTCAGGTAGGTATTATGAGTGCTGAGAGGGGCTGCTGCACACAGACGGTCTTTATCTTAATGTATAGAATACATTAGGATAAAAAAACCTTCTGCCTTTACAACCACTTTAAGGTGTGGCTAGTAGCTCAGGACTTGAAATTTTGAGCCCTGTCATAGATGTATATCTACTTCTATCCCCATGTGTGTGGACCATGCCTAAGTGATGTGAGTAACTCAATATTTTTAAAGTAATTTTACCTGTTTTCACTTCAGGTTTTCTCCTTTGTCCTTTTTCGCCCTTTGTCATATGGGGTCGTTGTTTATCTCTAATGCTATCACATCTGTTGCCATTCCTGTTTTTCTATGGATTTATTATCCCCCTGATACAACATCTATGTTTATTCACATATAAAGAAGCAGTCAAATTGCTGAGGCATCCAGCTGTTAAAATGTAGGATTATGTAAAGCAGCAAAACAATTGTTTATTTACTATAGGTTTGGATGGAAGTGGCCATTCCTTGACTGTTGCATACTTATTTAAAGACAGCTTAATTTTCCCCAAAAATGTATTGAGGATAGGTCCAAAAATGGCTGCAATCATCAGTTTTCTTTAAAAAGTCTTTATTTTTTATTTTTATACAGTAAGTGGTTATTTATAAAATTGCCCTTTTTCACATATTTATCAGATTGTAATAAAAAATTCAGGGTAGGATATACTGTATATAAAAAAGTAAAAACCATACACATTCTTAAAAGAAAACTGATTTAAGAAGAAAAATGAATCTGTTTAGAAATGTTTTCACACTTTTTCACCAAGGATTTCTTGGGTGAAAATTTTATATGAAAATATTTCTAAATATACTCAAGTTTAGTAACACAGTGTTGATGCTGCGCCTTTAATGTGAACTATCTCTCTGTGATCAGTATGCGTGTCAAGAAAGTAAATTTTTAAATAAATTTGAGTTATATACGATTCCTAAAATGGTTATTCAACATAAGTAACATAATTCATCAGGGTTTGAAACAGGAAAATCTGGATGCCGCACACCGGATAAAGTTGAAAACATCTTCTTTATTGTAAAACTTGGATCATAAAAAACAGGACAATCAGGTGGGTGGTACAGACACAGCTGACGCATTTCGCGCTCTAGTTCACACATACATATATACACACATACACACATATATATGTATGTGTTTGAATATGTGAGTGAAGTGAGATAAACACACAATATGTATGAACAAAGGGGGAGTGTGATGCAACTTAATTGTGTTAAAACAAAAAATGCAAAAAAGCACAGCAACAAATGAGTGAAAAATTAGTGAGTGGAAAACTGTATATATGTAAAAAAAGGTGTAAAAGTGTGTAGACCTGAATTTATATGTAAAACGCATGACTACAGCAGTGTATGTGCACTACTAATAAAAAAATATAATAAATACATAAATAAGTAAAAATAAAAATAAATAAATATGTGCATTAATAATTGATAGTGAAAATTGAATATGTGCGCCAATAGGTAATGCAATGAAGCCATATGCATAAAAAAAAAAAACAATAATGAAAAAATATTAATAATAATAAAAAAGTGAAAATGAAAATAGAATAAGATGTAGTGAAAGAAATTAATAAGATTGAATTTGAAAAATAAAATCCAAGTTGTAATTGTATATGTATACAAGCCGTTTAAATGTCAAAGTGTGGGATGCATAATGAAATAAATAGCCAAGTTATTTGGTTAAACCAGTGTATATACATGAACGTGGTTTTGATTCCAAGATAGTGTATAAAATATAAGTTAAAAAAATGAATAAAAGAAAATGTCAAATAACTGAACAAGAACCATGTTATGGTGCTGTCAGTTTGAGTGATAACTTGTGCATGGGAATCGGCTTGTGTATAAATGTGTCAAGAGCCTATCAGAGCGATCGCAACTAAAAGTGAAGTGTCTTGTGTGTAGCAATCAATTTGAGCGATTGATCGTGAATAGAGATCGGCTTGTGTGTGGGTATATCAAAACCCATCGATGCGGTCACAGAAACCATATTATGGTGCTGTCAATCTAAATAATTAGTTGTGAATAGGAATCGGTTTGTGTGTGGATGTATTAAAGCCTGTCAAAGTGCATGCATCTAAAGGTAGAATGCCTTATGTATAGCAACTAGTTTAAGTAGTTGATCCTGAATAGAGATCGGTTTGTGTGTGGGTATATCAAAACCTGTCAAAGCAATCACATATAAAATTGAGATGCCTTGTATATAACACAAGGTTTATAAGCAGTGGGTAGCGGTTCCACCACAGACCAAGTGTGTAAAAAAGGGTTGTCAAAATAATGAATAAACATAGATGTAAGTATGGTATAGCTGGAGCAATAGAAACATATGAAGTGCCCTGCGATGTGATGTAAAACTACATATGATAGAGCAGCGATGTCTCTGTGAACTGGGAGCGCATCAAGCTATTCAGCAAATAAGGATAAAATTAAGAATAAAGAGTGGGCATGGATGTTTAAATAGAAATGTATCAGTGAGTATAGCAGTGTGATACATAGTTTCAATAGGAACGGCAGTTGTGTGTGTGGTATGTAAGCTGGCTATAGAGGGTAAAGATGTTGCAAAAAAACGGGAGTAAATATTGTTCCACAACAAATAACAATATGCTGGATGTTGTGTTAATGGTGTCTCATGTAAAGGATTATATTTAGCAGTACATGTCAGCAGATGCCGGACCACTAAACAACTGACCATCTAGTAATTCACATTAAAATGTACAGAAACTGTGAGCACACTAATACATGGTCCAGATGATAATGCGTCCAGTAAGTAGAAAATTAATAATATATCAATACGCAGGTAGGCACCTGGAAAATTGATGCGAATCCAATCTATAAAGATGATGGAAATATATTACCATACTATATATCACAATGAAAATGATATCGTTCTATGTCATTTAAATTGACCACACAACTTCTAAACATATACATGCAGCAAGTTACAAAGCAAAAAGTATATACATACAATTATGAGAACAGGTCTATGCTTTATATGCAGAAAAATTGAATTTAGAATATGAATGCTTGATGAAACATTAATATAATTAAGATGTTATTTTTAGAAAATATATATATATATATATATATAAATCTACGTGAAAATATTTGACATATATCCATACATATATGTGTATTAAGTAGTTTGTTCATAAGGTGAGAATTTGTATGGAGTAAAATATTAATCTATAGATCCAAGTATGGACATAAATATAAATGATAAAGTTGAAAAATTAATAAATGAAAATATTGAACAAACAAAATAGGGGGGCGCATGCGCGAGGCTCAGCATGGAGGACGCTACCTCTTAGAGCTCCGCATTCCCCGCCGCAGATCCGGGACCGTATAGCGCACTCAGACCGCCTAACCGAATCAAGATACCGGCGATCATCCCCAGCGTCACCCGAGCTACAAGCGGGATGGTTCTGACGGGCCACAGAGGCAAGAATAAGACCAAACCGATCAAAGAGGCCCTGGCCCGCGCCTCATCCAAGATGGCGGCGAAAACCCTCGCCAAACAGCAAGCTGCATCTCCAGCTAGAACGGAGCAGGCAGACAGTGAGGAAGATGATGCCGCAGACTCTGTATACAGCGGTTCTCCCATCCCTGCACAACAAGGTATGTCACAGCCTGATTTCTTGAAACACATGGAGAAGATGTTAAACAAGGCCCTGAAAGCTACATCTGACCAAATAACTAACAGACTGTCACGGGAGATAAGGGAACTAGGTCAGCGCACAGCAGACTTAGAAACCAGGGTAGATGATATTGAGCTTACCATACAAGAACATGCTCAGGAACAGGCAGCCCTCCGTGAGGAAAATGCCACTTTACTCTCACGTTTGGAGGACGCCGAGAACCGCTCCCGCAGGTCCAATTTACGCCTCCGGGGTATCCCTGAAGTGGTTGAGGATATACAATCCTTTACAACAGCCCTTTTCCAGGAACTCTGTCCCTCTATACCCATTGAACGCCTGGAATTTGACAGGATTCACAGGGCGCTTACTCGCCGCCAACAAGACGGCCCTCCACGGGACATAATAATTAAACTACACTTTTTCCGTACAAAGGAGCAACTACTCGCAGCAGCCCGGAATAAAGACGCTCTCCAGTTCCAAGACCACAACTACCAAATTTTCTCTGACTTGGCACCCCTTACCATTGCTAAACGTCGAGCCATGAAATCGCAATTACAAATCCTGATACAGCATCAGATAAAATATACCTGGCGTTTCCCCTTCTCTCTTCAGTTTACGTTCCAAGGGCAGCAACACTCCTCCACATCTCCAGAATCACTACAGCGTCTTCTTGAATCACTTCACCTGTCGCCCCCTGTACATCAATCCAAGACTTCGCTACCACGTACTCCAGCCCGCTCTGCAGCCTATCCATACACCCCCACTCCTAAACGGAATCAATCTGGCCCTTCCTCGATCCGAAAAGGAACACCGTCTCGTCAAGCAAACCTTTTTGATCCTAAAGCACACACATCTCGCTGAAAAACCTAGCCTCTAATGCTTTTATTCAACACCTCAGGAGAACTCCTGGTTACACGGTTGATATCTCACTGAACTGAGATAGTTGTGATTTTTTCATTTTCTTTTTTTTCCTTTTTTTTTTTTTTTTTTCACTTTTTTTTATTATCTTACGTCACCGAGACACAGAAGTATGTGTTCTGGTAAGATTTCCCATTGTTGCGGGACTCAGCATATGTGACCCCCTTAATCCCAGCATAGGGTGCATATGTCTTGAATACTTTCCTTTTGCTTTGTTCGGTTTAACTTTATTTGTTTAAGCTAAGATTTTAAAAATGCTAATTATACTACTGATAAAAGTATAGTTAAGTTGATACCCTTTATTTTTAGGCTCCCTTATCCCCCCTGGTGATTTTGATCTCAGTTGTGCCAATTGATGCCTTCCTCCCACCCCCATCCCTTCCCTTTTTTCCTCCCTCTCCCCCCCCTACCCCTCTTCTCTCTCTTCCCCCCCCTACCCCCCTAAAACCTCCTCACCCTCCCTAACCTCTCCTTTCCACTCTTCCTCCCTGCCCTTCCCTTACCACTTATTTATGTCCCCACTCGCTCCCCCCTTTTTTCCTTCTTTTTTTTAAATTTTTTTTTGTTTTTTTTTTTTTTGGCACTAAATTTTTCCCACCAAAGTGGGGTTACTACCGGTATCTTACAATTGAATATAATGATATGGTCTTAGTGCGTACTGTTTATATTGTTTGAGCACTACAGTTCCTTAACTTTTCCCGACCTGCGGCGGGGAAATGTCACTGCCCCCCCATATAGGATGCACATGCTCCCTCACCAGCTGGCTGGTTTGGAAATATGGGCATCTACCTGCTGGGCTAACATGTCCAATGCACCAAGTGCTATTACACTTCCTTATTTTCTCTACAAAAACCATGTTCTATCCTCTCTCTCCTCCTCTTTCTTTTCCTCACACCTCTCTTTTCACCTCCTTCCTCATTTCCCACTAGGTTGGGTGGGTCGCATGACCCTCAAACATCTACCCTATAGTACTTCCCCCAACCCACATAAATGGCCCCTCTGAACATACTCTCCCTCAATGTTAAGGGACTCAACTCCCCAAACAAAAGGGTTAAGGCCTTTCGTACCTTCGCACACCTGAAGGCTAGTATAGTGGCCCTACAGGAAACACACTTTTCAACCCAAGCAACTCCTAAATACTTCAGTTCTAAATATCCCCAAGTGTTCACCGCCTCGGCTGCCACTAAACAACGTGGCGTCCTCATCGCATTTCACCACACCCTTCCATTCACCCTAACAAATGAAATTAAAGACCCTGAAGGTCGTTATATTATTTTAGTTGGACACTTGCAAGACGTGATGTCCACTATAGTCTCCTATTATGCCCCCAATAATAATCCCAACCCCTTCTTCAAGCACCTCTTACAGGTAATACGATCGCACTGCAAGGGCACCCTTTTTATATGTGGCGATTCCAATCAAGTGCTACATCCGCACCTAGATAAATCTCCTTATGCCCCTGAACAATACTCCCCTTCTATACTATTTCGCAAACTTTTCCAGCAGGCCTCTTTACTAGACACATGGAGAGAATGTAACCCTGCCAAGAAAAACTTTACTTTCTATTCATACCCACACAAATCCTTTTCAAGGATCGATCACATATTCATACCTGTTGCGTCCTCACCAACCCTACTTCACTCAAACATTATTCCAATTACCTGGTCAGACCACTGTGCAGTGATCACAACTGTCTCTACCCTGATCCCTCAGTCTAGAGACTGCACATGGTGTATAAATGAGGCATATTTAACTAACCAATCTTACTGTTTTGATATAGAGCTAGCCCTTAAAGAATACATAAAGCATAATTCCACTCCTGATATCTCACCTGTCCTATTATGGGAGGCGCACAAACCTGTAATTAGAGGGACCTGCATTTCCGTATCTACTCACCTCAAAAGAGATAAAAAACTTAGAACCCAGCAATTGGAGGCAGATTTTCACCGCCTCTTCCTCCAATTCCAATCCACCCCAACTGAACCTCATAGAATTTTGTTAGAAAAGGCGAAAACAGAGTTGGACCTGCTCTTAGCAGAATCAGCAGACAAAGCCATTCGCAGATCCAACCACACAATTTATACTAAAGCCAATAAACCAGATACCTTCCTTGCATTGAGACTTCGTCGACCGGAAAGGGTACACAATCCCATCAGACTCAAACTGGCCAAGGATAATTTCACGAGTAACCCAGTGAAGGTGCTCTCTGAATTCCGCAGAAAGTTAGCTGAATTATATACCCCAACACGTACCTTCTCGGCGACACAAGCTGAGATATTGTTTCAAAACATCACACTTCCGAAATTATCAGAGGCCAATAGAGAGTCTATGGAATGCCCTGTCACGTCCGAAGAAGTTCTTATTGCTATAAAATCTCTTAAACCACACAAAAGACCAGGCCCCGACGGTCTTTCTAGTTCATACTTCAAAAAATTTGCTCCCATCCTAGCCCCTCTTCTCACTAACACCTTTAACGCCCTCCTTAAGCAACACACTTTTGGTCGGGACACGTTGACAGCCATCATCTCCATGATACCTAAGCCTAACACAGACAATTCTCTGTGGTCCAATTACAGGCCCATATCCTTACTCAACCTGGATATAAAGATCCTAGCCAAAATTATGGCGTTACGCCTCAACCCAATTATAGGTGGCCTTATACACAAAGACCAAGTAGGCTTCATTCCAAAACGTCAGGCCAGTGATAACATTCGTCGTGTCATTCTGCTCCAACACCTAGCTCGAACACGCCAAATCCCTATGCATCTTCTCTCTCTTGATATTGGTAAGGCGTTTGACACAGTCTCTTGGCCTTACCTCCACTATATACTACAAAGATGGGGATTTGGCCCTAATTTCCTACAATGGGTAGACTCCCTTTACAACCAACCGCAAGCATATGTTAAATATTCAGGATACCGATCGGACTGTTTTCAGATACAACGGGGTACAAGACAAGGGTGCCCCCTCTCCCCCCTAGTGTTCGCATTAGCGATCGAACCACTAGCAGCTCTCCTTAGAGCAAATCCAAATATTAAAGGCTTAGATATAGCCTCTACATCACATAAATTATGCCTATTTGCCGACGATGCACTACTATTTGTCACCTCTCCACGAACCACACTCCCGAACCTAATTTACCTTCTAGACAAGTTTGCTCTAATATCAGGATTGGAAGTCAACCAATCCAAATCTAAGGCCCTCAACGTGTCCCTACCACACTCAGAACTAGAACATTTACGAGAATTCTTCCCCTTCACCTGGTCTACAACCTCAATAGCCTACCTTGGTATCAAGCTAACTAGCGACCCGGCCCACCTATTTAGAGCCAACTACCTCCCTATGTTAAAGCACATAACAACCCTATTAGAATCTTGGCGCCCGATATGCATCTCATGGCTAGGCCGGATAACGGCTGTGAAGATGTCTATGCTGCCAAAACTACTTTATTTATATAGAGTCCTTCCGATCCCTATTCCCTCATACTACCACCGCATTATTCAGGCAAGAGTGTCCAAATATATATGGGGCTCCACTAGACCTAGGGTAGCTAAAGCTATATTACTTCGTAGTAAACTCAAGGGGGGGTTGGGTCTGCCTAACTTTTTGGGATACTATCACTCTGCTCAGCTAGCCCAGATAACTTTATACCATGCAAAAAATGAAACTCCACTTTGGGTTAGTTTGGAAGCCATAGACCTTCACCCCCTCAAAGTGTTTAACATATTATGGTTGCCTCCCTCAACGCGAGGTCCAATCAGTAACCCCATTACAGGACACTCCCTTAAGTTGTGGGACAAACTCCGAGGCCCATTTAAATTACAATCTGCTCACTCCCCGTTACTCTCGTTCCTGGATCACCCGAAATTTTATCCGGCCCAAATCAATCCTAGATCGTTTCAAATCTGGCTTAGGGCGGGACTATACCGTATATGCGATTTTGCTTCTGGATCTACCATTAAGACGTTTTCTTCGCTACAAAACCATGCTGACATTCCCCCTACAGAAGTTTTTAGATATTTACAGATAGCTCACTTTATCCGTACAACTATAGGCACACACACCTCACTAGATGATCTATCCATTTTTGAAGGGATTTGCAACTCTGATCCTCATGCCCCGGGACTAATTTCCCTCTTATATACTCATCTGACCTCTTCTCCAACCAACCTTCCCTCTTATGCTGTGCAGTGGTCCAAAGACCTCTCATTAGATCTTGATGCAGAAGACTGGTCTGATATCTGGTCCAATACGAAAATATCATCCCACAATGTAATAGCTCAAGAAGCGAACTACAAAGTACTCATGAGATGGTACTTGGTTCCTGCCAGGATCTCCAAATTTCTCCCAAATTATCCTGCTACTTGTTTCTGTGGCTGTAACGAACGGGGTACCCATATACATATATGGTGGACGTGCTCAATAGTACAGGAATTTTGGGCTGCAATATTCCATATGGCCTCCACCTTATTTCAACATCCCATTGATCCTGACCCGGCTGTTGCATTGCTGAATCTTACCCCCTCGGATTTCACTAGATCCCAGACCCGCCTTTTCCTTCAGCTCACGACAGCAGCCAAACAGACGATAGCCAGGGCCTGGAAAACTCCAAAACTCGCTCTAGCCGAAGTCAAAAATAGGGTCACTCAAGCCATGATCCACAGTAAAATTGAAGCAACAATCCTTGATAGAATTCCCCAACACCTTAAAATCTGGAATTCTTGGGCTGAACACTTCCTACCCCCGGACTTCGATAAACAACTTCTAAAACCCTAATCTGGCCACAATAACATTAGTCAGACTTAATGATGCTTCTTTGGTTTGTGCGACCCCCCGACCATCCCTCTCCTCTCCACTCCGTACTTCTACTCTCTTTCTGTCTTTTCTATTCCTACCACTATCCTCACTCAACCTTTACTACTTAATGTTTCTTCTCCAGATACATCACTGGTAATGTTTTCTACAATTTACAAAACGATTGCCAGATTCTGACTCTGCACATGCTCGCAGATTTACTTTTCGAGCAAACGAATAAAACTTTAGTTTTTGTTTTTGTTTTAATTTCTCTCTAGTTATAAATCAAATGCGAGGAATATCCTCTGGACATTTTGTCTTTGATATGTTCTTGTTGCCTGTTGTAATACATATGTCGCAGAAAAAAACCTGTATAATTCTTATTGCTACATGTCGCACAAATATTGCCTGGTGTATTTCATGTCTGCTTTTCAATAAAAAACTTTGAACAAGAACAAACAAAATAAATTTTTTTTCTTTTTTCTTATATTATTAACAATGTACTACGGATGTCCAGTAAAAAATCATCACGCCTTATTGTTTGCTGTGTGTGAGGATTTTTATGTTTTATAAAACATTCTCTATTTGTTATGTAACCTAATGTTAATAAACAAAATGGACACCATAGAACCATGTTAAAAAATATATATATTTCATACCTTCATGCTAACCTCTATATGTCAAAGTTCTAATACAAGTTCTAATAATTCATCAATACAAATTACAAATTATACTAGTACTCAAGTGCAAACTGAATAATACAGTGTGCTCAATTAATGTGAAAACACAAACTTGAATAAATAAACAGTGCATTTACAATTGGTGACTAATTAAAAGACACATAGAAGTAAAAAGTCAGTTTTTGCTCAATGCAGATGGTGAACAATTGCTATAGATGAGTGTATTCCATCACCATTGAAAATTGTTTTACTCTCGGGTCTCTTCCTTCTAGGGTTGTGACACCTATGTGCCCATAAGCCTCTCACCTTATTACTGTAATGTAACAGCATATAATGGTATCTTTTCCTGTTCCTTGATGTGTCTCCTCCTGCCTCTAGGGGTCCTTCTGTAGTTTGTCAGGATGATGTATCTCTATGGTAGTGGGTGTTTCCCCTACTGTGCTCTTGGGGGTCCCTCCTGGTGTGGTCTGAGTTATTTGGCAATATAATAAACTCCCCAGTGTAGTATCATTTGAAAGTTTTAATATATTTAAAAACAGCGTAATTACTCACTTAACAGAAAAAAACATGTGTATACTCTATTAGTAGCAAGCTCGTACTAGTGCGTCACTTCCGGTATTCCGCTCTGTCTATGCACTACGCATAGCGTCATGCCCACGTGACTTCCTCAAGGGATCAAGTTTAGCTTTTTTTTGGGTGAAATGTCCATGGAGAAGTGAGGGGAACCGTGCTACAGCTGGTGACAGGAATCAGGTAGGTATACAGTATAGGAAATAGGGTGGGTAGGACAAGTAGTAGGACACTTTTTATCCTAATGCAGAGAATATATTAGGGTAAAAAAACTGTTGACTTTAGATCCACTTTAACTGCCATTATAATCAGGTTACCTGATTCTGCTACATTTGGCCTGGTCAACTAGGCATCAATGACTTCTTGAAATAAAAAAGGTTAAAAGCCAACACTGCCTACAACTGTTAGCACACTTGTGTGTTTGCTGGCACATTAAATCCAATCCTGACTTCCAATATCTTCCAGGTCTCCAAGATCTCTCTAAGGTCTGTTGGGACTAGGAAAGATTTATAGAAATAGCATCTTATATTGTAATTATTTGGTTGATGAATGTGCAGTGAATATTTTATGATTTCCTAGTAGCACTTGAGTTAATGAAATTCCTAATAAAAACATATACATTTCAAAGTAAAAAGAAAAGAATTACATTGAGTAATGGAATACTTAAAATATCATAATTTAACATTGTGCTTGTTATATATTATACTCCTTAGAATATGAAATTAGAATTTACATTTAATCTTTCTAGTGCAGAGACGTGTTCATAGTTACAAAATACTGTATTCATTGGTGTATGGAGAACAGTGTAGGTAATTATAAATAGTAACCAGTTGTCTTTATTGTGGTGTAGCAATGCAGGAAGGCTGTCAAGAATAACTTCCCATACCATAACAGTACCATGCTATAATGATAATCTAATGCAGGGCAGGAGAAAGAATTGCATCCAGTAACAAAAGATGGACTAGTTTAATAATGCCAGTCTTCTCTGATGGGAAATCTTAGATACTCTATGTTTAAAAGTAGGGATGATGTAATCAGTTGCTTAAAGTGGAGTTCCACCCACTTTTACAACTCTTCAGCATCCCTCACTAAACTGTGCACTGTAAACGAATTGGATATTTTTTTTTTTTTTTCTCAGCACTTACTGTATATCTGCTGTATTCATTTTTCACTTCCTCCTCCCTGGCCGCGGCCCATCATTTCCTGTTTGCAATGCCTTCTGGGAAGGGGCGGAAACTTCCTCTGACACTGCTGTTGCTATGGAAACCTGACCTGAAACCTATTACACTGCTTGTGCTGCACTGAGCATGTGCGAGGTCTGCAAGGATGAGATCCAGGAAGAAATACAGTCTGGCTTCAGATGCCCACACTTAAGATGGCCACGGCCTGCTGTAAGTTTATAAAATAACAAACTACTGCTATAAACTAACAAAACAGACCTTAGTTTATAGACTAATGCCGCGTACACACGGTCGGACTTTTCGTCTACAAAAGTCCGACAGCCTGTCCGACAGACTTCCGGCGGACTTCCGGCGGACTTTCGGCGGACTTGCAGCAGACTTTCTAACGAACGGACTTGCCTACACACGACCACACAAAAGTCCGACGGATTCGTACGTGATGACGTACACCGGACTAAAATAAGGAAGTTCATAGCCAGTAGCCAATAGCTGCCCTAGCATGGGTTTTTGTCCGTCGGACTAGCACACAGACGAGCGGATTTCGGGGTCCGTCGTAGTTACGACGTAAAGATTTGAAGCATGTTTCAAATCTAAAGTCCGTCGGATTTGAGGCTGAAAAAGTCTGCTGAAAGTCCGGAGAAGCCCACACACGATCGGATTACCAGCCAGCTTTAGTCCGTCGGCGTCCGTTGGACTTTTGTAGATGAAAAGTCCGACCGTGTGTACGCGGCATAACTTTACTAGAATACATTAAGCTTGTGTATTATAGGGGTATTTTTATTTAAAAAGTATATTTTCGGCCGGAACACCACTTTAAGTCAGTTAAGAATTCTCAACTGAATTGTTCTTAAAAGTTAGCATATTTTCCATCACTTTAACCCCTCCCTGTTCTATCCCGGTGGCCCTTAAAAGTGATCCCCTAATGCCGGGAGGTCTTCACAATCACATGATACTGGGTCATCATGGACATTAAAGTGTAACTAAACCCATGACCCTGCATTCACTATATCTGGTCTCCCACAGTACACAGAACATGAAAATGCAATTTTAGTAAATATAAACTACTAAATATCTTTTCTCATCAGCAGTTAGAGCAGTCTTGTGACTTCTATCAGTGTCTGGTTAAAGCTTGTAGGAGGGGTTTACTCTGACTGTCCTATGAGGCTGCAGAACCCCTGACCCTCTGTCTGGACAGTGCTGATTGCTAAACACTTGCACTCTTCCACAAAAAAAAAAAAAAAACTCTCTAGCAATACACACCACACTGAGCATGTGTAGCTCTGTTCTATCAGCAGATAGATTGGGGACAGTGGAAGAAGGGTAAGATCAGAGAAGGCTGGATCAAACAGCATTTTTACATAATACAGAGGATTAACCCCTTAGCTTTCACAGTTAATATAACAAACATGCTTTACTGCATAAACACACTGATTTTACTGTTGTGGGTTTAGTAACACTTTAAGGTTCACTCACTTACTGCCAAACATATGCATTGTGTCTAAAAATAAAAAAGGGTAAACTATCAGCACAATCACTCTTATAACTAATGACTAATAACACGAAAATATAGCTCAAGATATTGCTAGCTATAACACCATACAGTTATTCCACTTCGCTAACACAAAACAAAAAATAATAAATGCAGTGCTGCACCTTTTTTGTTATTATTTTTGACATACAACATGACGTGTGGTCGTAAAGAGGTTAAGGATCATTTATATCAGCTTTTTATAATTTTTGTAGCATCCCCTAAAAGTTGTTGGTGTGTATCTTTTGCTCTCAGTTGTTGGTACTGTATAACAGTTCTTCATATACAGTACCTCTCTATCCATTATAGCCCCTCCCTGATCTGCTAGCTTAATTATTGTAGTATTATCCTTGCTCCACCTTTGATTTTTATCTCAAGATTTTCCAAATTCTTCATTACTAGTTTTTACATGAATCAATACAATTGCCATTTATTTATATTGGAATAAATGTAGATCTATTATTCAAAGCAGTACATTTTGATTTTTCTAACAAATGAATGCCTCCTGGTCCTGGTCTCCTGGTTATAACTTTTTTTTTTTACTATATTCAGCCTTTCTTTTTTGCTTTTTGACTTTCCTTCCAGCCCTTCTCCCCTTCTTCCTGTGCTCAGTTATCTTGCTCTTTCCCATCCTAATTTTCCTCTCACAAATATGATTCCCTTCTTCTTGATATTAGTTTTGTAAAAATGGTTCATATCTGTTTGCTAAAAAAAGGCATATTATCATTCCACCTCCTCCCCGATTTCTAGCTATGTTCAACCTTAATTCCATACCTTGTGATTTTGTCCATCTCAGGCTTTCTGCATAATTCCAATACTGTTCATATTGCTTCCAATCCCTCTCTTCTATTATCTGCCAATTCTTCTCTCCCCATTGATTTTGTGCGGCACAAAAAGTAGTGTATGCACTACTTTTCAAAAATGTGCTGCAGTACCATGCAATCTGGTGCCTGCAAATGCACTGCTTTTGTGATCTGTATTTGTGGTGCTGTTAACAATGTATTGGTTGGCTGACATAGAAGAAATAGCTGGCAATCAATGGGACATGGCCTTAAAATCAATTCCTGTTACATCCTTGTCAGCCTTACATAAGCACTTGAAGTTGTTTATCCTTCATTTTTTTTAACAATCAGGAGTGCTTTATTGAAAAGTTTAAAATGCAGTACAAAAGAAAAAGGAATAACACAGACCATGTGTATAGAAGTACATACAATACGGATCAAATATTTGATTAGAGAGAGTCTCTTGCTCACATAGTTGTTATCATACTATTTTCAAAGCATCTACCGCAATTCAGTAAGTATTTACTTATAAAATCATACTAGAGAATCCTATCAGGTATATCAATACATTGTCAGCTCATCCATGGTGACCAAACCTTATCGAATTTCCATGGGCATTCCCGACTATTATACGTCAGTCTATAGAGGGGCAATGCTTTGTTAATTCTTTTTTCCCAGGAGGTTAGGGTCGGGGGTCCAGCAGAGGTCCATCTAGCAAGGATCTCTTTTTTGGTGTAATAGAAGAGAAGCGAGATTAAAATTTTGCTATGATGCGACCTGTGTTCATCCTTATGTATTCCCAGTAGGGCTATCTCAGGTGTTTTAGGAACAGATAGGTCCATTCTAAGGTTTATATGATCATACACTCCCAGCCAGAACTTTGACAAAGCAGGGCAGTCCCAGAACATGTGGAGATACGTGCCAATCTGGGTTTGACATCTAGGGCAATGAGGATCTCTATCAGGGTATATTTTGGATAATCTCACCGGAGTAAAATAGACCCTATGTAGAAAGTTTATTTGTGTCAGTTTATCCCCAGCTGATATTACCAGTTTGGGACCCTGCTCCAGAGATGTCTCCCAGTCCTCTCTATCCAACGTAGGGATGTCCGATTTCCAGGTATTCCACAACCTGTCCATCTTGGATATCTCCCTGGGCAGCAGCGTATTATATATGGCTGATAGGGGTTTCACCAGATCCTCGCTGGACAACAAGTCCTCTATTGGATCTGATTGTATTAGTGGAGGGACAGGAAATTGTGCCCGGGTCGCATGACGCAACTGAGCGTACCGAAAAAACATCCATCCCGGAAGCCTATACGTCCTTGACATTAGCGCAAAGGACATTAATTCACCATTGGGCATTATATCTCTTAGCGTTTTGATTCCAAATCCTGCCCACAACTGGGGATCAGGAATTGTTCGGTAATGGGGCAACTGAGGGTTTCCCCAAAGAGGCTGGACAGGCGCCCATCGCCCCACCAAGGAAAAGCCCTTTCTAGCCATTCTCCACACCTGTAGTGTTGCTTTAGTCGGGGCAGGAAGCTCCGGATATGCTTTTACCCCCCTATAGACCAAATTTTGGAGATCTTGAAGCGAACCTAGCTTCGCCGCCTCCACACATACAGCCGCATTGGAACGTTTCCCCTCAAACCACCAGTGCGTCGTCACTAGCATCGCCGCCCAGTAATAAAGCCTAAAATTAGGGAGAGCAAGTCCCCCCAGCTGTGTAGGGAGTTGTAGTGTGGACTTGGCTAGACGCGGAACAGCTGCATTCCAAATGAAGGAGATAATTTGTTTGTCGATTTCCTGAAAGAAAGATGTCGGAAGCCAGATCGGACTATTTCTAAATAGGTAAGTGAACTTGGGTAGAAGCATCATTTTTAAGATGTTTATACGCCCCAGCAGATTCAAAGGTAGTCCAGACCATGCACGGCATCGCTCCTTGAGGAGGTGAAGCAGTGGAAGTATGTTTAGACTATAGTATTGGGCAGCATCTCTGGATACACGAACCCCGAGGTACTTGAACTCTGAAACCCACTGGAGAGGCGTATCACCCATCGCATCAGGGATCCCACTATCCAGAGGAAAGAGGACCGATTTTGACCAATTTATTCGAATCCCCGATGCAGCACCAAATCTATCAAAAATGGCCAAAACGGCCAGCAGAGATGGTCCTGCATCATTCAAGTAAAGTAATGCGTCGTCCGCGTACAATGAAATCTTCTCTTCAAGTCTACCAATCCGCATCCCCCTGACCTCCGAAGACTCTCTGACCAAGATCGCCAACGGCTCCAGGGCAAGAGCAAACAAACTAGGCGACAATGGGCACCCCTGGCGAGTGCCTCTGTGGAGTGGGAAGGGATCCGAGATCCTATTATTGGTGCGCACCCTAGCCCTCGGTGCTCTATAAAGCAGTTTAATCCATTGGCGAAAGCCAGGACCAAAACCAAATCTCTCCAGCACTTCCCCAAGAAAATCCCACTCCACAGAGTCAAACGCCTTCTCATCGTCCAAGGAGGCGATCACTCTATCCCCGCAGTTATCATGGGTAATGGACAGGTTGAGGAAAAGACGTCTAATATTAATGTCTGTCCCCTTGCCCGGCATGAAACCGGTCTGATCAACGTGGATCAATGTAGATATAATTGAGGACAGGCGGGTGGCAAGGATTTTGGCTAAAATCTTTGTGTCCGCGTTAAGTAATGAAATGGGCCGGTAGGACGCACACTCCTGAGGATCCTTACCCTGTTTGTGGATTAAAACTATGACCGCCTCCTCCATGGATTCCGGTAGAGCATCCCTCCCAGCCAGCGCAGCAAAAAGTGACGTGAGTTTAGGTGCAAGCAGCTCCATATTCTGAGAGTAGAACTCCGTAGGGAGTCCATCCACCCCGGGAGTCTTACCTTTCTGTAAGCCCCCAATTGCAGTCTGTACCTCCTCCAGGGAGATATCCTTATCCATCATTGCCCTATGCTCCTCAGATAGTGTAGGAAAAGGGATGTTATTCAAGTACTCCTGCAATGCCAAAGAGTTACCACCAGTTCTGGAAGTGTATAGATCACTGAAAAAACGGGAAAATCTGGCATTGATATCCTCTGGAGAGGTCAGCAACTCCCCACTATCATCCCTCACCCCCGCTATGTGTGTGGTTCCCATCTGTCCGCGTGCCAGCCAAGCCAGCAACCTCCCATTTTTATTTCCATATTCAAATATCCTCTGCGTTGAGTGTAGCATGGATTTCTTAGTTTGTTCTACATTAAATAGAGAAAGTTCCCTCAGAGCTCTCTGCCATGTATGATAATTAGATTCAGTAGGTGACCTTACATAAGCAGCTTCAGTCTCCCCCGCCTCTCCCTCCAACCGCTCCAGGGTCCCACCGGCCTCTTTCTGAAGTGAAGATATACGGGATATATATTCCCCCCTAACCCAGGCCTTGAAGGTATCCCAGAGGATCAGGGAGTCCGCAGATTGATTATGTCGCAGCCAGAAATTGCATATAGCTTCCGGCAGCACCTCCTGAATCCGCTCATCCAGCGCCCAATATCTAGAGAGACGCCACAGCCTTGGACCAGTAGGTCTACCCAAAGAGATAACAAGGCTTAGGGGAGCATGGTCAGAGATACCTCATGCCAAGTGTTTACCTCCCTCGTCCAGCAGAGTGCACCCCCTGATACATATGCCAAGTCTATACGGGATAGGGCTCTGTATGAAGCTGAGTGGCAGGTGTACTCTCGCTCCCTAGGGTGAAAATGTCGCCATGCATCTGTCAGCGCAAAGGTACTCGCCCAGTTCTGCAGCTCCGACGAGATGCGGGCCCCGGGGGTTAAGTCTATCCTCCCCTCCTGGGAGGGCACCAAATTGAAGTCTCCAAAAATGAAAACTTCTTGGGTATGGTACCCCATGACATTTTGCATAATGTCATAGAGGAGTTGAGCCCTCGCAGGAGGGGGAAGGTACAGACCCACCAATACCATTCGCCTAGAATGTACAGTCATATGGAAAATCACATATCTTCCCTCAACATCCGTCTTAACATCAAGAATCTGGAATGGGAGGGACCTGCGGATCAAAACACTCACCCCCCTAGCATAGCCGGAGTAGGTGGAGTGGTAGTGTGCTCCCACCCAGGCCTTTTTTAATCCAAGAATTTTAGAGCCAATCAGATGCGTCTCTTGTAGAATGCATACGTGAGGTAGGTATTTCTGTATGTATTTAAAAACAAGAGACCTCT
The DNA here is from genome assembly GCF_042186555.1 of Aquarana catesbeiana. NCBI lineage: Eukaryota > Metazoa > Chordata > Amphibia > Anura > Ranidae > Aquarana > Aquarana catesbeiana. The sequence goes on along the minus strand of NC_133335.1, from coordinate 95,912,730 downwards.
TAACGGCTGAGTTTAATCCCCTGACATTCCACAAAATAATAGAGATGTCAGCCATCTGTCAATTTGCCAGAAAGTACTTTTAGTCGGATCCGCAAGCCCCTCCCATCCCCCAATCCACCGAAGGGACAACATGTCCCAGTATCTTGTACTCTATACAGAAGTAACACTAAGCATATATCCGCAATTAAATTGTACTGTAATGAAGGGCATATTATCCCTCTTGTATCATGAGCAACTCCTTGTTTAGAAAAACTACTAACACATCTAATTCCCTTATGTCTGCAACGGCAGCAAACTCCCCCCCCTCCCCCACACCCCCTTGAAACTGGTGATGTGTCAATACCCATAAAACCCAACTATTCCAACCGTGGTAGGGGCATGGACTTAAATGCGGTGAGGTTGTCTAGCCAGACAACAGAGATGCTGACAAGACATAAATTATAACAGCATATTTCTCCTGAACTAATGCAGGGGCACATATCTTAGTTACAGTGTGGAAGCACTGGGCTCCCTCTCATTTGACTCAGCCAATAGCAAAAGTGTATCGTGTGAATATGAAGAATCCTGTCACCTGCGCTGTTGCAGGGGTATATATCTTAGTTACAGTACTTAAGCTCTAGCCACACTCTCTCTTAACTTGATTACTAACAGACATTAACGTGAAGTACGAATAACATTTCTCCTGGATTCATTGCAGGGGCACATATCTTAGTTACAGCACTACCATATCAGATGCATTCGCTTTAAACTGCGAGGCCGACATAAAAAAGGAAAAACATAGGGTAGAGCAAACCCTTCTTATGAATTATCGCAGGGGCACCCATCTTAGTTGCTAGACCAAAGAAAATTTTCTAAGGCCTAGTCAATAGAAAAAATAAAATAAAACTGAAACCAGAAAATATATAAAATAGGGCCCCCTCCCTCCTAGAGACCTCCTGTAGATTAGCTATTATCCTGTAGCTGCCCACAGCATTTGTAAGTCATTAGCAGGCATCAGGATCTATAGTTCAATAGTTCACTGCATTCATATCCCCTGTGGCAGAACACTGGATAAATGTTCCAACGGCATCCTTATCCTACACAGCTATCAGAACAGCATCTGGTGCAAATGAATGTCTCCTAGAGGGTCTTCGAAAGGTTAACCTTCCTCTATCCCAGGTGTGCAAGAGAAGTTTTGTCATCCAGGGCATCCAGAACAGTAGCACAACATCAAATGCTTGCACCATAATCACCATCGCTGACTGAAAGTATTAGGTGGCAGCAGTAATAAATGAGGAGGTGATAACTATAGTGTGGTCTCCATGACAGCCTAAGGAGAAATGAAAGCAATCACTCATTTAGCGGTGTTGTGGCAGGGCCTCAATCCAGGTGGCAGCCTCCCGGGGAGATGTAAAGAATTTTACCGTCTCACCATCCTGAACCCTCAATCTGGCCGGAAAGAGTATGCTATACTTAATGTTCCGTGCTCTTAGCGATGCTTTCACTTGGTCAAAAGACCTACGCAGTTTCTGTGTTTCTACAGAATAGTCTGGAAAAAAGAGCAGGTTTGCATTTTGGAACTTCACTTCACCTACCCTGCGCGCCTCTCTCAGCACTGCATCCCGGTCTCTGAAGTTAAGCATACGGAAGATCAGGGTGCGGGGATTGGAACCAGGCGGTCCGGGAACAGGAGGAATCCGATGCGCTCGCTCCACAGTGTAAAAGGGGGAAAACTGCGCCACCGGGAGTAGGGTTTTCAGTAGATCCTCCACAAATACCGTAGGATTTTTCCCCTCCGCTCCTTCTGGCATGCCGACAATCCAAAGATTGTTTCTTCGGTTCCGGTTCTCGGAATCATCCACCTTGTATTCTAGTGCCCGGACTTTCGTCTGTAGCGTGCGGATGGATGCAGCATGACCCGCCACCGCGTCCTCAGCCAGACCCACCCGCTCCTCCACCTCCGACACTCTCGACCGGAGCTTGTCCTGGTCTTGTCTGATCAGACTCACCTCCAGCTGCACTGATTCAATCTTGCTCGTCAAAGCAGCCTGGCAGGAGGCGATCGCAGCCATGACCTCCGGAAATCCGAGCTGTGTCATCTCAGTCGGGTCTGCGGCCTCCGTCTGAGACGCCATATTGGAGAGCCGCCGAGGGGATTCCGCCACATGTGAGTCCACGATCGGGGCTATATCGTCCAGGTTTTGCGGGAAACGTAGCTTTTTGGCCCGCCGACGTGTTCTGTAGGGCATTCAGGCTGTTGTGGGTGGTTTCCCTCACTGAGTAATAGCCAGAAGTCAGGATATTAAGAAGTCCTTCAGCAGAGCTCCAAGAAACACGTCCTCCTAAGTTGCCATCTTGGCCATGCCCCGTTTATCCTTCATAGAGCCTATCGTACACCTGCTAGTCTGATTGGGGCAGGAGAGATACGCCACTATGCCCTAAATGTAGTGTACATAGAAGTGATTTTATACACATTTAGGGATGCCCAAAGCTCACACAGGATTGGACTGAGGTCCTACAGACCATCCCTACACTTGCTCAGGTACCTGTACCTCTCCCTCTATTATTGTGCGTTCTTGGGGCAATAGACTCAGAAATGTACCTACCGTGTGTTTATATTATGAGAACTAGATTGTTGTACTTAGCTAGAAAGTTAATTGCTAGGTTCTGGATACCATCTATGGTACCTACAAGAAAGCAATGAGTTGAGTATACCAATTCCCTCCTACTTAGAGAAAAATTAGCCTACCGCCACCAAAATGCGCTGCGGAAATGTAACCTTATTTGGCAGAGCTGGTTGGATACTCCCGGTCTTGCTCCCCCGCAGTTAATGATGGATAGATTCTTACAAACTTAAGTTTGGACAGCTCCTTAAACCTAGGGGCCCAAATCTTTACACCCACATAGTGTTTTAGTTTTGTTCTGAGCTCATAGTATGCTATTATATGAAAACAGAAAGAAATGGCATTTTTGGTCAGCTGTTTGAACAATGAGCTCTGGTTGATCTATTTTATTTCTGTTTACAACCTTTTTCTTTTGTGTTTTTTATACAAAGACTGTTTATTACCCAATCTTTGTACACCGCGTGTGTCTTGTACTGATTAATATGCCTTTGTACTGTACGGATGTTCTTTCATATTAATAAAAAAAGAGCTTGGATTTAAAAAAAAAAACAATGTATTGGCACCTACAGCAGATCGCAAAGGTGGTGCATTTGTGTTTTGTAAATTCTTTACTTAGAGTCTTTTATTAGTATAAGTACTACAGAGACTCGAGAACAGCTTGGGACCAATAGGACACAAAACAAAAGAGTACAAATGAAAAATAACAAGATATTGCCCGTGCAGTAACAAAGGTACATATGAAACATTTGCAGGCTTTAGCCAGTGCAGTACAATGAAGAAAAACCATCACTGCGACACTGAGTGACCTGAGCCTTGAGGGTACACCGAGTGTCCTGACAGGGATTTTTGGTATCATCACTTTAGCACTGTGATATCCTTGCCAGAAATAATCTAGTGAAGAAAAGGGATAAAGAAAAAAAAATGGTGACAAATATCTTAAAAAGTGGCTTGAAGGGCAAGCAAAGTCGCATAGTGAGATAGGGTAGCAAGAAAGGGGAAGAGAAAGAAGACGTAAGTGAAAAAAGCAAAGCCTCTCCTCTCCATAGAGGGACAAGACAACCAGAACCCAAACCACCAGAACTTAAAGATTTTTGTTGGTCTCTGGCAGGCGTTGATATTCAGGGGTATATAAAGACTCATGCAGATAAAACCACTTAATTTCAATTTTTTTTCTAGAGCTATTTTCTGTGGCTGTCAGGTCTCCCATTTTGTAAAAAATGCAGAAAATTGTTATCAAATACTTACCATAATTTTCCTTTCCTGGCCTATCCTCACGTCAGCACACAATCAGTTATTGCCTCTTCTGGAGCCCACAGGACCACTTCTTCCTAGCTAAATAAAATAGAGCCCCTCCCCCACATAAGTGTTCGATAACCTAGCTTGCAACAGGCCACTAGGGAGTGTATCCTCTGCTGACGTGAGGATGGGCCAGGAAAGGAAAATTACGGTATTTGATAACAATTTTTCTTATTCCTGGCCCTACTTTACGTCAGCACACAACGGGTTATAACTAGCTGAATAAATGGGCAGGAGAGATCACATAAAAAGAAAGATTGACAATCAAAGAAAAGCTGGCAAAGACAAAAATTATTTATATGTCTCGTCAGTGGTGTATTTAGGTTTTGTGCTGCCCTAGGCCTGACTAAATTCGTGCACCCCCTAATTTAAATATGACCCACCCCTTCCTGTCAATATCATGCTGCTTCCTGTTTAAGACGTGCCCTGTCATCTGTAAACCACATCCCTTCCTATTTTGGCTCCACCTTTTCCTCTTAGAGCCCCACCGCTTCCTCTCTGTACATTACAATTGAATACCAAGTGCAGCCTCATCAGTGCCCATCAAGGCAGCCTCATCAGTGCCCATCAAGGCAGCCTCATCAGTGCCCATCAAAGCAGCATCACCAGTGCCCATCAGCGCAGCCTCATCAGTGCCCATCAATGCAGTCTCATTAGTGCCCATCAGTGCAGCCTCACCAGTGCCCATCAGTGCAGCCTCACCAGTGCCCATCAGCGCAGTCTGATCAGTACCCAATAAGGGTCTCCAATTGCATTCTAATCATACCAAATTATGTGAGCAGACTGCAGTTCCTCTTTAAGCACCTGTTCATATCAGGGTGATTTGGCAGCAATTGTGCTGCGATGCTGACTTTGCAATGATTCCCAAAAGTACTTCCTGTACTACTTTTGGTGACTTCGGGTGCGATTTGTATAGACATCTGTGCATGAACCCGCGCAGATGTCTGTCAAATTGCCCCCCAAAGTCGGACTGCATTGCCAGTTTGAAATCCAGCAGAACCCACACGATTTCTAACCCGCATCATTGTGAACCTAGGCTTAATGTAGGCAGCAGGATGGGTAATAAAATCCAGACTGATCTATGATCAGAAATTACACTTTTCTTCATATGTCAGAAGACAGCATTAGCCATACAGGTAGCTATGAAAGGTTATCACATATATACAAGCAAACAATAAGGGCAATTTCACACTGGGGCGTTGGGGGCGTTGGCGGTAAAGGCCACTAGCGGGGTGCTTTTAACTCCTGCTAGCATCCGAAAAAGGGTTAAAAGCGCCCGCAAAGTGTCGCTGCAGCAGTGCTTTGCCGGTGCTGCCCATTGATTTCAATGGGCGGGGCGCTTTAGGAGCGGTGTATACACCGCTTCTAAAGCGCCTCAAAGAAGCTGTTCGCAGGACTTTTTTGAGCGTCCTGCCAGCGCAGTGCCCCAGTGTGAAAGTACTCGGGCTTTCACATTGGAGTGACAGGAGAGGCGCTTTACAGGTGCTATTTTTAGCGCTAGAGCGCCTGTAAAGTGTCTTAGTGTGAAAGTGGCCTAAGGTGTTAAATGCCATTGATTCCAGAAGCACTAGCCTGCAGATATTGAGCTGTAAAGAGTTAACCATATACCGTATATACTCGAGTATAAGTCGATCCGAGTATAAGTCGAGGCCCTAATTTACCACAAAAAAATGGGAAAAACTTATTGACCCGAGTATAAGACGAGGGTGAGAAATGCACAGCTACTGTAAGTGGAAAAGAGGGTCAACAATGCCCATTTGCAGCCTCACTGTGCCCATTTGCATGCCTCACTGTGCCCATTTGCAGCCATAGGTCCCCCGAACTTCAAACTCGGTAGTTAAGGGTTCCTAGATGTCCCCTAGCTGCAGCCAAAATTTGGGTTCTCTGAACGCAAAGGGTCCCGAAATGACATTGCTGCAGATGGACATAGTTGACCGAATTTGGGGCCCCGTCTCTCGGGGCCACTTAGTGCTAGGAACCCCACTTTTGGTGTGCAAACCCAGTGAAACTAGCATCATAAAATATCCAAAGCTGGGGTTTCTAGCACCAAGTGGCCCTGAGATAGAGGGCCCCAAAAATCAGTTCAGAAAATGTCAAGCACTTTTCTGCAGCAGAGAATGACATTTCCCGAACCTACTTTGGGGCCCCGTAACTCCAGCTTTGGATATGTTATGGTACCAGTTCCACTGGGTTAGCACACCAAATTTGGGGTTCTTAGCACCATGTGGCCCTGAGATACGGGGCAAATTAAATTTTTTGCTGCAGAAAAGTGCTTGACTCGAGTATAAGTCGAGGGGGGCACTTTCAGCACAAAAAAATGTGCTGAAAAACTTGACTTATACTCGAGTATATACGGTATGTAAGCATCAGTGTACATGTGTCCATTGATGCAGAGAAGAAAAGCACAGTCCTCCCCTAGCACCAAGGGCACAGAGGGTTAATTATCAGACAGTCATCCCTATTTCAGATAACAGGAGATAGGAGAAACAAAGTAAAAGCAGAGGTGTGAAGTTTGTAAGGAGAGACAGTGAGCAGGATCAGTATCTTACTTTCACTCCCTCCAGGACATGCATAAAGTAGCTGGATCTGTCAGCTGAAGCCACAATCTGACCGATCTGGAGTCACAACACAAGAGGCTGACCAGTTCTCTCTCTCTGCTCTCCTGTCTGTGCAGAGGGAGGAACCGTGAGCACACGCTGTGGTCTATGTGAGAGACGCTGCAGCCAGCAACCTCTGGCAGTGAATGGACTGACTCTGGAGGAGGAGGGGGGGCTATTTTCGTGCGGGGCCGCCTCCCTCCCGCAAAGTGCCACCCTAGGCCTGGGCCTTGTTGGCCTAGGCCAGAATACAGCACTGTTCTCGTCCCAAACTTTGCAGAACTTGCTGACTGCTCGCCTAGCTTGTAAAATGAAATGAAGTGCTAGCTGTCTCACATATATCTTCCACTGAAATACTGGCAGAACTGCCCCAAAGGCTGCCACCCCTCAGGTCAAAGGAGCTTGTACCTGTCACTTAGCAGAAAGGCCTACTTCCTGCATGCCAATCTAATCGCCCTGGTGAACCAATAGAAGATGACTTGAGAACCTGACAGAAAAATTTAAATATTGTCCGCTTTCCTCACATCTTTTGACCTTTTCATGTACACTGGTAGCAACTTGTCTATGTGTAAGGAACTGAAGCATCCCTGCTGTATACTCAGTGAATACCACTTTAGAATTGAGCTTTGGAGGTGGACGTAGTATCACTATTTCTGGTAAAAAAAAAAAGACACAAGAAAGATCTTTGCAGGCCAAAAAAAAAGAACGCTTCAGTAGGGGAGGGGCTGTCTTTTATTTAGCTAGGAAAAGGTGGTCCTGTGGGCTCCAGAGGAGATGTTCACCCATTGTGTGCTGACATGAGGTAGGGCCAGGAAATATTGTTAACCTTTTTCAATCACTTTGTAATAGAAGGGCTCTGCCATTGTTTCCAGAGGTCTAAAATACAAACCTGTGCCCCATTAACTAGGAGTGGCAGTATTGGGCAATGGCCTAGAGAAGGTGTGGAAGTGCAACATAATGAAGGCAGCGTCTAACGGGAGCATATGATTTTTACGTTTCTGAGTAATTTGGTGTATGTTCACTTAATATGATTGTAGTTTATCTCAAAACCAGAATATCTTCAGTAAATCCTCTACAGCCTCACTGCATCTTTAGCAATAAATCTGAGCTTTGTGGAAACATTTTATGTAGTCTGAGGGGGTATAATACCACCACAAAAGTATTTATACCTCTAATATTTAATGTAATGACTAATGTAACAGAAGGATAAAAAAATATGCAAACACTAAGAACAAATGCCATTCAGATAGAGTAAGGGCAGGTTTATCTGGAGGGAGGTCACTTCTCCAGCAAGAGCACAATGGCAACTGAAGGCATCCAGTGCATCCCCGCATCAAATTCAACCAACTGTACAAAAAGTGGCAACCACCCCAACCTATAACTAGCTTTTGCAGTAAGGTACACATGGAAGGGCAACGCAGATCACAAACAAACAAAAACTTCCCAGGACACCTACCAACCAGCCTGCAAAAAACAAATTGACCCTGTCTAACAATTCACTTTCTGCAATTTCACTTTCTTGATGTAGGTACTGCAGCTGCAGTACCTACATCAAGGCTCCCCTGTGTACTGCAGTCCTAACTGTATAATTTTCACATGCTAAAGGCATCATTATACTACAGTATATAACACAATACACTCTGCCCTATCATTATACTATACAACACAAACACTGGTGTGCAGCTGGGACTGGTGTGCAGCTGCAGTGAGAATTTACTATTTACTGCTAGAGAGGCTGAGTGGTTTAGGAACTGACCATACAGCCATCTAGAAGCCTTATAACTGCCTGCAGGCTTTGCTGGGACTATTCTCATGTGCACCAATGGGACAACTAGGCCCTAACACTAGCTGGCTGAAGAGTTAGGACTAAAGACTGTCCCTTTACAGCTGTTACACAGAGACTTTCACTTTTTGCTTATGCTAAGGAGGTATCTCGCAGGTGCTTTAAATCAATATCAATGACATAGTATTGATAAGAGCTATTTTATCTAAGGGAAGTTCCAAAAACATGGCCCGTTGTGAGTACTTGAGGACTGAGGTTGAGAACCACTGCTTTAGACTACTTAGTATTATTATATATATTTCAGTTAATGCCTATATGCATTCTTTATTGCTGACTATACTGATTTGTGTGTCGATTCCAGTCTAGTAATACAGAACTATAATTCTAAGTTAGCTTGGCATAGTGATTATATTGTGTAGGGGACTGTATCTGAACCTACCTGTGCGTTCATTTACACTCATACCATCATTTACTCTAACCTGTATCAATACATTGGGTTCATTTACCACTAAATGGTCTTGTGTATATTTCCTGTATCTATACTTGTGTTCTTATAAGTGCTTGCAGCAGGGTTGCCAACTGTCCATACATTTATGATCAATTTGTAAAAATGTTCATTACGGACAGCGGCTGCCTGTAAAAAATATGGCCATGGACCGGCTTCAGAACTGCGCATGCTAGGATGAAGGGATGGTTCATGTTAACATCATTGTATCGCTTGGTGCCTTTTATGAATTACAGCAAGACTGGTGGCCTGAGACTATCTCTGGAGGAATGGACATGGATTGGATTCTAGAGGAAACAAGGTCAGAGAAGATTTTGCGGATCAAACCGGAGGAGCTGTTCGGAGGACGGTGTCTGACTGCTCTGATGTAAGGGGAACACTGCAGACCATGAAGAAAGGGGAACCCTGTGGATTCTGATGTAAGGGTGGGCTGTGGTGACCAGAGACCACCTTACATCAGAGTTACTCTTTACACCAGAGCCCGCAGCATTCCCCCCCTTACATCATGGTCAGCAGCATTCCCCTTTACATCGGAATTCTCCTTTATATCAGAGTTCCCCCTTGCACTGTAAGACTCTGATGCAAGGGGGAAGGCTGTGGATTCTTTTGTAAAAATGTGACAGACCTAGCCGGGAAAGAGACTTTTGGAGGGGACTGTATGCTAGCCTCTTGTCGATCGATCGGGGGCCCTTGCATTTGGGGGAACGGTGCTCTTTGTGAGCTGTATGTCTGGGGACCCTGGATTTGCCATATTGGAATAGTGGCTGATTCATAATGCTGGGACAGATACTGTTAGGAGATGCTGATGTAAATTCCAACACCTGTCTGTCTATTGTCTGCTAAAATGTGTATTGTAAATAAGTCTACTATGGGATCTAAGAGTCATTAGATCCCCATTGTTATTTGTGTTAATTAACTCTGCTATTGTGTGAAGAAGAGTCTATGTTGATTGTGATAATGTTGATTGGATTTTCTGAACTACAAGACGGCCAGTCTGGCCTAACGGTCATGTCTGAGTCATCTAGTCTGTCTAAAGGGATTAGTTAATTGGCTCATGTTAATTAGGGTAATTAGGTTACAGCTGTATTGTTAGAGCCCTTGCACACTGGGGCGGGGGGCGGCATCGGCGGTAAAACGCCGCTATTATTAGCGGCGTTTTACCGTCGGTATGCGGCCACTAGCGGGGCGGTTTTACCCCCCGCTAGCGGCCAAGAAAGGGTTAAATACCACCGCAAAGCACCTCTGCAGAGGCGCTTTGCCGGCGGTATAGCCGCGCCGTCCCATTGATTTCAATGGGCAGGAGCGGTAAAGGAGCGGTATACACACCGCTCCTTCACCGCTCCGAAGATGCTGCTGGCAGGACTTTTTTTACCGTCGGGGCGGTTTGCAGGCGCTATTATTAGCGCAATAGCGCCTGCAAACCGCCCCAGTGTGCAAGGGCTCTTAGAGTAATATGAGCAGGAGGTCTGCACCTACACTTTGAGTGTATAAAAGCCTGTATTTTGTCAATAAAGAGAGATTCCTGGTTGAACTTACATGCAGCCTGCCTGGTGTTTGTTCTGAGCTATCACAACTGGGTTAGAACGGCACAGAGCTGTAGTTCTAATCCCAGAACATTGGATGACCGAACCATCAGACTTTGCAATCTGATTCAATAGCTGCAGAGGAGTGTCGGGAGAGTGGAACCGAGCGAGCAAGGGGCTCGTTACACTCTTTACACCAGAGCCCGCAGCATTCCCTCTTACATCATGGTCAGCAGCATTCCCCTTTACATCGGAATTCTCCTTTATATCAGAGTTCCCCCTTGCACTGTAAGACTCTGATGCAAGGGGGAAGGCTGTGGATTCTTTTGTAAGGTGGGAGAGCTCTGGTGATCAGACCTTCAGGTCTGGTATGGATATTAAGGGAACCCTGTGCCAAAATTGGAAAAAAAAAATGGCATGGGGGTCCACCCAAAAACCCATACCAGACCCTTATCCAAGCATGCAACCTGGCAGGCAACAGGAAAAGGGGGGGTGAGAGAGCGCCCCCCCTCTTGAACCATACCAGGCCACATGCCCTCAACATGGGGAGGGTGCTTTGGGGTCCTCCCCAAAACACCTTGTCCCCATGTTGATGGGGACAAGGGCCTCATCCCCATAACCCTTGCCAGTGGTTGTGGGGGTCTGCGGGCGGGGGGCTTATCGGAATCTGGACGCCCCCTTTAAAAAGAGGGCCCCCAGATCCCGGCCCTCCTAGGTGAATGGGTATATGGTGGCCACGCCCCATAGTTATATATAATATGTGCTCTATGGAAGTGGACAGATTGGCTGGCCACAGCGTCGGAGGAGGTTTCTTGTTTTCATGTTCAGCGGGTCGGTGGCGGGAGCGGCGGAGGAGAAAGACCGGAGGAAGAAGCAGGGGAAGAAGAAGCCGGAGGAAGATGGGGAAGACCGGTGGAAGATGGAGGATGAAGCTGGGGAAGAAGAAGCTGGAGGAAGAAGGAGAAAACCAAAGGAAGGAGCGGGGAAAGAAGAAGACATTTCTAATAAAGAAATTGTCAAAAAACGGCTATTGTTTTTTGTCACATTTCACTGCTTTTTTTTGTGAATATGTAGGGTTACAATGTTCCCTATAACCACTCAAATAGGGGGGGCCAGGTCCTGGGGGCCCCCTTATTAAAGTGGGCTTCCAGATTCCGATAAGCCCCCCGCCCGCAGACCCCAGGCAAGGGTTGTGGGGATGAGGCTCTTGTCCCATCAACATGGGGACAAGGTGTTTTGGGGGGGACCCCAAAGCACCCTCCCCATGTTGAGGGCATGTGGCCTGGTACGGTTCAAGAGGGGGGCGCTCTCTCATCCCCCCTCTATTCCTGCGGCCTGCCAGGTTGCATGCTCGGATAAGGGTCTGGTATGGATTTTGGGGGGGACCCCCACGCCATTTTTTATCGCAAAGTGAACTGCAAATTCAAACACCCATTCGATCCGATTTTGCTGTAGACCAAAAAAAGGGTCCTGTGCGAGTTTGATCCAAATGCGATACAAATTCAACCATACAATCTGTATGGCTGAGTTTGCATCACACAGACATCACATGTGATCAGCAGTGCGGGGCAAATCACATCCGATGTCAGACAGCACAGCAGTGTGAACTGGCCCTAAGGCCCCTTTCACACTTGTGTGACTTGTCCTGCGACTCCTGCATCCATAGACCTCAAGATTATACTGGCAGTGCTTCAAATCACATCAAATCGGCAAAAAGCGCTGCAAAATCGCGGGACTTTCAGGTCGCACAAGTGTGAAAGGGTCCTTATGGACCTCAAGTTGTATGAAAAGTTGGCAAAGTGTGAAAGGAACCTAATGAGATTCATTGATAACACATTTGAATTAGGCCCCATTTGCACTTGTGCGACCAATGCCCATGTATTCTTGCTGTATATGGACCTCAAGTCGCATCAAAGTCAAACCAAAGTAGTGCATGGACAAATTTGACCCACTTGCAGGATGCACAAATGAGAATAGTGCCTAATTCAAAGGTATTATCCATGAATCTCATTCAAACTGCTGTGACTTGAAAGTCACACTATTTTGCTGTCACTTTGCTGCTGCAACTTGGCCCCAACTTCCGGGAATGCCTGTGTAATATTGTGCCCTATGTACCTCAAGTCACATGAAAGTCACACCAAAGTAGTACAGGAACTACTTTGAAGTTGTTGCAACTTGAAGTAGCACAGATATAAATGGTTATCATTGAGAATCATGTGGTACAACTTGTCATGCAAATCTGAGGTCCAAATTTGCTGGAAAAGTTGCCCAGCTGTGAAACAAGCCATATATATATTTAATAGAAATGAGCTCTCATTTATATTTTCATAGTCCTTACTGATTTACATCAGCAGAACAAATGCAGGAAGTGATGTGTGCACATGGGCCAGAAGCAAATGTGTGGTGATGCCAAACAAATCAATGAACCTCACCCACACCAAATCTAACTACCACATCCACCCCACATTGAGAACGCACAAGTACGTATCCTACACTTACCCGGCAAATAAGCAGCCCCTCCTCTTTGCTAAAGAGGGACCTCGCTGTGTCCACCTAGATGGAGATCCTGACCAGCACAGGAACTTCCGCGTGATTACAATGACTCATTTCCAGGTTAGAAGGTGAAACCACGCTCTTTTGATCGCAGCTGCGAATATTTGATCGCAACCACGATTAGAATTTTTATATTTTTGTTTATTTGCAGATATGCAAATCTGTATTTCTACATATAATTATATTTGAAGGTAAACTTAAGGGAGTTTGATAAAAAATGGTGTCCCTGGTATAGCAGCAGGTGAATTACAAAGACAAAGGCCCAGTTTGAGCTCTGGTTCACACTGACAGCGGGAGGAAATCGTGCAAGTTCAGCTGAACTCACAAAATTTCATTCCCGCATGTCAGTCCCGACTGCGGGGGGATTTCAGAGACATCTTTGCAGGTTTCTGCACTGATGTCAATAACAATCGCCCCCCGAAGTCGCCAAAAAGTAGTACAGAAACTACTAAGTACAGAAACTACTATCAGAAACTGCGGCTCTGCACTAATTAGAACGGTGCAATTGCCACCGATTTGACATGTCAAATCGCACCAGTGAACCAGGGCTGACACATACAACACTGCCTATCCACCAGCTGAATTCATTACCTGCAATTGTCCACAACTGTTATATACAATATAAAGATTCCACTGAAGAGATTAGTTTTTTTGGTGCACAATTACATATAGAAATTATAAGATATAAAAGATATTGGAAAATGAAAAAGAAAGAGAAAAAGAAAAAAGCTCAATCATGTACTTTTATTTTGCCAGCAGAAACAAAATTATATACATTAATTTACTAGCTTCAAAAAATGTCTACAGGATATATGGTGCTACATTTAGCAAAACAGTTAGCAATTGGGTTTTAAGGGCCCTGCCATAAGAGCGTACAATGTAAAATGTGTCTAAACCTTAGAGTGAACACAGCTTTACTTTCAGTGTATAATGGGCAACACATCATATTTTTATCTGCAAGATTATAGAAACATACTTAACAGTCATTATTCTTATGCCGTGTACACACGACCGGACTTTTCGACCGGACTGGTCTGACGGAAGAAATCCGTCAGACAATCCGACTGTGTGTGGGCTTCATAGGACCTTCAGCAGACTTTTTCTGTCAAAAATCAGACGGACTTTAGATTTGGAACATGTTTAAAATATTTCTGACGGACTTGAGTCCGGTCGAAAAATCCATTCGTCTGTATGCTAGTCCGACGGACAAAAAAGGGCAGCTATTAGCTACTGGCTATGGACTTCCTTATTCTAGTCCCTTCGTACATCATCACGTTTAAACCAACGGACTTTCGAACTGACTTTAATCCGTTCGTGTGTGGGCAAGTCCGGCCATTCGAAAGTCCATCGTAACTCCGTCGAAAGTCTGTCGGAAATACCGTCGGACCTTTGATGCTGAAAAGTCCGGTCGTGTGTACACGGCATTACAAAGTATTCCAACATAATTTTAAAAATGGCACATGTTCAAAATATAACACCCGCCACCACCCCACAAATCCACATACATACATTGGTGACCATGTTCTGATGGAAGCTGCATTTCCGTGTACATGATTAAGCAATGAGATCAAAGAGTAGAAGGTCAGCAGATGCTCCCAAACCATGTTTGCATGGTCAGACAGGAACAATACACACACAACATTGACAGCATGGCCACATAAACCCACTTTGACTGAAAAAATGCACAAGAATGTCAGCAAACAAACAGCCCTAGTTGGGCATTTGTCAATAGGCACAATATCATTCCTTCTCCCCCACAAATCACAGCAAATATGAACCCCCCTTACTGCAGTCCTTTATATAAGGTAGGTTGTATTGTTAGCACACTGACACACGCCCAATAGAAGTACAGGCCCACCAGTATCTTTCAATCTGTCTCTTCATGTATGTCTAAAGTGATTCCACCTGATGAGAAGGAACACATAATACTATTTGCAACTGTGTTAGCCCTAGGCTATGTGCATCAAGTCTCCAACTACAGGCCAAAGATCGAAGTCCATTTACATGCACATAAACAAAGCAACAGTTTTTTAAGCATATGCACCTGCGCAGTGTAAACCCTACAATTTTAAATGTCCAAGTCCCTGGGCATGATTAGTGCTAACAAACATTAACATCAGTCCCTGGCTGCAATGAGCTTCCAATCTAAAGTTCAAAACTAACGTTCTTACATTAGAGACCATTTCAACAGGAGACAAATAAGATGCCAGCATGTCTTTGGATTGTGTTGAGAAACCCACACAGAGAGAACATATAAACTTCAACACAAGCATTAGCATGTTGGGGAATTGAACCAGCAACCTCAGTGCTGCTAGACAGAATTGCTACCCCACTTAGCCAGCAGGCAGCCTCACACATGTTCTCTGCATCTCTGTGGTGTGAACCTGCCCTAAGTCCCTAGCCTTGCTCAGTGTCACAAGCAATATACAATATATTGGCCTAAGTATTGAGACGCCTGCCTTTAAACACACATGAACTGTAACGTCATCCCAGTTCTAGTCTGTAGGGTTCAAAATTCCTTTGGCCCACCCTTTGCAGCTATAACAGCTTCAACTCTTCTGGGAAGGCTGTCCACAACGTTTTGGAGTGTGTCTATGAAAATGTTTGACCATTCTTTCAAGTGCATTTGTGAGGTCAGGCACTGATGTTGGATGAGAAGGCCTGGCTTACAGTCTCCGCTCAAATTCATCCCCAAGGTGTTCTGTTGTGCTGAGGTCAGGACTCTGTCCAGGCCAGTCAAATTCCTCCACACCAAACTCACTCATCCATGTCTTTATGAACCTTGCTTTGTGCACTGGTCCAAATCATTTGGTGGAGGGGGGATTATGTGGGGTTGTTTTTCAGGGGTTGGGCTTGGCCTCTTAGTTCCAGTGAAGGGAACTCTTATGCCGCGTACACACGGTCGGACTTTTCGTCTACCAAAGTCCGACAGCCTGTCCGACAGACTTCCGACGTACCTTCGGCGGACTTGCGGCAGACTTTGTTACGAACGGACTTGCGCACACACGACCACACAAAAGTACGACAGCCTAGTACGCGGTGACGTACACCAAGTCCGACGAGACTATAAAACGGAAGTTCAATAGCCCGTACGACACCCTTTGGGCTCCTTCTGCTAATCTCGTGTTTATCTCGTGTTAGTAGAAGTTTGGTGAGAGACGATTCGCGCTTGTGAGACTCGTATTTTTCAGTTCGTTTTAACTGTTGTTCAGTCTGTGCTTGTGAGGTTTGTATCTGCTTTTCAGTGCGTTTGGTCAGTTGGCATTGAGAAATCTTTGTTTTATTGGCCGCTCGTTCCTGATTTTCAGGTCGTTCTTCACAGGCCTTGCTGTTCTTCAGTGCGTTCTGTTTAGTGCGTTCTGACCAGCCGACCGTTTTGAAGCCATGTTACCTGTACGTACTCGTCGTCGAGCTCGTGCATTGTATGTGCTTGGTGCTGTAGTTTATTCTTCAGCCCAAGACCAGTCCATGAACAGGGCGAGGAGGAGTTCATGGACCAAGAATTGGTTGCTTCAGCGTGACCAGTTCTGTCACATGCCTTTGCTCCGTGAGATCCGTGAGAATAATCCTGAGGATTTCAGGAACTTTCTCCGGATGACGGACCCCGTTTTTGACCGTTTGTTGGCTTTGCTGACCCCCTATATCAGCAGGCAGGATACCTGCATGAGGCAAGCCATCACTCCGGAGCAGAGGCTGGTCGCTACCTTGCGGTATTTGGCCACAGGGAGAAGCCTGCAGGACCTTAAGTTCTCGACAGGCATCTCCCCCCAGGCTCTGGGGATCATTATCCCAGAGACCTGTTCTGCCATCATACAGGTCCTGCAGAAGGACTATATTAAGGTAAGATATTTTTCTTTTATTAGCATCACATGTTCTTTTATGTAATCTTTGATAATATAATGTATTTCTTGCTTCAAACACTACTTACCATCATTGCAATATAGTGTGAATGTCCCCTTTTTATCCTCACACATGCTGGATTTTTTTCCTGTTATTTTTTGTCATGCATGTATATTTTCCTTCAATAACCTTCCCAGCATGAAGTGATGGGAACATATCCACCTAGTCTACTCATTTGGAATGTATTTTGTTTGAGTGTATTTAGTTTGCTGCTAATGAGCAATTATCTAGATTTCACAACCCCCCCACCCCCACCCTCGTTAAAATTTGCTGGAATGTTCTGTGGTGTTGATTTGTCTAAAGCAAATATATGTGGCACTTTGCAAAATGCATGTGCACTCTACAAGTGCATTTGTTCCAGTGCTTTAGTAAATGAGCAGAAGCTCTGCTGATTTCCATCATCAAATCATATGCAAGCCTCAAAGTGTTTTCATTAATTGCCCTTGCATGTGATTGTGTACTCCTTGCAACATGAATGCCTTTTTACATTACCTCATTTACTGTAAGCTGGTTAGCAACTGCACCTGCAGAGTGCGACAACTGCAGTCTTGTAGCCTTTTTAGTCCCTAAATTCCTGCGTGTCCTCAAAGTAATTTTTTTTAGGGATTTCACA